>NC_134575.1:125082080-125401143 GCF_050947875.1 Dermacentor variabilis | reverse complement strand
TTAGTACCAAGCGCGAAACAGCAGTATCTATCGACCGGGTGAATGCGTGGTCAGTTTGGCATTTGATAGTTAAGTGGAATATAATATTGCTAAGGAACAGCCGCCAAAATGAGGCTGCACTGAGCGGGAAGAAGACGACGTGGGTGCCGGCTTGATATAGCGTCGCAATTTTGGCCTCCGTTAGCATCTGTGTAAATAAATTGTATATAGCATTGCTTCAGCTAAGCGTAACATTAATTTGGGGGAGGTGGACGTTCCCCGTACACGTCTTGGAGCCTAGTAGCGGTGGCAACGGCGACAATGCACCGTTGGCTCCTGCTGGCGGCACCATAACTGCGCAAGCGTCTCCGCCTGCAGCCCCGTCCTGCGTCGCCGTCTCCCCTCCTTGTGATCGCGGTGTTTTCAACGGAGTCGGCAGTCCTGATGTTGACGACTGGCTCCGCTTATACGAACGTGTCAGCACCAGTCACAGGTGGGATCCGACTATTATGCTTGCGAACGTTCTTTTCTACCTCGACGGAGCTTGCATACAACTTGCATAGTTCCAGACTCACGAAGATGAGATCTCCAGCTTGGATCTCTTCAAAGAGAAGCTCCGCGAGCTCTTTGGCAATCCGTTCGGTCGCCAAGTCAATGCCAAGAAAGCCCTTGCCACATGTGTACAGACATCAATCGAGTCGTACGTGTCGTACATTCTCGACGTCTTGGCCCTTTGAGCCAAGGCTGACCCGACCATGTCTGAGGACGATAAGGTTAATCACGTCCTCAAAGGCATTGCTGACGACGCCTTCAATTTACTGGTGTTTACGAACGTCACCAGCATCGATGCGATCCTCAAGGAGTGCCGCCGTCTCGAGCATGCTTAAAGCCGCCGGGTATCCCAGCTCATCACGCGACTTCCCAACACAGCTGCTACGTCATCCTGTGACGACCTCTTCCACCAGCCGTCACGATGTGACAACTTGACCCGCATCATTCGTCGTAAGGTCGAAGCGGCACAACTGGCGGCCCCTTCATTCATGTCACCTGATCATTCTCCGGTGACAATATTTTGATCCAGGCCGTCGTCCGTCAAGAATTGTCCAACGTCGGCCTGCAATCCATTCGTTCCATACGCTCGGAACCTTTGTCTCCCCACACGTCCCCACTGCGTTCTTCTTACTCCTCTTACGGACAGCGCAACCCCTCCGAATGGCAAACCGTAGCGACAAGCTGATCTGTTTAAACTGCCGACGCATTGGACATGTCGCTCGCCACTGCCGCAGCCACTGGACTTCTCCGATACGCTATTCTCCTGATTACCACCCTCGCCCCTCTAGCGCGTCCTTTTCCTTCGCCCCTTCTATGCCCGCTCCATCATCTGACCATGCGACACCTTTGACACGACCCCGCTACTCCCGCTCGCCTTCTCCCACCCGCCGTCAATCTCGTTCGCCCTTGTCACGCCGTGTTCCTTATCCGACCTACTCGCCGCACCCCCGACCGGAAAACTAGACAGTGCAGCTTCTCGAGGTGAAGCTGCAAAGACGACATTGGCTCAAAATCCTCGCTTCACCTTACCCACGAAGAAGAATATTTTGGACGTTCTCGTCCACAATGTTCCTGAGTGCGTGTTGATTGACACCGGGGCACATGTGTTCATTATGAGTGCTGCTCTTCGCCGTCGGCTCAAGAAAGTTCTGATGCCCGCCGCAAACCAATTGGTACAAGTCGCCGACGGAGGGACTGTCGCTATTGTTCGCATGTGCTCTGCCCGACTCACCATTGCTGAGAGACACACCGTCGTTCTCTTCACCGTCATCGAGCATTGCCCTCAAGAACTCAATCTCGGTCTCGATTTCCTTGCCAATCCTTCTGTCCTCATTGACTGTTCGGCCGGCTCACTTCGCCTTGACTTGCCTCTTCTTGCCGACCCTGTGGACCCGCCTCCAAGCCGTTGAGCTGCATGGATTTAATCGCCTACCGCCTCAATCTGTGACGCAAATCGACTTATTGTCCTTACCAGCTGCACCTGACGGTAATTACGTGGTCGCACCAATTCCGGCAGTTATACTTGCACATGATGTTACCGTGCCGCACACTGGGCTGACAATTACTGGCAACCGCACCTGCCTTCCCCTGGTCAATCTCGCGTTAAACGCGCAAGTTCTGCCTCAGGGGATTTCATTGGCTATAATCAGCGCTTTACAGGATGATGAGATCGAGCCATTCACAGTGGAAGATCGTCACAGCTCAGCCCATACCGTGACGTCATCGCACGGACTGACGTCGACATTGAGAAGATGGTTTCCTCTAACCTTACAGCTGCTCAAGCTGAAGCCCTTCGCCGCGTTCTTGACGGCTATCGCGACATTTTTGACTTTGACAATCGACACTTCGGTCAAACGTCCGTCGCGACCCATCGCAAGAACACTGGCGATGCGAACCCTATTCACCGACGTCCATGTCGTGTATCTGCGTCCGAAAAAGCTGTTATCCAACAGGAAGTCAAAAAGATGCTTGCAAATTACATTATCGAGCCTTCTTGTAGTCCCTGGGCTTCTCCCGTCGTACTTGTCAAAAAGGAGGATGGAACGTGGCTTTTTGTGTAGATTATCGCCACCTGAACAGAATCACAAAAAAGGACGTCTACCCTTTGCCACGTATCGATGACGCTCTAAACTGCTTGTACGGTGTCACTTATTTTTCTTCTATCGACTTACGGTCCGGCTACTGAGTCGACTTACGGTCTGGCTACATGGACCGAGAGAAGACTGCATTTATTACCTCTGACGGCCTTTATCAGTTCACGGTGATGCCTTTCGGTCTCTGTAACGCGCCCACCACCTTCGAACGAATGATGGACTCTTTGCTTCAGGGAATGAAGTGGTCCACCTGTTTGGGCTGCCTGGACGACGTCATCGTTTATTAGCCCACATTTAACACGCATCTAGACCGTCTTTCAGCGATTCTTGACATGTTCCGCCCCGCCGGTCTCCAGTTGAATTCGTTGAAATGTCCCTTCGGTCGCCGCCAAATCACCGTCCTTGGACACCTCGTGGACGCCAGAGGCGTGCGACCTGAGCCGGATAAAATTCGCGCCCTTACAAACTTTCCTGTCCGAAGTCTACCAAGGACGTTCGTAGGTCTCTGCTCTTATTTAAGACGCTTTGTGAAGGACTTTGCGACCATCGCACGTCCTCTTACCGTCCTCTTGAAGAAAGACGCCCCATATTCTTGGGGACCTGACCATGCCGCATCTTTTTCGCAGCTCACTACTCTCCATACCACACCTCCAATTCTGGCCCCATTTGACACGTCTGCCTGAACGGAAGTGCGAACTGATGCCAGTGGTCACGGCATAGGAGCAGTGTTAGCCCAACGCCAACGTGGACATGATCGCGTTATAGCCTATGCCAGCCGACTTCTATCACCCGCTGAGCGCAATTATTCAATCACAAAGCGCGAGTGCCTCGCTCTTGTGTGGGCTGTTGCGACATTTCGTCCATGCTTGTACGGACGCCCCTTCTGTGTCATCACTCATCACCACGCGCTCTGCTGGCTATCCTCGCTCAAGGACCCCACGGGACGACTCGCTCGCTGGGCGTTATGCCTGCAAGAATATACCTTCTCCGTGGTATATAAGACGGGACGCTTGCGCCAGGATGCCGATTGTTTGTCCCGCTGCCCCGTCGACGAACCGACTGATGCGGACGCCATCGCTTGCGTTTTCTCTGTGTCCCAGTTGCTTGAAATCGGCAACGAGCAACGCCGCCATCCTTCATTACGAGCCCTCATCGACCATCTGGAGTCAACGCCTGGCGATGCCTCTCTCCGGATGTTTCTCCTTAAGGAGGGGACATTTTACCTCCGCAATCTCGATCCACACGGCCTTGACCTTCTGCTCGTAATTCCATCGCACCTGCTTTCGACTGTCCTCCAACAACTTCACGACGCTCCCTTGGCTGGACACTTGGGCGTCTCGCGAACATACGACCGTGTACGCCGTCGATTCATTTGGCCGGGTCTCGCCCGCTCCGTGCGGCGCTACTGTGCCGCTTGTGAGTCTTGTCAGTGCCGGAAGAAGCCCTCCACACCTCCAGCTGGATGTCTCCAGCCGATCGACATCCCACCGGAACCCTTTTTCCGTGTTGGTCTAGACATTCTTGGACCGTTTCCTCTCTCGGGCTCCGGAAATAAATGGGTCGCCGTCGCTACTGATTATGCAACACGGTACGCAATCACCAGAGCCCTTCCGACAAGTTGTGCTACTGACATTGCTGACTTTCCGCTCTATGACATCATCTTAGTGCACGGTGCTCCGCGCTAATTACTCACTGACCGTGGCCGTAGCTTTCTGTCGGCAGTTGTCGAGGACTTCCTCCGCTCCTGTTCGACAAACCACAACTTGAGCACGTCCTACCATCCACAGACCAAGGGCCTCACGGAGAGCCTCAACCGGACCATCACCGACATGCTTTCAAAGTGCGTTACGACCAACCACCACGACTGGCAACTTCACTTACCATATGTGACGTTCGCGTATAATTCATCGCGTCACGACACCGCCGGCTATTCACCATTCTATCTCCTATATGGCCGAGAGCCCGCGTTGCCCTTGGACACTTTGTTGCCCTCGGCCACACGTTTAACCACAAAATACGCCCGCGACGCGATCGCACCACACGCCGACCACGCGCGCCAGCTCGCCCGCACCCGTATAGATGCCTCACAGGAGCATCCGAGACGCCTCTATGATTGCCATCATCACGATTTGCACTTTACTACGGTTTCTTTGGTGCTTCTCTGGTCACCCATTCGACGTGTGGGCCTTTGCGAAAAGCTGCTGTCGCGCTACACTGGCCCATACCGTGTGGTGCGACAAGTGACCGATGTCACGTATGAAGTCATCCCCGCCGACCTGTCAGCGTCATCGTCGGCAGCAAGTGACATCGTTCACGTGGCGAGACTAAAGCCATACCAGACACCTTTCACCGCGGGTGTGTAGATTAAGCACCGGGGCGGTGCTTCTATTGCTGGGGGTGATGCTACGGAGCAGCCGTCACAGTGAGGCTGCACTGAGGAGGAAGAAGACGATGTGGGTGCCGGCTTGATATATAGCGTCGCCATTTTGGCCTCCGTTAGCTTCCGTGTAAATAAATTGTATATAGCGTTCGGCTTCAGCTACACGTACCAATATTTTATCAAGCAATTCTGGGGAATCGACAAAACGACTGAACGCGTAATAACTTTTTCTGCGTGACATGATTTCAAAACCGTCGTCACGCAAGCCCACAATTGCTGTCAGATTGCCGTCGACAGTCACGAATAAGTAAATATATAGTGAATATCTTTTTCTTCTTCCAGGTGTTGTTCAACATGATCATGCTTGGCTTGGACCCACAAGAGTCTGTGTCAAAATGCCGCTTTGGTCTGGGTTCTATGTATGGTTCGCATCCAGAGTAAGAACCTTGTAAACCATTCTTTTAGTAAGATGTACGTAAACGTCCCGCATAGGAACCTACCGTTCACGCGATTACCATACTTAGCCTACGTAAGCCACATTATGTAATCGATCTAGCCTCTTCAGCGCATTTCATTAAAGAACCCTTTAAAATTTATACGAGCTCGGAGATTCCAACCTTCATCAGACGGGTTTCTAAAGCGACGCCGTCCTACGCATTCACACTGCAACACGAATGCCCCATTGCAGAGGATGATTAATTGTCAACGTTAGCACGCCCTCGCGTGCCGTTGGGACTGCCGTGGTTAACGAGCCGAAAGCGCAGGACTACGAGTGCGCGCTGCAAAATAGCGCGGCGTCTCCATACGGAAGTGCAAGAGGGTGTCTGTCTGTAGTACACGGCATATATGACTGATTTTTTGGGGGGGGGGGCAGTGCGCCGTGTCTCTAAATTTCTTGAGTGGTAATCACCACGGCGTCGCAGTCACCGTGAGATCGGTTCTTCCTGAAAATGTTTGAACGTCCATCAGACTTTCCTTCAAAATAAGAGGTATAGCTGCATGAATGCATGTAATTGCGACGTCGCGCGCATGTGGAATATCTCATCTAAGTGGCAGAAAATAAAAGAAGGACAAGTAATATTTGATTATCATCCTAGAATCGTGTAATAGTTTACATGATGATTATCTGGAAGACAGTGTTTTCATAGATTACTCTATAAGCATGCTAAATGATTAGAGCGAGGTACAGCTGGACAGCCAGAAGCAGCGTCTTCTTTTTACGAGCGTTAACTTAGTCTAGGCAACAGTCCCCTTGCACGCAAGGGTCATGGTGCGGCAGAACTGCATAGGATCTCTGACAACTATTCTTTAGTAACATATCTTTATATTCGCTATACATCTTTCACGCCTATTTATGAATTGGTTACAGTTATATGTATTTTACCCATTTCTATTGCGCACTGTTTTAGGCTTCTACACAGTAACTTGACACTTAATCACTGTTACGAATCACAGCGTTGCTTTTAAATTACACCTCGTCTTCGCGCGGCTTATCAATAACTCGCGCTTGCGCCACAAAACACCATATAGAGTTAATGACCGGCTAGTCTAACCCTGCGGCTGTGCGTTGAGGAATTTCCTCTGCATCTTCCTTCCATTCAAACTTCTCTCCACCAGCTTATTTTTCATCTGGCTTTCGTTCTTGATTTTCTTTCTCAGAAACCACCTCGCCATTGCCATTACAAGATTGGGCTGTTATTCTTCTGATGCAGTTTATTGCCGCGTCCCCTTTCAGTTTGTTTAAATGTTCGTCTAGGATATGTCGTCAAGGATATGTTATATGTTGTTTGATGTGTTCGTCTAGTCTTATTACAGATTTCAGGCCTAATAAAGCAATGCTGTTCGAAAATATTCTTCGTGCGGCGCTGTTTTTCTCGCGCTTATCTGACAACCAACGTTCACACACATCTTATATGTTTGCTAGACCAGTATTTGAACCATATCATTTTCTGGTATATTTACCATTTTCTGTTTCGTTCTGAGCCACGTCACTTTCTTCCCGGCCTATGATCTCGTGATAATTCCAATCGCTCATCTATCAGATTCGGTATCTCTGTGTTCTGCTGCCTTTTCGGTCACCTTTTTCTTTTCCAACAAACGGGCGGTTTCTCTTTACATAAAAGCTTACCATATTGCTACTCATTGATTGGTCATTTGCGAAAATATTAAAACCCCTGTTGCTATATTTGTTACTTTAGCGTTCAAATTTGGACTGCCCATTCAACGCTCCTTAGTCCATTTCCCAACTACATATCCCATTCTCAAAATTATGCCTTTTTGGTGACTTCCCTATGTAGCTATACCCTTTCTCATCAATGACGATTTCTGTCTACGTGCAATTTTTTTTGGTCATCAGACAGCAATCAATGGTTGATTGCCTATTTCACACATCCGATGTGTTTTCGCAATTACATTTAGGATCAAGAGATAACTTTGCTCCCAGCGAAGTAGTAATAACTTCTCGTTGTTGTTGGTATAGCAATCTAGATCCTGTATGCGGGCATTCATTTCACCTAACGGAATAATCTCTGCATCGTTTTCGAAACTCTTACTATCAGCAGTTGCGTATTGTCTCAATTCTTGATTCTTTGGAATTTTTTTTGTCCATAAGTAGGTTTCCTTTCCGCTCACTGCGCCTGGTAACCAAAGATACTGTTGAACCTTTGAATTTATGCTTTCCCATTTGGCTCCATGATGTATGAGCATTCTGACTGTCCTCCGCTACTTTGCGATTTAGTTCTGTTGCATCCTTTGCACAGGTAGTTTTCTATCATCAGTGGCTCTTGTAAGTCTTGTTGGTGGCTTTAGGCCTCCCCATACACATCAATTTGTGCTCAATTTATCCGTGGCCGCCGCGCCACCTGGTGGTCGCAAATGAAATATGGCCGCGCATCGAAGACTTCTGCGGACGCAGTATTAAATCTGAAACAAAGATTTCGGAAAGTTGCACGACACATCATTATTCTTCACTCGAAGCAAAATACTGCATAACGTTTCTGAGTAAAGAAGATAAACGTAGCTAACCAGGGTGAAATTGGAGGGAAATCTAATATGATTGGTAATTTTGATTCACGCGATAAACTGAAAATTTTAACCTCTCGCTTTATTTTGACATATCATGCATTCTTTCACACCAAAATAAAACTAACAGCACATATTACAGACGCAATAAACTTTGAGGCTCGTTGAAGATGTAGCAAAGTATCCAGAGAGGATCCGACGAAAACTTGCATCAGCAGAACACAAACTTCGGTAAAAAAGCCCCCTTGTTTCACTCTTTTCCGAAGGCAAGATAGGAAACGTTATTTTGTTATTTTTCAAAATATATACTTGTAATTGTAAGGTTGCGCAGGGATGGCAGACAGGTATACATGCATATATATTTAGTAAAATTGAGCACCTTAGACATCGAAGGTATTGCAATTCCGGCAACCGCTGTTTTGTTCTGGCAAACACCAGAACGCCGACCCGTACAGAGATGGCCAAGCTGCGACACAAGTACAAGGACGACCCAGAGGCCTTCGCGGAAGAGATCGTGCAGACGCACCTCGCACGCCCGGAAGGGCAGAGTCACCCAGAGTACTGCGGGGCTCCCAATGAAGAGCTTTACGCGGACTTTTCCGTGCGGGAAATTAGAACGGTCCTCCAGCTACTGAAGACCAACTCGGCGCCCGGTCCTGACAGGATCACCAACAAAATCCTGAGGAACCTGAACGACGACGCCATCGAGAAGCTCTGCAAGTACATCAACGCGTGCTGGAACGAGGGCCGAATTCCGCAAGAGTGGAAGACCGCGGACGTTATACTGATAACAAAGCCGGGCAAACCGATGGAGTTCCGAAACATGAGGCCGATCTCCCTCACGTCCTGCGTCGGGAAAGTGATGGAGTATGCCGGCCTTAACAGGGTGACGACGCTGCTCGAGAAGCAGGACGCCTTCGGCACCCACATAATCGGTTTCCGGAAGGGACTTTCAAAGCAGGACGCCATGCTGCAGATCAAGGAACAGGCCGTGAACACTCCGAGCACGCACGTGCGCGCCCTTCTCGGGCTAGACCTCAAGAGCGCCTTCAACACTGTGAAGCACAAGGCTATACTGGACAAGATCAGCCGACTCGATCTCGGGGCGAGGTTCCACCGATATGTCAGCAGCTTCTTGAATGCGCGCGAGGCAACAGTCAAGATCGACGGGGCCCCACAACGAACGGTCCGAATGGGTGGTGCGGGAACGCCGCAGGGCTCCGTGGTCACCCCATGCTTTTCAACCTCGTCATGATCGGCCTGCCTGATCGTCATGATCGGCCGTCTTGACGCGATAGAGGGCATCAATCATACGATATACGCAGATGACGTGACGGTGTGGATCACGGAGAACACGAGCGTCGGTGAAATGCAAGACCGGCTGCAGCGGGCCGTCCGGGAGGTCGAGCGGCACCTCGAAGACACGCGACTTGTCTGCCCACCCGACAAGTCGGAGATCCTGCTCCACAGGCCGCGCAAAAAAGGACCACTTCCGCAGGCCGTGCTAGACGCCCGTCGTTTGGGCATCCGCGTCACGACGAGGGAGGGGACCCGAATACCGACGGTGTCCAAGTTGCGCGTGCTCGGCCTGTGGCTGGAAGAGAACGGTGCCAACCGTGAGCTGGTTGCCCAACTGCAGAAGACAGTGGCCGCCGCCACACACCTTGCGCGGCGGGTCGCGAACAAGAGGAAAGGAATGAAGGAACACAACGTTACGTGGCTGATACAGGCGTACGCGCTGAGCCACATAGCGTACGTCGCCGCATACGCCGACTGGAACAGGAGCGAAACCGACAAGCTGAACGTGCCGATCCGCAGGGCGTTCAAGACCGCCCTGGGAGTACCCCAGTACACGCCAACCCACAGGCTCCTCGAGTTGGGCGTGCACAACACGCTCGAGGAGATCGCCGAGGCGCAGATAATCGCGCAGCTGGAGCGGCTGTCGAGCACCGTAACGGCAAGACGAATCCTAGACTTGCTCGGGATTCGATATCATGAGGCGCGTGGACTGAAGGAATCACTGCTACCGCAAGTCAGGGACGCCATACAGACGGAAAACATGCCGAAGAATATGCACCCGGTGCATGCCGTGCAACGACGTATACGCAGGGCGGTAGCAATCCTCGAGAAGCATGGAAGACAAGAAGGCGTCCTCTTCGTCGATGCAGCCAGGTACACGCGGCGAGTCAGTGACTCTGATGGCAACGAGGAGCGTCGACCACCACCGCCGCTACGAGGGAATGTGCGAGACGAACCGCAGTTACCAGCACCACCACCACTACTGCTACTACGACAAAAACGGTAGGAGCAACAACGGCAACATCGACACGGCTGGCCGACGGCGGCGGCGCCCGCCTTCTCCATGGCAGTCGTAGATATAAAGGGAACGATCCGCGTCACGGCATCAGCGAGGCTGCCGTCGGCCGAAGCAGCGGTAGAGATGGCCACAGCTCTCGCGGTACTCCACGGAGGTGCGGAGGATAACCTGATCATCAGCGACTCCAAATCAGCGATTCGGAATTACACCAAAGGTTGGGTGTCCGCAGATGTGGCGCGCATGCTCAACGCCCGGGCCGGGGACTTCGGATCTGGCGCGATTCCAAACAAGTGCCTCAAGTGGTTCCCCGCGCACGTCGGGGAGCTTGGCAGTAACAACAACAGCCACGAAAATAATGACACCTACAATGCTAACGGCCGAAGACGCAACGACCCTCGACCCAACCACAACGAGCGCGCCCAGCTCGTCGCAAGGCAGCTTACGCGCCGCGACGCGGTTACCCAGAGGGCAGCCGCTGCCGTTGTTGTGCGGGACCCCAGTGGAGGAGTGACGGCGACGGCGGCTGCCACCCCGTCTGGCGCTGACGCGTTCGTTACCAATACAACACAAATCGCGTCGGACGGAGCTGGGGATCACGCGGACGCCGACTGCGATGTCAAGGAGTTTCCGGCAACGTAAAGAGTGGTGCTTGGTCACTATAGGAAAGAACAAAGAAAATATCCACAACCCCATGGGCGCCTAGACAGGTCCCAGGCGGTCGACCTGAGACGGTTGCAGACGGGCACTTTCACCAACCCCTACCGCCTGCACCGCCTGTGGCCCGCGCTGCACCCGTCGCCGGGCTGCCCGTGGTGCGAGCACGAACGGGCCGATATGGCCCATGTGCTTTGGGAATGCCAAGGCCACGTGGAACAAGGACAAAGAAGAAGGGGGAATACAACACCAGAACCCTCTGAAACGGGGCGCCTCGCTGAGAGATGGCAAACCGCCCTCCTCAGCGAGGCACCCGAAGACCAGGAGTGGGCCGTCCAGCCGGCCAGGGCCGTTGCAGAAGATCTCGAAAGATTTTCCTCGGGCGATGGACCCCTGGCAGCCTAGCCCCGGGCACCAACATCAATAACCGTTGGACAAATAATGTTTATTCCTATCCTATCCTACCCTGTTTGCAACAACAGCTGAAAAAAAACTGTTTCATTCCAATGTACGCTGGTATTTTACTAGGTTATATAAATATTTTGTTGAAATCTATCGTCTTAGAAACCGCTGTAACTTTCGTTATTTCCACTGACTCATTTTTCGCAAAATTCGGCATTTGTGCAAAGTTAAAACACGGGACGAGCTTTTGTACGTTAGTCGAGCTATTCCATGGTGGGCACTCTGGCATGTCAGTGGCTGCTCCTATAGAATAGCTGTTTCTGTCGACCATTATTGATCATGCGGAATCTTCATGTCGATCCTCCCTGAAAGAACCATTGTGGCTTCTATTTCTTGGCTTCGGGCTATTGAGAATAGCGTTACAAATTTCTCCTTTATCCTTAATCTATGTGTGTGATTAGGTACAGTGTTGTGTAAAGCTATCGGTGTTCATTATTGTGGCACTTCTTTCTTTGTGCATATACGTGTGTGTGATCGCTTGAGCTCTCCGCTGCCATTGCGCTCTGTAGGCGGTTCTTATAAGTATGCGCAACATCAGTGCTTGATAGCGTGGGAACAGATGTGCAGTCGATGCGTGTATGTGTAGAGCAGTGGCAATAACTCGTTCTATTATGTGCAGCGACCCACTCCAAGTGGAGCTTGGCTTCGACCAGGAGGTGCAGCAGGCGCTCGAGCAACGAGGCCACACTGTGAAGGTTGATCACTCGGAGCTACGCCGTTACTCTGTCGGCCACGCTCATGTCTTGTGCCGGGCAGCGCATTGGCGGAAGAAGGAAGAGATCATTGCAGACGGTTCCAAACTTACGGTTTCTGGTGGTCCCATCTGGTGCGGTGCAGACACTCGCGCAAACGCGGTGGCTCTTGGTTACTAAATAGCCACGCAATTTCTCGCGGGGAATAAGCAATGCAGCTATTGTCTGCCAATATTTAAAAAAACAGCCTGTGAGGCAAAGAACTGGCCTACAATTTGCATTGCCTAGAGAATCTCCTCTGTCTGGCAGTACCGACAAGGACGATGTGAACTGGAACTGCATGCTAGTCATGAACCTTGAAATAAACAAAAGTTTCTGCATTCAAATTCAGAAGTTCTACAGAAGAACACAAGATATTCAAGAACCGAACATAATGTTGAATACAGGGCGAATTATAATATCGATATGATGTTGTGTTCAAAGACAATAACATATGTCAAATGCGGTCACAACAGCGGGAATAATGCTATCAGACAAACTGTGCCTTAGAATATCTTCCGTTTGTTTGTGGCTGCGTTTCTGCTGCCTATTTATTGGCCAATGCGCGGTCATGGGAACAAATAGTCAGCAGAACAAATCTCTGTTATGATAATGCTTCTTCTATGAAATAATCACCGCATTTTTGACACTCGTCTATTGTTGAAGGGCTTTGGCCACATGAACATTTTATTTGTCCACTATACGCTGTTAACATTAAGCATTAGGCGTAATAAGCCACGCATTTCGAATGACGGACATGTTTGCTGCAGTACATGCAAGCATTACGCCCTATACACTGGTACAAAATTGATAATCGCTGGTAAGAGGACTATCATAACTACGCCCATCAACAACAAAGATGCATTTTCAAGGCGGATTTTATATGTGAATTCGCCTACTAAATGTCGAACCTCTAAAGACCAATGCGCAAACAAGGTATGGCAGACGTCATACCGAGAGGGGAAAGGAGAGAATTATCATCTTTGCCTATGCCTCCACCCTGTTGTCAGAGTAAACGCGGCACGCAACAGCCGCGTGACATGAGGGGGGGAACTATGCGCCGATCTTCACTCTTTTGCATTCGTAATATTGCGAACGACAATTAAAATCTGAAGTCGGATATCTCGGATCATAGACACGCTACAAAGATTCTTCCAACTTATACCATAGAGCACGATTCAACAAGAGCGGACACACCCATAGAGCCCAGCAGCGGAATTGACAGCAGCGAACCTAGCGGATGGTATTAACACCTTCCGGTTTCGGTATTGGATGGACCCGTTTTCAACGCCTACTAGTAAACGCCGCTATTCCACTGATCGGCGCGGGATTTTTTCTTTTCGCTTCTACTGCTGAACCACCTTCACAAGCCTCCACCGAATCTGTATGACGTGCAATTTTATTGAAAAAGCGCAAGGCGTCTTTGAAATGATGAAATGTTTATTTTGCTCTATTAAATGCTCGTTTCGAGTTCTTGTGCATTCATGCAGGCTTGTGGCACCAGTTAAGCATCAGTCGTTGCCGTACGAAGCTGCACCGTATGCCATCAGCTGTAAAAAAGTAAATTACAAGCATGTATTACTTTGGTATATTGACCTAACAAGAATATTGCGTATAGAAGCGAAACGTGCGTACGTGGTGAATGAGCGGCATTACAGCTAAAATTCACTTTTACATAGATTTCGTAGCAAATAGACTCCTCTTAAACAATGCCGTAAAATCTGAAGAAAACAACTGATTTTCCAGCATCCCTCCCTTCCCGGGCATTATATTTCCTGCGCATTAAGAGTGCAAATACACATGTCACTGCGCGTTTCCAAAACAACTTGGCTTCAGTCGACGCGATGGTACGCCAAGTACACAGAGGTGGCTACAATACAGGCTCTCGGCAGGGCCATGTTTTGCAGGACAACTTGTGCAATTGCGGCTATACAATGAGTGGAGATGTGGGAGGTCGGGACACAGCGTTTTCATGTTTCAATAACATTATAAATTTATTGTGATTAACATTTTTATATCAGATCAAGCACTTTCCACGTGCTGTCTGTATGTACGGCTGCCTGATTTTCTTCTGTAACCCTACCATTTTCCGGCCAACTTGGATCACTAGATAGTCTATGGTCTAGTGATTCACAGCATCACGCTGCTGTGTGATATCAGGGAGCCGGAATCGAAGGCGATCGTCGCACTAACTTGGATCACGGGAATCTGACACTGCGTATGCGCCGTATTCCCGCCGACTTACGTTACTGAGCGTGTGCTACAACTTACGTGACGCCGTTCCATGAACCTTGATCATACAAACTTGGATTACTGGGTATCTGAAACTAGGCACCTGTCACACTTCCATGACCTTCTTGGATTTTTACTTTGGGTCGACAGTATGTGCAACTGTGTGTGTACCGCGCTGTTTATTTTAGCATTGAATCCTAGCGCACAGTCTCTGTCCGTACGTTTATTTTTTTTTCGTTTATTCCCTTTGTTTTCAGCAGTAACTTTTGTGCTGGCCTGTCGCGTCACAAATTCGAGGAGCTTAACGCACTTCAAATTCAGCGCTCGTGTTTGCTGCTCGGAATCCGCGCCCAGCCGCCGTTCATTTGCGCGATGTTAAAATTGGTCAGTGAGAGTGCGTGTGTCTGGTGATAGCTTCTTGTTTTAGCCATTCGAACTCATTTAAGCGTTGAACTGCTGCATGCGTTTTGTGCCAAACATGGTTAAGAAGTAAGAATCCGTGCATTTCCAGGGCGAAACTGAAATTACGGAGGTGGCTCAATAGAATTAGGAAGAGAAAAATTTTGCTTCAGCGCTTCGTTTGGTGAAAATTTAATTGCAGGTTGGTTCTCTGAAATTAAGAATCATGTGGGCAAAAACAAAACATGTTACTAACGCGAATCAGTATCTAGTTTCACAACAGCGTCAACAGAAAAGTTAGGAGAAATGTATCGCCTAAATCCTTGTACTGGGACCTTCGAGATAAGCGCAGAACAGGTAACTGATTTTGAATTATTCTCCAACTCATTTCACGACTACTTCAAATCTATTGTTATAAAGCTGATGGTGCCATCCTTTTTTTTGTGTAACCATGACACGTATGTCCGACCTCGTATTCTCAGAACAATGTATCTTCATGATAAATGTTAAAACTTTATGTGAAGAAGTCAGCGGGGCCAGACAACAACCCAAATTCGTTTCTTCAAAAACATTCCGAGTGGGTGTCTAAATATTTGCAGGTTTTATTTAATAAATCATTATGCGACGGTGAACTATCGAATGACTTGGTGACAGTCAGAATCCACCCGTTACGTAATAGTGGATGAAGAAACAACATTAACAACTATCGCCCGAATTTCATTATCCACAACTTCCAATTTATTGGAAAATATTATGCATAATATAGTGCTCAATATTCTTAATAACCATATTTTTTTACACAAACATCAACACGGTTTTGTAAAAGGATTATCGACGCGTACTCAGCTGATAGGAACAATAAACCATATTGCAACAACAATTAAAAATGCTACACAGTTTGATGCTATGTTCATGGATTTTTCAAAAGCACCTGACAATATTGCTCACGAAACACGACACTATGGATTATACATTGTTTTCAAAAATATTCAGCTAACTGAATGGACCGATGCATAAGTAAACTATAGCAAAGGGTCTCTTTCTATTCGTAACAGCGTATCTGCATCAGTAACGGTGGATTCTGCAGTACCCCACTGCTCGGTGATATTGCCACTTTTGAGCCTTCTAATCAGCAGCAGGAGGGCACAGAAAGAGTACTTGCCTATGCAAGTAGAACACTCTCATGCACAGAGGCTAATTACTCCACGGCTAAGAAAGAATGCCTCGCCGTAGTATGGGCGGTTACGAAATTTTGCCCATATTTGTTTGGCCGCCACTTCACAGTTATCAGCGACCATCATTCACTGTGTTGGTCGACAAACGTTCAAGATCCTTCGGGGCAACTGGCACGTTGTAGCCTACGGTTGCAAGAGCTTGACATCCCTGTCAAGTACAAGTCGGGAAAATGACATACGGATGCTGACTGCCTGTCTCGATCGCCAATAGAGTCGTCTGCTCCATCCGAAGAAGACTCGGCATTTTTTGTGTTCTGGACACATCCACCACCGCGCAACAACAGCGCGACGACGCTGAGTTGCTTGAACTCATCAATTACTTAGAGGGCAGGTCTGCGAAACCACCTAGAGTTTTCGCAAGAGGACTGTTGTCATTTTGCTTGCGGGCGAAAGTACTTTACAAACGAAACTTTTCCACGACCGGGTCCACCTATCTGCCCGCCATTCCTGCAGCTCATCGTACGGAAGTACTTGAAGTCTGTCACAACGAGGTGACTTCTGTTCACTTAGGCTACACGAGAACGCTGGCCAGAGTGCAGCAGTGATACTAGTGGCCGAGACTTACCACCACCGTGAAACATCACGTTCCCACTTGCCTCGACTGCCACAGGCGCAAGTCACCTCAGTCGAAACCAGCCGGTCTCCTAGTACCCGTCCAGGTGCATCGAAGACCATTTGACCAAGTGGGAATGGATATATTGGGCCCACTTCCTACTTCTACTGCAGGGAATCGTTTTGTTATCGTAGCGAACGACTATCTCACACGCTACGTTGAAACAAAGGCAATACAGAGACGTACAACAGCCGAGGTGACGCGCTTTTTCATTGAGCATGTTGTGTTGCGACACGGCGCACCAACCGTCGTAATAACAGACCGAGGAACCGCATTCACGGCTGGACTATCAGATCACGTCTTACTGCTAAGTGGAACGTCTCATCGGAAGTCAACCGCCTGCCATCCACAAACCAACGGATTAACAGAACGCCTGAACAAAACAATTGAAGATATGCTCTCCATGTACGTGGATGTTGAACAGAAAAATTGGGACGACATCCTTCCTTATATCACCTTTGCATATAACACGGCGAAACAAGAGACACCGCGCATGACACCGTGCACCCTTGTTCACGGACGGGATGTGCGAACGATGTTGGATGCAATGCTTCCACACGGCTTTGATGACACTGATACGGACGCCGATGTGTTTACGGAACGCGCAGAAGAGGCTCGGCAGCTCGCACGCTTGCGGATCTGCGAGAAGCAAGACTACGACGCAGGGCGCTATGATCTTAACCGTCCAATGGTGATCTATCACGTCGACGACAAAGTGTGGGTTTGGACACCCATAAAAAAACGAGACCTCTCCGAGAAGCTGTTAAGACGACACTTCGGACCACATCGAGTATTGCGGCGACTCCGCGATGTCACGTACGAGGTCGTTCCCGATAGTCCCAGTTGTACGCGGCGCCGCACGCATTGTTCTGAACTTGTGGACGTTGTCCGCGTGAAGCCGTACGTGAGCGAATAACTACGCCAGAGGCTCTTACTTCCGCGAGTGAGATTACTAGTTTAGCATCGGGGCGATGCTCTTTTAGGGAGGGACAAATTACACGTGTATTCTACTTAGAAGAGAACGACGATGGGGACATTAACGGACTCCGTCTAGTGGGTGGCTGAGATTGGATGAGGACGAAGAAGACGTGCCTTGGTTCCGTTTATTTTTGAACAGGCTGTCCTGTTGTTCTTGAACGTCTGCCTGTCTTCTGTCCACGTCGTACCGCGACAATATTGTAGGACGTATTTAAGTTCATATAAACTTTTTGACAAGGATTGCTTTTCGAACTCCGAAATCAATGCTAAATCGAATGAAGTATTGCTGAACACTACCTATAAGAAAATTGCTTCTTTGTGTCGAGAATTTAAGATGGTGATCAACGTTGAAAGAACAGTTTTCGTGATAATAAAACATAAGAAACATATATACTTTGATCGCAGCATTAATAAGACTTTTCTCTCTAAAGTTTGTAGTAGTAAATATTGAGGGCTCTGGATTTTGAATTATCTCAACTGGAATACTTATTATTCTGTCCCTGAAAATGCGAACGTTAACTCTTTTTCCTCGCATGAGCACTTAAGTTGCTTCCCCTTCTGTTCACTCTTTGGCTTGCAAATCCGTTGTGCTGCCCATTTTAGATTACGCTGCAATGATATGGGAGCTTTTTCCAAAGAATAACACTGCCCCATTATAGCAGCTACAAGGAAGAGCCATGCGTTTTTATTTATAACCGATTTGCGAGAACTTCACTTACTGAGCTTTCAAGGAGAGATAATCATTCTTCTCTGGCACAAAAACAATTGTTCGCGATTGAAATTCTTATAACTACTAATAAAGGGCTATTGAAAGATTCGCATAATGGAAATCGTAGCCATCTCGTCTGGATACGCTACTCGGAAAAGACAGAATTTCGCTACACCTCCCTTCTCCTCACGTAGCACCTCGTTCAGGTATTCATTCTTCCCGCGTTTAATAGCGGACTCGAACCATCTAATAAATAACGTCATCTCTGCGCCAACATTACTTTCCTTCTTATCATGTTTACATTGACGTTACTTTTTTGTATCATGTTTCCAGTTACAGTGTTTTACTTCTTTTGTGTATTCTTGTGTGTGCCCAACCTGTATGCTTTGTATTTATTCATACTGCCACCTGCACTTGTGACTAGTGGGGACCGCGCAAAAGAAGAGACGGGAAGGCCAAGAACGAAGAAGGGCGCGTGCTATCCCCCCCCCTCGATAGTCTGGTCCCGTAACCGTTGTGTTCCAGAAGACAGCAGTCCCCACTAAACGTCGTCAGTCATTTTTTGATGTACGTGATAAACTGGGGGAGATGAAGGTACTGGGTATTTCTCACTCATACGGCAAACCCCTCCTGGGAGCGGAACCACCAGCCCAGTGCCAATAGAGACTCCCGTTCATCGGTCCAGCCCCAGGATCAGGGAACTGCCTCCAGAAGAACACACAGCGATGGCAACCTCCTTAACTTGTATGAACAGTGCGATGACCGACCAGGTACACGCTTCAGAACCCATGGGTTCCAAAGTCGTTCCAAGGCGACGTATACGAAGGTGTCGAAGATTGGATGGCCGACTTTCACAGAGTGGCGGAGTAGAATGAATGGGACGACGCCACTAAACAGAGAAATGTCTCTTTTTGCCTAGGTTACGGCGCACGTACGTGGTTCCCCAAGCTTGAGGAGCAACTGACGTCGTGACCCGTGTTCGGCCGTCAGCGGCTGGACACCTACGCCAGCACTAATAGCCGCGAACGAGCAGAACGAGCGATCCAGGCCCGCGTCCAGCTTCCCAATGAAAGCGCCACAACGTTTCATGAAAGTGTCACCATCGTTTGCAGTTCCCAGCGTGCACTCTAGCCGTGCACGCTGGGAACATGCACGGCTAGCGTTCGGATTCGAGGATCGACGGTCGTGACCAGCTGCCTTGTCCTGCGCGAATGCCCCCGTGACGTCATTCTCGGGGTTGACTTTCTGCAAGAATACGGCACTCTTATCGACCTACGGGGAGGTGTAGTCATTTTCTCAGCCGACCGAACAATCGACGGGTACGATGACAAACGACGTGACAACGCCCTTCGTGTTTCCGCCGAAAGTGTTACGCTTCCTCCACGATCCAGCGTCCTCGTCGAAGTTATTTGCGGTGGAATGCGCGAAAGTGAAGTGATAGCAGAAAGTAACTTATCGCATCTACTGACGCAAGGTGTTTGTGCGCCTAGGAGTTTGCTCCAGCTTAGTGAGGGTCATTCTCAGATTCTTGTCACCAACTTCAGTAACGAACATCAACACCTTTTCCCTGGCACTTCGGTTGCTTTTGCCGATGAAATAGAAAACATAGGTTAATGTTTTGACTCCGAAGCAGTGGGGATGGTTGACAAGTCACTGGGAAACATTGGCATTAATTCAGAGCTATGGCAATACTACCACGCAGCACTGCGCAACCTCTTTCTTGATTTCAGGGCATGTTTCGCAAGTGCCTCTAAGGTTCGCCAGATTTCAATAGCAAGGCGCAGGATCATCACATGCGACTACACACGCCCGATACGCCAGCAGCCCTACCGCGTTTCGACGAAAGAATGCGGAGCGGATCGTACGCAGATAAGATACCGACGGCATTGATCTCTCTAGATTTCACCGGCACGTTTGATATTATGTGGTACGATACGGTATTATTTTTCCTGTGCAAGCACCGTTGTCGCGAGAATATTTATCTCCTCCATAAATCATTCCTGATGGACCACCAAGTAGTGTTTCGTGCTAACGCGGGAGACGCACCGGCACGTCCGTCCATTGGAAGTCCTCAGGGCTCACCGATTAGCCCCTTGCTGTGGAAGTTGGCGACTTATTCGTTACCAGACCTTCCACTTCCACAAGGGATGCATATCCAGGCATATTGAGACGACACCAGCATACTCGTTTCCTGTACGTCGCGTTTGCAATTGCAGGCTCTTGCAGAATGTCTACTCACCTTGGCTTGCAATTGCGCCCTGTAAAACAGGGTCAAAATTAGTCACCAAAAGCCCTATTTCGTCTTTTTCAACACTGGGCACAATAAGTGGCGTCCGTCCATTAGATTGGACGGCGCTTACCTAAAGCACAAAGAACATTTTAAATTCTCGGAGTGGTCTTTGACGACAAACTCAATTTCCATGCCCATGTTGACATTATTAAGACCAAAGCCGAGGTATTGGTTGCGCGATCTCTCAAAATCCTACGCATGCCTTTTCGCTGCGTCTCGTGCTTAAACGGCGTCTGTATAGGCAGGGTCTGCTTCCTGCGATTGCATACGCGCCTCCGGTGTGGTGACCGGCTTTTCCATCGTCATACTTGACCACCCGAGTATTATCTGTACAGCGCTCCATTCTTGTGGCTCTGACCGACGCGCATCATACCACGCGCCCCACGGCACTACATGTCCTGGCCAACTGTCCACGTTTCAATGTGGAGTTGGATAGGTTGGGGGCGGAATTCTCCATCTTAACGCTCCGACAAATCACTCACTATGGCCAGGTAACTTTCCACCCGACCTCCATGCCGAGTCCATTCGACCAGCGGCAGCCGCAGCGAGAGGGCCAAGATACTAGCCGTTATAGATGGATCAGTAGTGTATATGTTATTCCATCTTGGTTCTCCCCGACTCGTCTGTTAACCCATTTTTTTCGCTGCACATGGCCCCTTTCCTTATTACCATCATCGTTTCCGTCTCAGCACCTCCGATAGGTGCGCATGTGGGGCTCCCAGCGTCGAAGAGACACACTACCTGACATCATGCACGCGTACCGCACACGCTGCGTCGTGATTTCCAACGCTTTTCAGCATTGATGCTCTTTCACCGGAGCTCTATCCCGCACGGATAAGAACAAAACAACCCCGCGCCCAGCTCCTCCAGCTAATACACATCATAACCCTTTCCGTTCCTTCCTCTTCCGTTCCTGTCTCTCCGATGCTTCCTGATGCTCACTAGCGCCCTACTCTTTATCCCTCTTGTTTCATTCCTTCGTGTTGCTTTTGCATGACCGTTCTTTACCATCCACACTGTGTAAGCCAACTATGGCAGGGTTTGCCCGTGCTGGATGACACTAACTGTATGCTCATTCTCATTCTTCTCCACTTCCTCTTCTCCACTTTCTCTTCCCCTTCTGTAACCTACCATTGCGCAGACATTTGCAGTACCCTACCCTGACGAACCATGACGTCAGCATCAAGATGCACTTCACCCTGTATACCGAACCACTCAAGTCGACTCGCCGCGGGAAGAGTTTGGCCATGAGGAAAGAAGCACTTATGCATTCGGTTTTTTTTCTCTTTTTTGCAATAAAACAACTGCGGGCCCCTGCGCGGGCGTCGGCTGGTTATCCTTGGCGGGCAGTATGGGCTTCCGTGCGTGTGCTGTTTGCAGACTAAGTTCTTCGGAGGCAGTTAACTCTCTACTACTCTCGTCCTCTTCATAATTAACCTTGTTTTGCATTTAATCCTTTCACATTTACAAGCTTGTCTGGGCCTAATTCTTCATGAATTCATTTTTCTCTAAAACCATCTTGGGCTGCCTTGGTCGCCCCTTTTATTTTATATTAGCTTTTATACCCGCTGTACCGTTTTTTTTTTCACTCGAGGGGTCATACAAAGGAAGTAAAAGAGCAGTGGCTCGCCCCGTCTCGCGCCACTGCTGTCCGTTGGCTGCTTCGCTCCGCTTTGATTTCATCAAAAGGTCGGTCCATTTCGTTTCTCATTGCAATCTTTTGAGTTAGGGCTTTCTTTAAAGGTATCTTCCATTCACTGGACGTGTCAGCTGGGCCAAAGGAGACTCTATTTTTATATTGTGGCTGTCTGTAGCGGCTGGCGGTTCGGCCCTGCTTTGGCCCATGGCTCATACCCACTAGCGGGGTATGGCTGAGGCGAAAGTGCATGGTGCGGGTTTACCGCCCGGCATTGACTCTGCAGTGAACTGCGAAGTGACCAATTGCCACAGGTCGCACATTTTCGGCCTGTTGAGACAACTGATGAAGGAGTCCGCCGACATGTGCGCGGTTGCGGGGCGGCAGTGCGGCCGCGCTGATGAGCTGAGGGATGTTGCGAATTTGAGGTGTTCCCGTAGCGCTCATCACCCGTTTCGTGACAGAGCGTTGCCAGCTCTCTAGTTGGTAGCGAAGACTCCGAGTCAGGCGCCGGTGAGAATAACAAAAGGGATTTGATACGCTATATACAGGTCATTATACAGGACAAGATCGGATCGTCACTGGGGCCGAGAGCTAGCAGCAAACGGGACTGTTCCCGCACGGCGACGTCTGGCGAGACTCCAACACGTAACACATCTCCCTCCACTCGAGAGAGGCACTCGGCTCACGGTGGTTCGGTGGATCCCGTTCTCCAGGCGGCGGCATGGGGGCTTATAAAGCCCCGAGAAACGATTCTCAGTCAAACGGCCCAATACAAAGCCAGCGCTCGACGGTCATCCGAGAGGTTCAACTAGTGACCGCGCTGGCCACCAGCTTTAAGATTGCCGTGCGCGATGACCTCCACGGGAAAGGGAATACGGCGCCGGGCTGTCTAGCACTTGGTTGCACGTTTGGACGTGTCACTCGCCGATGCTCCTCCACAGGACGCTGCTGCGTGGCGGTGCAGCATCTTGCCTTGTCAAGGGAGCATTTAGGCCGCTGTGCCTTTCGGCGCAGCCCCGGGTTTGTCCAAAAGGCGTTCGCAAGGTAAATTCTGCATCTTGTAGATTCGGAATCTGAGCTGGTTGTACTGGCACAACAGCATCCCCGCCATCAGATAAGGCACCGGGAAGACGAGCTACCTCCACGTGGCTCGGATGCCAGGCGCACACGTTCGTCAGGTTCGTCCAAGTTCATGTCCAGTGTCCGGACGCCAGCTAACTTCACGTGCCCAGGTCCCACTCGCCGGGACAGGAGCTCTATCACAGCGCTGTCGCCAAGGCACCTCGACCCGCTCCGCTCGGGTCGTTCCGTTGCCCTTGCTTCTCGCCACTGGTCCTGGTTGGTCGTTCTGCAGCATGCAAAACCGACCAAGAAAAGGCAACACCCAACACGAGCAAGTGCCCTCTGTCTCCCGTGAAACACCAGACAAGGCCATAATCCAAATCAACCTAAATTGCTATCCCCCTTTTTGCTCCCGCTGCAACAAAAGGCAGGTGAACTATCTGGTACACAAGGCTCAAACAACCATTTTTCAAATTAACAACCAACCGAAATATCAAGAACAATTAATAATAAGCAATAATAACGAAAAATAGAATGGTCCCCTTGAAATCACTTGGACCGAAAACATACTACAGAGGAAGCAAATGAGGTCATTAATTTTTCCCCGATCTCCCTGCGAACATGACCCGTTGTCGCGAAGCAAGAGAAGGTAAGTAACGAGTAGGTCACTGAATGAAGCGAGGCCTAGAATGCACGACTTAGAGCATTTGCGTTCGCGTTCAACCTTCCCTTCTTATAACGGACAACGAGGCTGGGCTGCTGGAGGGTCCTGCTTCATCTCAGCAAAGGGCCGCTTTTAGACGACATGCTACTTAACCAAGCGCCGTATAACGTAAAACTATTCCAACATGTTTCTATTCCAATCTCCCGACGTCACATTTGCGTAACTGCCGACGCAAGCATCGGGTGGTCACCCACAGGGTTGTCTGAACATACCAATCAAATGCTCCCCTCGTTCATAGGAGTTCACTTTTGTTTGCTTGAAAAACGAATAACATTGTCTATACTGAGCGGCTTGTCTTATCTAATTGGCTCACAAGAGGCGAGGAGCAAGCTCAAGTGGAGAGGGATTCGATGGGGCCGAGCGACTGAACTGAATATTGATAACCGCATAAAGAAGGTGATGCCGGCATCTGCGATTGGTCCGCTTTCTCTTACTTAGCTTGCGGTTGCTCGTCGACAATCGCGGTGGCATGCAACGGAAGCTTAAGAATGACGCCAAAACGGATCCTCAGCAAAGAAGAGTTGGCAGAACGAGGTAGCAAACGCGCCGAAAGTTCTCGAAAACGTAACACGGCCACGCAAAAAGTTTTATTACACGCAAATAAACCCATGCTCTCTGACAGGTCGAGTAGCCAGTGCCGGTGCGATCGGCGGCAGCCATCTGTTATTCCTTTCGGAACGGGGCAGCCTGCGGCTATTGAGAAGAAAATTCAGTTTTGTTCGGCATATCAATGCATCTTTAATGCGTACGCGTCACTTTGACGCGGTGAGTATTTGCGGTTTTGCGACGTCGTGTGAGAAGCAGGTGAAGTGGGTGCAGCCCGAAAACTTTTGAACAATAGCCGAAGGCTAATGGCAAGAATGCGTCGAATAAGAAATAAATTGCTTTGTTTTGTTCGGTCAACTTATACATAATCAGTGTGTCCACGTCATATCAGATGGGGAGCTATCGAGGCTTTCGTGAAGTCGCGTGACAGACAGGTGAAGTGGGAGTGGTCCGAAAAAGTTTTGAGCTAATCGCGGTGGGCTGAATGCAGAATTGGAATAGAAAAGTTTGGAATAGTCTTGCGTCCATCATCATCTTCATCTTCATCATCATCATCAACAGCCTGGTTACGCCCACTGCAGGGCAAAGGCCTCTCCCACACTTCTCCAACTACCCCGGGGTCATGTACTAATTGTGGCCATGTTGTCCCTGCAAATTTCTTAATCTCATCCGCCCACCTAACTTTCTGCCGCCCTCTGCTATGCTTCCCTTCCCTAGGAATACATTCCAAAACTTTTAATGGCCATCGGTTATCTACCCTCCTCATTACGTGTACTGCCCATGCCACATTTCTTTTTCTTGATTTCAACTAAGATATCATTAACTCGCGTTCGTTCCCTCACCCAATCAGCTCTTTTCTTAACCCTTAACCCTCGTTGCGTCGTCCTCAATTTAAGTAGAACCCTTTTCGTAAGCCTCCAGGTTTCTGCCCCGTATGTGAGTACTGGTAAGACACTGCTGTTATAAACTTTTCTCTTAAGGGATAATGGCAACCTGCTGTTCATGATCTGAGAATGCATGCCAAACGCACTCCAGCCCATTGTAATTCTTCTGATTATTTCAGTCTCATGATCCGGATCCGCAGTCACTACCTGTCCTAAGTAGATGTATTCCCTTACCACATCCAATGCCTCACTACTTATCGTAAACTGCTGTTCTCTTCCGAGACTGTTAAACATTACTTTGGTTTTCTGCAAATTAATTTTTAGACCCACCCTTCGGCTTTGCCTCTCCAGGTCAGTGAGCATGCATTGCAGCTGGTCGCCAGAGTTACTAAGCAAGGCAATATCATCAGCAAATCGCAAGTTACTAATGTATTCTCCATTAACTCTTATCCCCAATTCTGCCCAATCCAGGTCTCTGAATACCTCCTGTAAACACGCTGTGAATAGCATGGAGAGATCGTATGTCCCTGCCTGACGCCATTCTTTATTGGGATTGTGCTGCTTTCTTTATGGAGGACTACGGTGGCTGTGGAGCCGCTATTTATATCTTTCGGTATTTTTACATACGGCTCCTCTACACTCTGATTCGACAATGCCTCCATGACTGCGGAGGTTTCGACTGAATCAAATGCTTTCTCGTAATCAATGAAAGCTTTATATAAAGGTTGGTTATATTCCGCACATTTTTGTATCACCTGATTGATAGTGTGAACAAGGTCTATTTTTGAGTAGCTTTTACGGAATCCTCCCTGGTCCTTTGGTTGACGGAAGTCTAAGGTGTTCCTGATTCTATTTGCAATTACCTTAGTAAATACTTTTTAGGCACCGGACAGTAAGCTGATCGGTCTATAATTTTTCAACTCTTTGGCGTGCCCTTTCTTATGGATTAGGATTATGTTAGCGTTTTCCAAGATTCCGGTACGCTCAGAGTCATGATCGAGCCATTGCGTATACAGGGTGGCCAGTTTCTCTAGAACAATCTGCCCACCATCCTTCAACAAATCTGCTGTTACCTGATCCTCCCCAGCTGCCCTCCCTCTTTGCATGGCTCCCAAGCCTTTCTTTACTTCTTCTAGCCTTACCTGTGGGAGTTCGAATTTCTTTGCATTATTCTCTCTTCCATTATCGTCGTGGGTGCCACTGGTACTGTATAAATCTCTATAGAACTCCTCAGCCACTTGAACTATCTGATCCATATTAGTAATGATATTGCCTGCTTTGTCTCTTAACGCATACGTCTGATTCCTGCCAATTCCTAGTTTTTTAGTCACTGCTTTTAGGCTTCCTCCGTTCCTGAGAGCATGTTCAATTCTATCCATCATATACTTCCTTATGTCAGCTGTCTTAAGCTTGTTAACTTCGAAAGTTCTGCCAGTTCTATTCTAGCTGTAGGGTTAAAGGCTTTCATACATTGGCGCTTCTTGACCAGATCTTTCGTCTCCTGCGATAGCTGACTGGTATCCTGCCTAACGGAGTTACCACCAACTTCTATTGCACGCTCCTTAATGATGCCCACAAGATTGTCGTTCATTGCTTCAACACTTCCTGAGTTAAAGCCGAATAGAGGAATTCCAGATCTGGATCTGGAATTCCCCTATTTTCCCTATTACCGCTAACTCATTTATCGGCTTCGTATGTACCAGTTTCATCCGTTCCCTACTCAGGTCTAGGCCAATTCGAGTTCTTACCATTCTATGGTCACTGCAGCGCACTTTGCTGAGCACGTCCACATCTTGTATGATGTCACGGTTAGCGCAGAATATGAAGTCTATTTCATTTCTAGTCTCGCCGTTCAGGCTCCTCCACGTCCACTTTCGTCTATACCGCTTGCGGAAGAAGGTATTCATTATCCGCATATTATTCTGTTCCGCAAACTATACTAATAACTCTCCCCTGCTATTCCTAGTGTCTATGCCATATTCCCCCACTGCCTTGTTTCCAGCCTGCTTCTTGCCTACATTAGTCGCCCGTCAGTATAGTGTATTTTGATTTGACTTTACCCATCGCCGATTCCACGTCTTCATAGAAGCTTTCGACTTCCTGGTCATCATGACTTGATGTAGGGGCACAGACCTGTACAACTATCATTTTGTACCTCTTATGAAGTTTCACTACAAGACCTGCCGCCCTCTCGTTGATGCTATAGAGTCCGTGTATGTCACCAGCTATATTCCTATTAATCCCGAATCCGACTCCTAGTTCTCGCCTCTCCGCTAAGCCCTGGTAGCAGAGGATGTGCCCGCTTTTTAGCACTGTATATGCTTCTTTTGGTCTCCTAACTTCACTGAGCCCTATTATATCCCATTTAGTGCCCTCTAATTCCTCCAATAGCACTGCTAGACTCGCCTGACTAGATAGCGTTCTAGCGTTAAGCGTTGCCAGGTTCATGTTCCAATGGCGGCCTGTCCGGAGCCAGGGATTCTTAGCACCCTCTGCTGCGTCGCAGGTCTGACCGCCGCCGTGGTCAGTTGCTTCGCAGCTTCTGGGGACTGAGGGCCGGGATTTGATTGTTGTGTTCGTATAGGAGGTTGTGGCCAAGTACTGCACCAGGGTGGCCAATCCTGATCTGTTGAGGGATGGCGTTACCGGTTCTGGTCGCAGGGATCAGGACACACTCCAGGCCTGTTTATGCCATTTTATCAACACGCTGATTTTTTTTTAATCCGGTGGGAAATCGCGCGACACCGGGATTCGAACCACGGACTTCCTGCACGCGAGGCGGGTGTTCTACCTCTACGCCACGTTATAACGCCCCAAGTTAGAGGGCAATGGTCCGTTTCCACAACAAACTTAGAACCGGAGACATAACAAGCCAGCTTCTGAACGACCCACACAACTAAGTTCAGTGAGTGACCAGCACACGGGACGTAGACTGCTAATTTGTTCAGGTGTTTCATTTCAGCTTGCAGTCCTTTGTATTTTCGTGATATATTATTCGCATTATCAAAAGCTTGGCCCCTACAATCATCAATTCAGATGCCATTGGTCGTCAAGTGGGACTTAAGGGTATCGAAAAGATAGAAGCCGGTATGCGATTCAATTGGAACAAATCCAAGAAAGTGTTCCTACATTTCCCCGTTTAAATAGCATCGTAGAAGAACTCACAGCTGATGAACCTGAGTAAGGTCTGCAGTCCAATCAACAATTAAAGAAGAGTATTTTGCGCATTTCACTTCGTCAACGAAACGTTCCTTGACAGCCTTTGCCATATGCTCGGTAAATTCGTCACAAATGGTTTTTGACAGATACGATGGGGGACGTTTTCCTTTGTTCCGGTAGCGTTTGATGTGCTCCTCTAGAAAGGAAAACTGGGCAATGTCCTCAAGCACTCCCATATAACTGCCATTTCTCGGTGAACCAAGAATCTCCTCACTGCCCTTAAACGCTAGGTTGCGCTCAGCTAGAAGGTTAACTACAATGAGCACGCGCTTCAACACCTCTGTCCAGTAAGCGGTCTCACTGACAAGTCGCTTAACCAGTTCCTTGTCAATTGTGCTGCTCGTGTTAGAGCAGGCGAGCTATGCTGCCACGTAGTTCCGGTGCTCGTCGCTATTTTCATGTGCGCAAACCTTTTCTTCTGCTTTTTTCCAATAAGAAAAGCCGTGCGTGGTGAAAGCACTGGGGTTGCTTGAAATCGAAAATAGTTTGCACATGAAACAGTAAAGGGAACCTTTGGACTCCGAGTACATTAACCAGTGTCGCTCGTATGCCTCCATAGTTACAACCTTTCGCACGAAAAGATGAGGTGACATATAGAGCTTCTAAGTTTCGTATTGCCTTTGGAAGACGGAAAACATTCTGCGCGATCTTTAATATACAATGGCCGTTTCTCAAGGCATACACTCCGAAAGCTGTCAGTAATAACGGCCGGCCACTTAGCAAGGCCCCTTCGGAGAATCTCGCAACGTACCTCTTGCTTCGGGGGTGTCGGTACTTCTTTACTGCCGCACCGAGAACCGTCTCATTCGCTCGCTCAAGGCACAATTTATGGGTGGAAACATGATTATTCTAAGCCAAGCTAACAGGAAACAAGTGAATCGGTACTTCGAGTGTTGTTTCCTTGCACTCCTCATAGAAGCAAGCTCATCGGCGAGATTTGACGCCTGTTCATCAGCTATAGTAGAAATCTGGCGTGGTGGACCGGACACGTGGAGGTCTGTGGCAGGGGCCTGGCCGAGTAGCATAGACGTTGCTGACTCAGGAACAGGACAGGGCTCGGTTAGCATCCGTAGCTCAGAAATATGGACGACGGAGGTTGCCACTGTTTTCACAGGATCCACACAACCAAGAAGAGCCAAACCATGCTTCTTGCCAGGAAACCGTGGTCATGGAGTTGGTAAATCTTCCACAGAAGCACAGTCGGTACTACTGGGAGTTTAACTCAGACTCTAGGTCGAGCGATCATACTGCTCCGGGAAAGGTGCATTCAGTAGGTACTTTTTCATCTTTGATAGCTTCTTTTCACGCTCTTCTCTTTCTCACTTCACCTTTCGTTTTGACGCACCACTTTGATGCTTCCGACCGAGGATTTTCGCATGAATGGATGCCAATTATTCACTGGGCACTTCGTCAGTCCGACGTGACCGCAGGTGTCCAACAGTGGCCGTCCCGATGACAGGCGCAAGCTGCCTGGATGGTCCGTGGCTCGCCGAGAGTGGTGCGTCCCCCGGCAGCTCCTCAGCGGACAGGTTTATGTTAGCTTAACCGGCGGCTCAGTGCTAAATCGCATACCGCGATGAACTTCCTTTTATAGACGCGCGCCGCGTCTGTCTGTTAGTTCATACGCATAGAGATCTTTGAACAATTTTCCTCCTCTTTACAAACTCACTCCTTCTCCCGTTCCGGTCTCGTCTTCTTATTGGCTAGGAGCAATCGTCTTTTCTGGGAGGTTGTCGATTTTTCTTTCGCCCCGTCGACGCCGAGAGCGCGAACGAAAGGGAGAGGGCGACTCCTAGAGCGGGCGAAGTTACGCGCCCTCCGTCGCCTCTGAGTCATCTTTTTCTACTTCTTTCTCGAAAGCTCGGCGGCCAGTCTGACCTACTCATGCCGCCGAGAGCGCGCGAGGGTACGCAGCCACGAGGCGGGAATGGGCGCTGGAGACAGGCCTTTGTGTCCAGCTCTCCAACTTCCCCCTTCACTCTTCCACAACCCTAGCCCGAACAGGGAAAATTCTATGCCCCACGGCACGCGGAGAAAAGCACGTGTGATGTCTGCTTTCGTTTGCTGCCTAGACTGCGCCATCAAACTCATCATCATCTGCTATCGGACTCATCTTTCTCCGGCCAAATTGCCATCACGGTAAAGAAAAGTCGAATTGAAGGCACTGTTGGGTACTGCAGCACATCCTTTCTAAGCGGACAGCGGCGGAACTATTTGAGCGGTGGAATGTGGCGTGGTTGTGACGAGGGGCCAGGGAAATTTAGGTCCTCATCCCACATTACATTTTTTAGGTGTTTGCCTCTTGCCCATCCTCTCCATACAGCACTGAACAGACGGACTCACAGGAAAGCACGAAAACTCTTCCAAGCAAACGCACGTCGCTTCGTAAGAAAGTGGGCCCCGCCGGGGTGGCGGGGTATTCCTGTTTTTGCAGCTCGACAAGCTCTCCCCAAATGATCAGGCTAAGCTCTTGCTGCTACATTAGGCGGGGGAGCCCGTCTGCTCGTTCTGGTTTTCTCGCTTCATACATGTCGCTCGAAGTTCCCTTGCCCATGGAATAAATTGGACCCCTTGTCGTACTGTCCCAGGTGAGGCCGCCTTAGACCCCTCCCCCCCTTAATCCAGCGCTGCCTCTGGTGTTTCTCATTGGATTTCACTGGCGCCTTCAATAGTGTCTGGCACGATGCCGTGTTGTTTTTCCTTCGTAAACACCATTGCCCGGCGAACTCCTACCGGCTACTTCATTCCTTTCTCACAGGTCGTACGGTAGTCGTTCGGACTAACACTGGAGACATCTCGGCCCACCCATCCATTTATAGTCCGCAAGGATAATCTTTTAGCCCCATGTTATGGAACATAGTCATTCCTTCATTACTAAGCCTCCCACTGGCCGCGGCGTACATATACCGGCCTATGCCGGCGTACCATCCTATTACATTCTGGTTCGTCGCAGTTGCAAGTGCAGGCTTTAGCGGAATCGGTCTTAACCTTGATATGCGATTGGGCCAGGCAAAACAAGGCGAAAATCATCTAATTAAAATCTTTCTTTGTCTTTTTAAACAACGGGCATATTGGCACTTCTAAGCGCCTTCCGTCTATTCAACTTGATGGCGCCTTTCTAAAGCATCAGGACAACATTAAAATTATCGGCGTGGTCTTCGATGACAAACAACTTTCACGCCCACGTTGACTATCTTCAGACTAAAGGCAAGATATTGGTAAGTCGATTGCTAAATTTCATTGCCACGCATTTTACGCTGCGTCCAGTACTTTTACGTCGTTTATATCGACAGGTTCTGCTGCCTGCCGTTGCATATGCGTCGCCTGTATGGTGGCCGTCTTTCCCGACAACGCACCTTCAGACACGCATCCTGTCGGTACAACGGTCCTTTTTTGTGGCGTTGACTGAAGCCGACAATACGATCAGAACTTCCGCACTACAGACACTGGCAAACTGTCCGCCTGTCGCTGTGGAGTTAGAACGCCTGAGCACGGAGTTTTCGCTTTTCAAGCTCCGTCAAATCCCACAATACGCTTCTGACACGTCCCATTCGAGCTACATCGACGCCCGGCCCGTTTTACCAATGGTCCCTTCACCTTCACGAAATTTGTCTCTACACCTTCGAGCGCGTCCCTCCAGCAGATGCTGCTCGAATCGCTGCCCGCTCAGCTTTTCGCATCTACACTGACGGCGCGTTCACGAGTGTCTTGGCGGGGGCGGCTCTTGTTGTATTTCATCCCCGCGGACGCTTGACGGCTGTACGAAAGCTCAGGGTTGTCAACGCCACAAGCGCGTATAGCGTTGAGGCTGTCGCCTTCACCGAGGCACTCGCATACCTAGCTTCGTTGCCTGTGGGAGTGCCTGTCCACGTCTAGAAGGACTGCCTCTATTTGCTGTAAGGGATCTCATATATTCGCGACCCGGACTCCCGCGTGTGAAGGTGCAAACAGGCGCTCACATTGCTCTCCGGCGAGGGTTGGCGAATATTCCTGGATCACGTCCCTGGACACAAGGGCGTTGGGGGTAATGAGTTGGCAGACACCGCTACCTCGTTGGCGCCTCGAACGGGCATGCCTCGAACTACCACTGCGTCCACCAAGACAGCGCTTGCGCGCTATAACCTCATTGCCCGAACCAGTGGAGCAGTTTTTTTCAACGAGAGGGCTGTGACGCACGCTTCTACCCAAGGGTTTCTAGTGTACACCGGCATCCACTATCGGTTTCCACCAATCAAATTTCTTGGCTATTTAATCACGGGACACGGGCATTTTGTTTCATAGCTACATAGATTCCATCTTCGAACTTAAAGCCTGCGCACTTGCGGCGCAGTATGCGATGACGTGACGCATTATTTCGCCATCTTCTCCCAAACGGCGCATGTCGTTCGACAACTGTTCGACGAAGCCCACGTCCAGTCTGTGTCTCCTGACAGTACTCTGCCTGATTCTCGACGATCGCGGTCCTTGCTGTTGCAGCTAGAGCATCTCGCCATCCTATCCGTCTCTCCTTCCTCTCGCCCATCCTTAGTTCTCGATGCCTCCTAATTGCACTCTATCATTAATTTAGATTATTCGTTATTTTAACCCATGTTACTTTTCCACGTTTGCACGTGTCACATTCATGGTTTCAGCCATGAAACCATGAGCCATTGCAATTGGGGGGTTTCCCCGTGTCAGCTGACCCTAGCTGCATGCTTCGTCTTTCTTTTCTTATTTCCTTTCTTCTCTCTTCATTGCTTATGTCTTTTCAACTTCCCCTTCCTCCTGGCCCTCCTTCAGTCTCCCTGTGCTCTCTGGCCGATTTCTATAATCGGTCTTTAGCCATGAGTGCAGCCCAAGGCATCGGCTCCACCTGTCTCGCCGTTTCTTCTGGACGCCTGGTGTGACATCCTTGCTGGGCCCTGCTGGCGTCAGCTGCCTACCCCTGGACGCGCGCAAGCCCTGAAGAACAATCTGCACCTACGACTTCAGGCCTTCTTGCAAGGCTACGCTGGCGACACCGGCCTACCCCTCGACATGTGCATGCTCCAATAAGCGTTTTGCGCCCTTGACTTGAACTGGCGACACCGGCCTAGACCTGGCCACTCGCAAACTGTGATGAGTGCTTTGCGGAATCGACTCAATTTGTTTTTAATAAACTTCGCCCATGCTGCGGATGGCAGCGGGAGCAGTGGGTGGGCGGTTTTGGGGGTTATGGGGTTCTCAAATAGGAGCACGGCTTTCCACTATGAGATACAATTCTGTTTCTCTACAGCGAACACATTTTTCTCCTGACCACCAATTCAGGCTAGCCTCCGATTTTTTTCTTTTACTAATTGGCATTTACATAAATTTAACTTGTGATAACTATGCTTCTCCTCTTCATTTATTTTTTTGGCTTTTACGCCTGCTATACCTTAATGGTGGTGCGGGAATCCCCTTTTCTATTCTTTTAATACTTTTGGTGACTCATACAGCAAGTAAGATATGCTTGAAGACGGCGTTATCGAACCTTCCAAGAGCTCAGGGTCGTCTCCGGTCGTTCTTGCCAAAAAAAAAAGGACGGAACACTACGTTTCTGTGTCGACTACTGGAAGCTCGACAACGTAACTCAAAAGGACGTGTACCCACAGCCACGTATCGACAATGCGTTAGATAGATTGCGGTGCGCCCAGTATTTTTCGTCACACAATTTGAAAAGCAGATACTGGCAGATCGGGGTAGACGAAAGAGACCGCGAAAAAACTGCCTTTATGACTCCCGATGGCCTGTATGAATTTCCAGTACTTTCTTTCGGCTTGCGTTCAGCCCCAGCTACGTTCGAACGAGTGATGGATACTGTCCTCGCTGGACTGAAGTGGCATACTTGTCTCGTGTATCTCGATGACGCAGAAGTCGTTTCTGAAACATTTGAGCAACATCTTCATCGTCTGCTGAATGTACTAGAAGCGATCCGATCGGCTGATCTCACGCTCAAACCAGAAAAGTGCCACTTTGGCTATGAAGAGCTCAATTTTCTCGGACACGTCTTAAGGGCTAGTGGAGTCCGACTCGACCCCGACAAGCTTGTCTCAGATAACCACTTTTCCTCATCCTGCTGACAAGAAGGCCGTGCGGCTTTTCCTAGGTTTGCGTGCATATTATCTCCGTTTCATTGAAACTTTCTCGCAGAAAGCGGAACCGGTGACTCGCCTCACAACGGATGACACGCCATTTGCCTGGACAAATGAGCGGCAGGTGACTTTCGCTGAACTATGGCAACGTAGGCAGTCAGCGCCCGTCCCGGCACATTTTGACCACGATGCTGACACCGAGGTACATACTGACGCCAGTAACATCGGTCTTGCCGCAGTAGTCATTCAACGTCAAGACGGCAATAGAACAGTAATGGCTTATGCTAGCCGCTCGCTGTTCCATGCCGAAGCGAACTACTCTACCACAAAAAAAATGTCTCGCGGTTGCGTGGGCGATCACAAAGTTTGGCCCTTATCTCTACAGTCATCGTTTCAAAGTGGTGACTGACCACCATGCCCTACGTTGGTTGGCAAACAGGCGCGATCCTTCAGGATGACTGGCAAGGTGGAGCTTGCGGCTCCAGGAATTTGACGTTACTATCGCTTACAAATCCGGCAGCTGGCACGAAGACGCTGACACACTGTCGCGTCCACCCGTCGAATCAGTCAGTTGAGAGTCAGAGGATGATGACGGCTTCCTGGGCGCCATTGTTGAATCAGACTTGACAAGACAGCAGCGTGACTACACTGAAATTCCATGTATCATCGACCACTTAGAGGGGCGGCCAACAGCCATCCCCCGCCATCTATGTCCCATACTAAAGTCATTCTGTCAGCGAGACAACCTGCTTCACAAGAACAATGCGTGGCCAAATGACCGAGCCTACCTTCTGGTGGTTCCAAAAGTGTTGCGGGACGACATTCTTATAACGACAGAAAGCTGAGCTAGTTGGTAAGGGTTGATTATGCAAAAAAGAAGTGGGGCGTGAAGACAGGACACAAGAGTGTTGTCCACTTCTCTATTCTTGTGTCCTGTCTGCACGCATCACTTCTCTTTTGCATAAGCACGACATTCTTTTCACTTGCCATGACGATCCCACACCTCACCAATGGCTAGGCGAATGGAAAATGGGAGGCTACTCACGAATGCTTGCTAGAGTACGCGAGATGTATTACTTGCCCGCCCTTTCGGCAAGCGTCAAACAGCACGCTAAAGGCTGCCGCGAATGTCAGCGGCGAAAGTTACCTCCCACTGGGTTAATGCAACCCATTGAATCACCTCATAAGTCATTTGATCAAGTCGGCTAGGACATTCTTGGGCCTTTTCCTTTATGAAACGACGGCAACAAGTCGGTGATAGTCGCGACTGACTAATTTAACCCGCTATGCCGAGACAGAGGCGTTCCCAGGAGTCAGGGTTTCTGAGGTAGCGAAGTTCTTCATGTACCACATTGTCTTGCGTCATGGTGCCCCGTCCACTGTAATCACAGACAATGGCGTTGACAGCAGAGCTCATGGACGAATTTCTTTCAGCTGAGCCACACTAGGCATCGAAAGTCTGGTGCTTACCATCCGCCGTGCAACGAACTTGCGGAGCGCTTAAATAAGACCATTACGGACATGACCTCCGTGAACATGGACGTCCAGCACGAAACATGGGATCATGTCTTGCCTTACGTGAGCTTCGCGTATAATACCGCTGCACAAGAAACGACGCGCTCTACTCCCCCCTCCCCCCCATTTCGTCTTCTTTACAGCCACGAAGTTCATACGAAGCTGGACGCTATGCGGCCCTGTCAAGACGATGAGCGCCTAACTACTGAAGCCGAAGAATTTGCCCAGCTAACTGAGGAATCTCGCCGGCTTGCGCGGCTGCACATTGGTCAGCAGCAGCACGCAGATGCACGGCGTTATAACATCCGTCACAGACAAGTATGCTAAAACTCCGGCGGCGAACTGCGGATGTGGACTTATGTTCGACGCCGTGGGCTTAGTGAAAAGTTGCTCATCCGGTATTTTGGCCCATACAAAGTGCTGCGCCGAATTAGTGACGTGAACTACAAAGTCCTTCTGCACAGTGCAGCTCACAAACGGCATAGATAACCTAGTACTGACATCGTTCACGTTGCCCGCATGAAGCCGTAGTTATGCATTCGTGATTATGTTTCCTTCAATCATACCCTCTTTTGGTAATATTTGCGCTCATATGTGCAGCTAATGCGGTTACCTCTGTTCCTTTAGACTCTGCACGTCACGTCATCTGTTGTACTTGTGTCTTTCCTGTGGCGGTCACTGTGTTCTTTGCGCCAGCGTCTGCCTTCAACACGTTTTTGTTTCCTTTACAACGCTTTTTAACCAGCGAACCAATTCTCTTTTCGAGGAAAGGGGAAAATGTCACCTGCAGTAGTGGGGACAGTGCAAACGAAGAAACAGGAAGACCAAGAAGGAACAAGTGCGCATGCTACCCCCGCCCGCTCGATAGCCTGGTCTTGTTGCCGTTGTTCCGGAATAATTTTGACCAGCTGGGATTCTTGCATTCGACTTCGACTCTCACCAAATGACACGGGTTAGAGTGCCTTAATTACCTGAAGCTTAATTACCTGTGCCTTAATTAAATTGGCCTTATTGAATACAGAAGGTCGTGGGTTTGACCCCCACCAAAGATCTTGGGTGCGAGTGCTGTAATTAACTCGACTTTATTTAACTGTGCTTTCATTAACAACAAACGTGGTAGGTTCGAGTTCTACAAAAGCTCACAGATTCCTAGCCTTTTTGGAGCATGGCGTAGTCACGCTAACGCTGGAGTATCCGCCTCAAGATCCACGTAATGATCTCGCCTAAAAAATGCGCTGCAACCCATCCCGCGATGAGTTGCAGCGCATTTATTTTAGTGCAAATTATTTTAGCGACAAAACGCATTGCCATCGTCGGAACGAGTTATGTATCAGGCGCGCACTGGCAATGAGACTACTGTATCGCGATTCCCTATGACAGTTTTTGGCATCTAGGACAAAGCCTGCCGCCGCGAAACAGGCGTGTGCCATTCGAAGTGCACAAAAGTTGTTAATTTCCTAAACCACCACAACAGACTACGTTTGTAACGATTGCGTACAAACTTGCCCTGTGTGTCGCTGGCGTGGCTTGGAAGAACCAGCAGGTCAAATTATTTTGTTATTGCTTGTTCTTTTTCCACAACAGAGACGTTCGTTGTTTGCGTGGCACTAAACCCTTAACACTTTTTCCCACACCAAGTCTCTTCTGCCCATATTAATGCCACGTAAGTTGTTCTGCCGAGATTCGACTCCCCGCCTTCAATGAATCTCGTTCATACCAACTTGGTTTACTAGGCACGTGAAACTAGGCACGAGCCACACTTTCTTGACCCTCTTGGATTTCACTTCGGGTCGACGGGTATGTGCAACTGTGTGTGGATCGCGCTGCTAATTTCGGCATTTAAACCTAGCGCACATTCCCCAGCCGCAGAGCCTACTTTTATTTTTTTGTTTTATTCCCTTTGTTTTCAGCAGAAACTTTTGTGCTCCCCGTCGCGGCACAAAGTCGAGAAGCTCAACGCACTTCGAATTCAGCGCTTATGTTTGCTGCGCAGAATCCGCGCCGAGCCGTCGTCCGTTTACGGCATTTTAAAATCGGACAGCGATAGTACGTGTGTCTGGGCGAAGCTCCTTCTTTCAGCCATTCGAACTCATTTAAATGTTGAACGGCTGCATGTGTTTTGTGCCAAACAATGCTGAGAAACCAAAAGTAAGAATCCGTGCATTTCCAGGGCGAAACTGTAACTACGGAGGCTGCTAACGAGACTTAAAAAGAGAAAAATCTTGCTCCAACGCTTCATATTGTCAAAATTTATTTCAAATTTGTCCTCTGAAATTAAGAATCAAGTGGGCATAGACAAAACACATTACTACGAAAAATCAGTACCTAGTTTAATTACAGCATCACCGCAAAAGTTTGGAGTACTATTTCACCTAAATCTTTGTACTGGGACCTACCATATTTACGGGGAACAGGTAGCTGATTTTTAATTAATTTCCAACTCATTTACCGACCACTTCACACCTGTCTTTCCTAAAGATGATGGTGCCCTCCTTTATGTCTCCTTGCTACGTATGCCAGACCTCGTAATCTCATAACAAGGTATCTTCAACATGCTATTAAAACTGAATGTAAAAAAGTCACCTGGGCCAGACGACAACCCTAATTCTTTTCTTGAAAAATATGCCGAATGGGCGTCGAAGTATTTGCACGTTCTGTTTAATAAACCATTATACGAAGATGAACAATTGAATGACTGGGTGCCAGCCAGAATAAAACCATTACATAATATTGGACGGAGAAACAACATTAACAAATATCGCCCGATTTCATTAACATCCACAACTTGCAAGTTACTCGATCACATTATACACAATAAAATGCTAAATTTTCATGCTTGCCATTATTTTTTAACCAAACATCAATATAGTTTTAGAAAAGAATTCTCGACGTGTACTCAGCTGATAGAAACAATCAACCATTCTGGAACATCAATTAACAATGCTACACAAATTGAGGCTATGTCCATGGATTTTTCAAAAGTACTTGACAAAGCCCCTCGCAAAAGCTACTCTATAAATTACATAATGCTTTCAAAAATAATCACGCAACTGAATGGAGTGCTGCATGCCTAACCCACAGCAAACAGTTTGTTTCCATTCCTAACGACGTATCTGCATAAGTGACGGGTGATTCTGGAGTACCTCAGTGTTCGGTCATAGGGCCACTTTTGGTCCTCCTATATATCAATGATATTGTACAAGGTATTGCAGTTAATATTAAACTTTTTGCCAACGATAATGTTTCGAACTCCGAAATTCATCGCAAATCGAATCAAGTATTACTGAGCACTGCGCTTCAGAAAATTGCTTCTCGGTGTTGAGAGTGGAAGATGGTGATAAACGTTGCACGAACAGTTTTCATGATAATAAAACCTAAAAAAAATTTCCGCTTTGATTACAGCATTAACAACACTTTATGCTCTGACGTTAGTAACTGTAAATCTTTAGGGCTTTCGATTTCGAACGATCTCAGTTGGAATAGTCACTAATTCTGTCACTGCAAGTGCAAATCTCAACTCATTTTCCTCAGGCGAGTACTGACGCTTTCTTCCCCTTTTGTTCACAGCTTGGCTTACAAATCCATTGTGCCGCCCATTTTACATTACGCTGCAAGGATGTGGGACCCTTTTACAGAAACTAGCACCGACGAAATAGAGCACCTACAAAGAAGAGCCGTGCATTTTTATTTATAACGCATTGACGAGAACTTCAGTTGCTGACTTTTTCAAGAGATAAACTTCCTTCTCTGGTAAAAAAAAAAGATGTTGTTCGCCACCTGAAATTTTTATATCTACAAGTAAAGGGCCATTGCCAGATTGGCATAATGGAAATCGCATCCATCTCATCCACTTACGCTACTCAGCAAAAGCAGAATTTCACTTTAACTCCCTTCTCCTCACGTAGCAACTCGTTGAGGTGCAAGGTCTTCTCACGTACAATAGCGGACTGCAACGAGCTAAAATGTCGCCTCATCTCTGCGCCAACATACCTTTCCTTCTTAGCAGGTTCACGGTAACGTTATTTTCTTAGTATCATGTTTCCAGTGGCAGCGTTTTACTTCTTTGGTGTAACGTTGTGTGTGCCCAACCTGTAGGCTCTGTATTTATTGATATAATAATATACCCATCTGCGCATATTCTGTACATGCAATTGAATAAATTATGATTGTATTTATGTATTAAAATCACTGCATGGTGAGTGTTGTATTCATAAAATAAGAATAAAAAGCGATGAATATACGTCTCCGATTCCACGCGTTCTCTGTCGTACCATTTCGTAGGTTTGTGGTCAATGCAATGCATACCTTGTGGAAAACAAACATGTTGGATCGAAATACCGAGCGCATAATTTCAACAGCAACTCATTCCATTCAAACCGTCGTCCAAATGAGACATCTACACGAACAAATTGAATTTCGCCAAGATGGGTATTCTGTATTGGTAAGGTTCTTATTCTTAGCGCCTTATTACTGCTGCTTGTCAAGAGTTACTGCGACCCTAGCAGCGAATTTCAACAATGGGGCGTATCCACCTTTCCTGAACACAAGGGTTTAGTTCGCGTGAGTGCCACCACGTGGCGTACTGACGTTAAACTTTTCAAACTTCCCGCGGTGACGCGTGATGACATCAACAAAGCAAAATTAAAATATATAAAAGCTATCCCTGCGCACTGAATTTCGCCACAATGCTTGTCCCGCCGTCGTTATAATTTTTCTTAATAAATCGTAACCGCTCATCGCCTGGAAATAGTTTATCATCCCAAGATCGTTAAGTAGCGACGAGCGATGATTGATTGTCAGCTTTTGATACAGTTCTTTTTTTCTCTCTTTTCTTTTCAAGCTAACGTAACCATCAGAAGCTCTTTGTACCAGCCTTTCCTCAGTCGGCACACACTCTTAACGTCCGAACATCACAGAGCGTCTACTACAGACGCCGTCGTGGACGGCTTTTGATTTTTACCTATCGATTTCGTTAAGGTGCCCCTAATTATTCCCTAGCAATTTTGCTATCTGCACTCATGGGCTACCACAGCAGCTGCAAGTCGAATTGTGCTGAAGTATTAATACATATACTTGGATATGTTTGTTTTGCACCATGACGCAAAAGTCATGACACAATAATGGAGCAAACTGTCTCTGTGTCGTCGTTCATTAGCATGCTATGGCCAAAGCTGCGCGCAATATTAAATCACTTTTACTTGCCACCAGGCTAGGTAAACCCTTGGGTATGAGATGTGCAGTACTTGCACTTAGTCCCTATAGTAGTCTCCTGTCACAGTTATCCAACTGCGTTAAGGAAGACCGCTAGTTAAAATTATTGTGCAGTAATATCTGCGTGATTTGCCTGTTCTTCATATTGTCTATCATGTTGCATTTGCGCCTCTATAATGCAGCCGCCATGTAGACTAACAAGTATCGAACGCTATGAAGGCTGACGACATACTGAAAGACCTCGCACACAACTCCTGATACTTACTTGTATTCAAGATTTGTGCGACTGTCGAGGACATCCTTAACGGACATTACATAATACATTATGTTTTACGTGCCAAAACCACGATCTCGTTATGAGGCACGCCGTAGTGGGGGATACCGGAATAACTTCGACCACTTGGTATACTTTAACGTGCGCCTAACCCTAAGTACACGGGTATTTTCGCATTTCACACACATCGAAATACGGCTTCCGTGGCTGGACTTGGATCCCGCGACCTCGTGATTAGCAGCCGCACCCAATCAAAATTCAGCAACTACGGAGGGGAAAGAATGTGAGGAAGGTGACAGTTGGCACGCGAGACAATTTGTTCCCCTCCTCATAATGGGAGAAAAGGTACCAGCCGTCGAATAATGACACCGTAGAGTGTACTGTACTTAATGTGATGGAGTCCACGTCCAATATTTCAGATTGAATCACACTATAACGATTGGCGACCAGGCATCTCCCTTATACGTGCAGTCGCCCGACAGCTTCCGGACGCTGGCGTCGGCCAGAGGACCTACGTAGTTGACCGCTGTACAAAACTTGCCGACATTCGCGCCTTATTTCGCACCGTCGCATTTCAGCTGAACTGCTTCAACAGCAAATTTATTTGTGCGAAAATTTGGGCACCGTGGTCAACAATATGATTTATTAGTTTTAAGTCATGTTTAGTATTTAGACCAGTGCTGTCCTGAGATTTCAAGCGGTTCCACCTTTCCCAAGATGCCCGCATTTCTGTCGGCCTCTGTTCATATTTTGGAGCATTTTTAACAGACGTTCAAACCATAGCATGGCCCCTTGACCACGCTGTCACGACAGCCTCTTGTGCTCACGGCGAATGCAAATATTTCATTAATGAGCGCCATGCTTAAGCACACAAATTCATAGTCTAAAAATTATGCGGATCCCACGCACTGTGCGAATCGATGTAAGCGAAGCTTTCTGTGTTGTTTGTTTTCATTGTCGTTAATTAGCCGTAATTCTGACTACGAATGTGTGATTTCTTTAGCATATAGTGCTATACGAGAGCAGTGAATCGGTGGCAAATTTTGCCTTGCGTGCAATACTGTTCTTTGTCCGCGTAGTACACAACATACAGCGAGCTGTGTTTGCTTGAGGCGTTTTTGTGCGCCATTGTTTATAACCTGTGAGAGGTTTGAGCATTGTCATTGCTTCACTTGGCACATTGCATCGCGGCAGATAATTTGGCAGAGTTAAGGCGCTCCACGTGCCAAAACATTATCGGATTATGAGGCACGCCGTAGTGACGTGACGTGCTCTGTATTAACTTTGATACCCTGGTGTTCGTTAACGTGCTCCGAAATCAAAGTGCACGCCCGTTTTTGCATTTTGCTCCCGTTGAAGTCTGCCTCTCGCTGTGGGGATTGAACCCGCGACCTCGTACAATGACATAGCCGTCCAGCTAATGCGGTGGACACGTAAGTGTTGATTTGACACCCGACAGCTTCAGTAATGTCACTTATAAACTACGGTAATTAATTGCGGCTTTGCGTCTGCACGGCCTGGTCGGTTGTTCACCTGAGAAATTTGCATGGCGTTTAACTTTTAGAAATAGCAGAAATGCACAGTACAGCGCCTTCAGTTTGCCCGCAACCCCTGTCGTGTCTATAATAATCGAGTATCGTTATCTTCTTTCGTCGTCTTTTCCCTGTCCCGTCCTTCCCCATGCATGAAAAACTTCGAGCGAAGAATGGCAAGGGCGTTATTCACTCGTTTCTCTAATACACCGGTTCTACCCATTCGCCACCTCTTCTCCCGGCCCAATCCCTACCATTCTGTATACCTCTCTTCAGCATTTGCATGTTAGGATAGGTTAAGCGCTGCAGTTTCTGCAATGCCTTTTGCGGGGGTCACGGATAATTACAGCTGTCAGCAGGCTAATGCGACTTCGCCCAGGAAGCTGCAGAGGTCACTATAAACATGTGACGCGATCCAAAGGTCCAAACGAGTTTCTTGCGGCGCCTTTCCTCTTTTCCACGCTCCTTCCACGTATATGCACGCTCTGAACGTTCCCCCGACACGGCGTGCAAAACAGCAACAGCACCAGTGGAAAAGTCGGAAGAAGCATTAAAAAGGTGTCTTTATTTCTTGGCGTACAGTGGCGTGTCGTCGTGACGTCAGCACGTTTTTTGAGGGATTTCTAAGTGGCGAGAGCCAGCTGGGCGACTTAATTGCCCACTATACTTTCTGTCTTCAGGAGCAACCTTATCCTGTTGGCAAAGCGCGCACGGTCTATCGAGTTTACTACACACCTACAAGACTGTTATTTAGCCTGTTCATTTTTTGCGCCTCCATAGCTATACTTTGAATGTACTTCCTTTTTACTGCACTGCATTAAAATCTGAATTTGTTTTCGAAATATATTCTACAATAATGTTGTATTCTTGCTATCATTGTCGCACGTAATCTACACAGAGTACTCAGGCGCCCTCTAATGAAATGCGTTACATTTTTCTCTGCTTACGCCCGCCATTGTGATGCAAATAAACGAAACTTCAACTCATTTTCTCAGAAATAAACGTTGATTGAAGCGCTGACGTTATCCTAAACAAGATCAAGACGCGCCGTAGTGCTCGATCTTATGATGCCCCTATTCGCAAGCTTATTTTTGTGTTTTTCCTCTTTTTTTTTGGGGGGGGGGGGGTATGTGCTCTTATACCGCAGAGCCGCCCCTTGGACGTCTATGATGTGATGGGCATGCTAACCATTACGCTACCACCCACATACTGCTACCTTATACCCATGTGAAGAACAAAACACTTCCAAAAGCGTGAGTCACGAATATAACTCGTTATCAGGTGAGGTTGCGCTGGAAGACACTCAAAGCCCAACGATGGTTTCGCGAAAAATTGTGCCTCCTCTGAATCTGATCTATGGATTAAGGCATCGGTTCAACAGATTGGAACGTCCGGACATTGCAGCGCAGTGTCGAGTTCTCAAATGTGGCAGAGAATGTACGCAAGTATTAGCCTCACGCTCGCAATCTGATAAGATAACGATCTTTCGCTATTGAATAAGTGAGAACATACTGGATATCAGAAACAAATGCAGGCGCGTCTTGACGCAGCCAATAACTGTGGTTAGACGCTAAGGAAAGTTCATCCCCCCCCGAAAAAAAATAGGGTACTTTTGCTTTGAATATTTGGTGAAACATAGTGTTAGTGATAAAAAGGGCCCCGAAGACTGCACAGCGGTGCCGCCATACCAAAAATTCAAGAGCTAAACACTTTCCAATTACTAGTATCTCCCAAACCAGGATTTCATGGTTCACAGTAGAGTTGTAGTATCGGGGCCAGTTCCACCACGGGTACTGCAACGTTGCTCACATTTCATCCCAGCTTTGATTGTCACAAAATCACAGTATTTTTTCTGGAGACCTTAACATTAGATAGCCAAAATATATGCAGCGAAACGCTCATCCTAATACACCAGTGCTTTTCTTTCTAACGTACGTGTCCGGCACTGTTTCACATCTTATAAACTTCTGAAAATATGTTCTCCGAGGCAGCTGTTTTTATTCGTCATGATGCCAAGAAACCGAACCTGAGGCCACCAACGCTCAAAAATCTAATCGGGAGCGCACACAATGTTTTCGCACAACTTGCGTGATTTATGGTAGCGCTCAGGTGCTTCTTGTATAATGTAGGAGAATTGGTTAGAAAGGCAGAAGTGCACCGTTGGGCACATGAGCTTAGGCTAATGAAGTTGATTTGCGCCAAATAACCTGTCCAAGCCTTCACACTTGCTTTACAAGAAGCCTACAGAACCACGAAAATCCCGGCTACATTTAACTGCACCAAACAAAACTAATAAACCAATACAAGTATAGGTGACATAATTTTATCATTCGAGTGTTCAGGGTGGTAACCTCTGGATGCTGAGTAAGTTTAGACGTGCTGCGGGTCATGAACAAAGCTACGTCAATTAGATTTTCACTAATTAATATTACGTCGCTAAAGAAAAGGAAAATTCGGAGCGCGTCCTTGAGATTACCCAGCCGATCGAGTGAAGACATTTCGAGTAAGCATGCTTCTGTAAGAGCCATGCGAATAAAAATTTTCCAAGTAAACGCTCTTGGAAGGCGTAACTGACAGAGAAAAAGAACACCAGTAAAGTCACGGAAAGAGCACTTCAAGACGGGACATAAGGGAGGAACCACACACACACACACACACACACACGCACACGCACACACAGACGCGCGCACACACACACACACACACACACACACACACACACACACACACACACACACACACTGCGTTAACAACTTGAAGCGCTGTCGTTTCTGTGATAATGACGCAACTAGCCCGTCAGTCAATCCTTTGAAAGCTGTAAAGTCAACCCGCCCACACCTAGCCTTTTGTGATGCTGTCATCAATAGTATGGCCCCGTGACCACGTTCATTGTGGCCAGTCTGCTTTCGATTGTAATGCACCCTGTTTTTTTTTTTCGAAGGAAAGCAGTTTAACGTTTTGGCAATTTTAGCCTCAATATTGCAGTGAACGTGTGCCGCCGAAGGCTTACTTCGTCGCAGAGGCGATGCATGACGCAATGATGGTGCAGATTTAGTGTGTCGCTGGCATCAAGACAATGCGCTGCCTCCGAGGGAAAGAAGATAACGAAAGGGAACAACTTGGTAGCTGCTTACGGAGCCCTGTGGATGGTGACGGTGCCATCGTGACAAAATCTGGGCGGAGATATTGACGGCTGAGGCGGGTTATTTTATCCTTTCCTTTTCTAGTTTTTTTTCGGCGGAACCATTAAGAGGAAGCTTTAGCTCGGGTCCAACTCCGACGCGGCCTATTCAAATAGGTGTAAACGCAGAAACGTTTTCTGAGAGAACCCCTTGACTGATCCTAATGAAATTTGTTGAATTCGAGAGAGAAAGGTAAAGTAGAGTGACTATGAGAAGCGGAATGGCTATTTAGGGCCTGCAATTTGGTAAAATAATGTTCAGAAATTTGGAAAAGCGAAAAAAAAAATTAAGCACGAAGTTTACAAGTTAACAACTCCGCGTGAAGAACTTATATCGCAGTTCTGTAAACTGCATCCATTAGATAATTCAAGCCAGACCAATACGATATGTCGATTTATATCTTATGTGAATTCGCTACGTTGTGTACAAGGGTTCTGCAAAAGCTGAATTTCCATATTACTAACTTTTTCAGATCCATGTGTAGTATATCACTTTTGTCCGCTTTACATGTGCTGTTAGATGTAATACACAGAAATGCGACACCATTTTTCATTCCAGAAAGACACAGTTGTAAGCTTGAGGGTTTGGTTTTCTGAAAATTTGCGATTTTTGTTAATATTGTTACAAGCTTTCATGAACCACGCCTGCCGCGCAGACAACCAGAAGAAAGAAGAAAACGACGTTGGCCAAGCTGCCGCGAGACCGCTCTTCAAGAACCGCACCTATCAACCAGATTCATCTGGTTCTGTGTTAAACACCTCGTGTGTAACCTTTGGTGGAGGTGCGGGGTAACTGCCACGACCTACAACGGAACCACCAGCACAAGAGCTACGCCGAAGCCGTCGCCTCGCCGGACTTTCGCCGTCGCGCTCCATCATGGCTACAGAGCAAAATGCCCTCACCAGCAGTGCCTCGGCAAGTCCTGTCCCTATCCAGCACTAACGAGAGCCACGCACGTTCTCGGCGAAGGTAGAGGAAGATGTGGATGAGTGGCTAACCCATTACGAAAGGGGAAGCCAATACAATAATTGGAATGCTGCCAGTCAGCTTAGGAACGTTGTTTTCTTCCTGGCCGGCACGGCGCTGGTATGGTACGACAACCACGCGGACATGCTAACTACATGGACACGCTTCGTTGAGGAAATCAAAAAGTGTTTCGGTGACTCGGACGCAAAGAGGAAACGTGCGGAACTCACATTAGCCCAGAGAGCTCAGGTACCCGGCGAGACTTGCACTACCTATATCGAAGAAATTTTGAAGTTGTGCCGAACCGTCAACCCTCACATGACAGAGGAAGATAAAGTGGGGCACGTGGTAAAAGTAATAGCGGAAGACGTGTACAACTTCCTCATTGGTAAAGAGAACTTACACACTGTATCAGAACTGATGCGGCACTGCCGTACGTTCGAGGCGCTGATGACTCGCCGAATTACACCAAAGTTCGGACGGCTGGCCAATGTAACAACTGCTGCAAGTGTTGACACGAGTCCTCCGCTCCCAGACCTTTCGTCCGCCATCCGCCAGATAGTCCGCGAGGAGCTACAGCGACATGAAGAACAGGCACGTTATGCGGCGCCACGTTGCAGTCCCTCCGTTTTCCAAGACACCCTTTGGGAACCCCCTTCGGCTACTTGGAACCACTCGGTGAACGTCGCGGATCTTAACGGCTCCAGAGACGAACCGCATTACATTGCGACCGAACCACCACGCAATGATTCGCCTCTTCAACGTTTTGATCCACGCCCACGCAACTTTCGTCCACGAAGACTCGCCGCTGTCTACGACTTTCAAGAGGAAGAGCCTCGTTACCCTCAACCGATGTCTTCGGCAGAATACTTCAATCCGCATTCTGAAGTTCGCCCTTCGCCAGTGTGTTACTTCTACGGCATGCCTGGCCATATAGCTAGGTACTGTAGCCGACGCCGAGCATCTAACTACGAATCGTCAGCGCCGACTATGCGGTCTAGCGGTCGTACACTGCGCACTCAGTGGCCAGGAGACTCCACTTCAGGAAGCCACTTTCGAGAGGACCGATGCAGCGCCCAGGAGACCTACGTTGGAGAAGAAAAAACCCGGAACCGCTACCGCTCCCCTGCCTCCGACCGTACTCTGACGCCACCACCAGCCCTCCGAGCCTCCCGATCACCATCCCCTCGGCCACGATTCACGTCACCATCGCCTCGGCGCCGTTTCGTGTCGCCCCCGCCGGGAAACTAGCCAGCGCGGCCGATGGAGGTGAGGTCGCAGGAAAATGCGCGCTGCCGGCTCAACTACCTCCAACTATTTTCATGCTAAAGAATAAGGTTCATGTACTGAATGATGGGGTCTCTACAATGGCTTTAGTCGACACGGGAGCAACTGTCTCGTCATGAGTGTGGGGTTTAAAGGCCTTCTTGGACGCAAGGTTATGTTTCGTTGCCACCAGTGCACAAGTTTCCGTGGAGTCAGTGGTGAATCATTATACCCGGTTGGTGTGTGTAACGTGGATGTGTCATTGGGTGGGAAAGTTTTTAATGCAGAGTTTACTGTTCTTCCTCGCTCCTCGCATGACGTGATTCTGGGGATTGACTTTTTGCAATTGTGTGGTGAGAATGTTGACTGCCGGACGGGAGAACTCAGTGTTGACACCGGTGCTTCTCCTGTGCTCTTTGAAGGTGAAGCTTGCCCGGAGAGTGTGCTGTGCGTGTCTGAGGATACAGTTGTGCCCGCCTTATCCGCAATGCGTGTTGCCGTCGCCTGTTCATCTCCGACTCCTGTCTTGTTCGACGCTGCAGTGGAACCTGTACATCGGAACTGCCTCAAGGACAACGTGTTAGTTCCGCACTGCGTAGTCTCAGTGACCAACGGATGCGTGGGGCTGTGGGCGCTAAACTGTTCCACTGAAGAGGCAGTGCTACCGCAAGGCCTAAAGATTGCCACGTTTCAGGAAGACTCGCCCGTATCGGTGGCAGTACTTACAGAGCTCCCCGATGGAGGAGCAGCCAGTGTCTCGAGCCCCGGGAGCTCGAAGATACTTTCCATGATCGACAAGTCACTCAGCGATCACGAGCGTCGAGTTTTGATGGCCCTGCTTACGAAACATACCTCGGTATTCGACTTTGCGCAGCACGATGGCCCGCCATCAATTCCTGCGTCCAGAACGCGTCACCGCATCAACACGGGAGCCGCCCAGCCCATCCGACAAAAACCCAATCATGTATCCCTGACATAACGCAAGATAATCAGCGATCAGGTCCAAGAAATGCTATACAAAGGCGTCATTCGAGAATCATCTAGTCCTTGGGCAGCCCCCGTGATATTGGTGAAGAAGAAAAACGGTACATGGCGGTTCTGTGTTGATTACCGTCGCCTAAACACCGTCACTAAGAAAGATGTATATCGCTCCCACGAATTGACGACGCCATCTACTGTCTCTTTGCGGCATCTTACTTTTCCTCAATCGATTTACGGTCAGGTTACTGACAAATTCCTATACACAAGGACGACAGAGAAAAGACAGCATTTGTAATACCCGACGGACTATTCGAGGTTAACGTGATGCCTTTCGGGTTGTGTAACGCACCCACAACGTTCGAAAGGTTCATGGACACGATATTACGCGGCTTAAAATGTGAAGTTTGCATGTGCTACTTAGACGACGTTGTGATCTTCGTACGAACGTTTAATGAGCACAACAAACGTTTGGATTTGGTCTTGAACTGCTTGGAGAAAGCGGGCCTTGTGCTCAATTCAAAAAATGCCGTTTTGGGGAACAACAAACTCTTGTGCTAGGCCACCTGGTCGCTAAAGAAGGCATCCGACCAGATCACAAAAGACTGCGGCCCTAGAAGCATTTAGAGTACCCAACTCTGTCAAGCAGTTAAGAAGTTTCTTGGGCTTGTGCTCCTATTTTCGCCGATTCATTCCTCGGTTTGGTGACATGGCTCATCCCCGTACACAGCTTCTCCAAAAAGGCGTTCCCTTGAGTGGACTGCAGATTGCGACTAATCGTTTCGCCAGCTCAAGTTCCTGTTGACATCCCAACCAATTCTACGGCACTTTGATCCTTCATCACCAACTGAGATTCACACCGATGCCACCGGCGTAGGCATCGGTGCTGTGCTAGTTCAGCGTGTTGACGACAGTGAGCACGTGATCTCTTACGCTAGCCGGTCCTTGAGCCGCTCCGTGCGAAACTACACACTGACCGAACAACAGTGTCTGGCGGTCATCTTCGCCGTGCAACGGTTTCGTTCGTATCTCTATGGGCACCCCTTCACTGTGATAACAGATCATCATTCGCTATGCTGGCTTGTGAATCTGCGGGTTCCCTCAGGACGACTAGCGCGCTGGGCCCTCCGTCTACAGGAATATGATTTCGTTATTTGCTACAAAAGTGGCCGGCGACATGCTGATGCTGATTGTCTCTCTCGGATGCCACATCAAACAACTGAATGTGATGCGGACAATTTTGATGAATACATCGCTTTTGTGTCCCCGGAATTTCCGGATATGGGCACCGTGATATCCGAGCAGCACAAGGACGAGAGCTTACAACCGCTCTTCGCGGCAGCACAGGAGTCACGTGCAGGCAGTCGCTTTCACCTACGGGATGGTGGCGCGCCTTATAAGAAGAGCTACTCGACCACCGGTGCCCGCTACCTTTTAGTTATCTCCAAAAACCTTCGCCACCAAGTATTACACGCCATGCACGATGACCCAACGTCCGGTCATCTTGGTTCCACGCGTACACTCTACCGGGCTCAAGAACGTTTTTACTGGCCTAAGATGCGGAAAGATATTGAACGGTACGTTGCCAGCTGCTCTCAATGCCAGCGCTACAAGCGTCCGCCACAAGCGCCACATGGCCTGCTTCAACCAGTCCCCCCTTCTAGCGTCCCCTTTGAGCAAGTTGGTATAGATCTTCTGGGCCCTTTCCCGCGATCCTCCAAGGGTAATCGTTGGGTTATCGTTTGCGTAGATCACCTTACCCGCTATTGTGAGACCGCCGCATTGCCATCGGCCACAGCTACAGAAGTTTCTATCTTCTTGCTGGCTAACGTTATACTCCGACATGGACCTCCTCGCATAGTAATCAGCGATCGTGGGTGACAGTTTACCGCGGACGTGGTTGAAGAAACCCTTCGTCTGTGCTCATGTAGCTTCCGCCATTCAACGCCCTACCATCCACAAACTAATGGTCTGGTCGAGCGCACAAACAGAACGCTTGCCAACATGCTGTCCATGTACGTCGATTCAGCACACAAGAATTGGGACAGTATCTTGCCTTTCATTACCTATGCCTTCAATACCGCGAGACGCGAAACCACTGGTTACTCACCATTTTTCCTTCTGTATGCTCTTCCGCCGCGCTACACCCTCGACACCATATTTCCCTACTTCGCTCATGAGAACGAATGAATTGATGAGATCCTATGTCGAGCAGAAGAAGCGCGACGCCTCGCTAGGCTACGCACCCTAGCATCGTAGGACCGGTCCAAGATCCGCTATGGCGGGCGTCACCGCCACGTTTACTTCGATCCTGGTGACCTTGTGTGGCTCTGGACGCCGTTGCGGAAGCGTGGCTCGTGCCAGAAGTTTCTCGCCCACTACGTCGGCCCTTACGTTATTCTGGAGCGTCTCAGCGAAATAAACTACCGCATTGCGCGTTTCACGAGCAGTGGACGACGCTCGGCCAAGGCACGTCGCGCGTCTGAGGCGTTACAACCCACGCGATGACTGACTCGCCCGGCGGGCTTAGTTTGCCAGCGGGGAAATGTTACAAGCTGTCATGAACCACGCCTGCCGCGCAGACAACCAGAAGAAAGAAGAAAACGACGTTGGCCAAGCTGCCGCGAGACCGCTCTTCAAGAACCGCGCCTATCAACCAGATTCATCTGGTTCTGTGTTAAACACCGCGTGTGTAACGATATTATTTACTGAAGAGATGAGCTCAATAGAAAATTCGAAACAAACAATCACTACATTATAAGTTTTTCTTTTAAGTGCAACAAACCTCCTCAAATTTGGTGCAGTGGTTGCCGAGCTAAACGAATTCTCCTTTTGCATGTATTTACATAAGAGCACTGGAGCTAAATCTTCATCTTAAGCGCAGCTTTCCCCACTATCGTGTCCGCGTGCAGAACAAAATCCCGAAGATGGTGGAATACCGCGCTGATTCGCGGTGGAGGTGCAGCTCGCCTTTAAGGGGCCCACATACACAGCATGGCTGGTCATACATCTTCAGAGAGTGGAAGGGAACTGCGTTTTCTTCGTTCTGCATTGATTTTGCTTTGAGAAAGAGATAATGCCATAAATGCAATGCGACTCGTTATTGCCTCGTAGATTTAAATATGGGTTTAAATAAACTCTCTATCCCATTCATCCACCAGAGTAGGCGTAAGCGGGGAAATGCTCGCTAGCTCGCTTACACACACGCGCGCGCTCAGGCGCACGCACGTTCGCGCACACTCACATAGACGCACACACGCAGAGATAAGACACAGGCTCGCCTGCATTCACATTTACAGAAACCACGCAGGCACACACACACAAAAATGCACGCACGCGTGTTCGCACACAATCACACAAACGCACACACACCGAGGTACGACACATGCTCGCTAGCATTCACATTTACACTCGCCCACGCATGCACACATGCAAGAAAATGTACGCACGCACTTACGTTGGCACACGCTCACACAAACGCACACACACAGAGCTCATCTCCCCTTTTCTCTTTAACGCTTCCGGACCTGCTGTGCTCTATCCCCGGGCTTCACCACAGCCTCTACGCTGACGACGTGACCTTATGGGCAGCGGCGGATAATCCACAAACTCTTGAAGCCATCATGCAACGCGGCATCAACGTCGTACAAGCTTATGCGGAGTCAAGGGGCCTGACGTGCTCACCGCAAAAATTCGAATAGCTCCTGATCAAGCCCGGCAGAAGTAGCTGTTCCGGGGGAATAGCACGCCGGAGGCGCTTCCTTGAACTTACGGTCGGAGGAATTGCCATCCTCGAGCGCCCCAGTATCAAGAAATAGGGGCTAGACTTTCAGAACAAGCTGCGCTGCGAGCTCACGTTAAAGAAACTCCAAAAGGTGACCAACTACACACTGCAGCTCATTGGCACCACGGCATGGACGAAGGCGAGCTGCTTCGACTTGTGCAGGCATACATACCTAGCAGAACCATGTACTCGACACCATATGCCAAACTCGTAGCCACGGGCTTAGCTAAATGAAACACAATGATCAGAAGAACCACAAAGGCAGCCCTGGGCCTTCGAGACCACGCGGCCACCGCAAGCCTAGAGGCCTTAGGCAGGCTTCACACGATCGAGGAGCTCTTAGACGCTCACCACACAGCCCAAGTCCGCGTCTATCGCTAACCCCGGCCGGCCGCACAATCCTCCGGAAGCTTAGTCTCGAGGCCAATCCCAAAGTTACAGAGTACATGAAGATTCTTGCGAAAGGTCATGGGGCATACGTATGCCCCCCCCCCCCTCTACCCCGCAACATCTACCCCGAGTTCCATTAGGGCCGTCGGCAGGCCCGTAGTGAAGCCATTTGGCGACGCTACGGGCAGCAAGATGGGGTGCTCTACACAGACGCAGCGAGACACCCTCGCGGCGACCTCATGACGGCGGTGGTAGCGGATGACAACGGAGGATCCATAGAACCCACAGCAATCATGGCTGGCCGAGTGGTAGAAGCGGAGGAAACCGCGACTGCCATGGCCATGCATGCACAAACTAACAAGGGCGCACACACGCAGAGATTACCCGCATTCACATTTACACGCGCGCACGCATGCACACACAGAAAAAATGTATGCACACCGACCTGCACGCACACAAACACTCGTATGCTCGCACAGTCACTTGTATGCGCGCATAATGAAATACCGAGACACAAACACGCGTGCACACCCAAGTACAAGCACACACGCACCCACGCTCCAGGTATGCACACCTATATATAATCCCTGTCCTCCCCTGTTGCCTCACAAAACCTAATAATAATATAATAATATTTGGGGTTTTACGTGCCAAAACCACTTTCTGATTATGAAGCACGCCGTAGTGGAGGACTCCGGAAATTTTGACCACCTGGGGTTCTTTAACGTGCACCTAAATCTAAGCACACGGGTGTTTTCGCATTTCGCCCCCATCGAAATGCGGCCGCCGTGGCCGTCACGAAACCTAGGCGCTCAAACAAACTGAATGACACTCGCTCAGCAATTACTGTTCAAAATTTCAGCTGTAATAAATCGCTTTACGGTTAAAATTTTGCGCATATTCAAGTCAATGTGCCCTCTGCTGTGAGTGTGAAAGACAATTTGCTGCTGTCGTGTGACATGATCGCCCATTCTAGACCAAAACAACGCTTTAACGCATCGCCAATGTTCCGACTAAGCGCCATAAATGGATATGTTGTTACCAAAGGCTGCCCTCGTGTTCAGACTCCACTATGATATACAAATAAAATTGGTTAAAATTTTGCCCATTCAGTTACGCACGTGCATTGCCTTGTAGTTTCACTTGATGGTGAAGGTGCAAAGCCCAGAATTCCTGATATGCCCATGCTACAAGGCACGACAGTATTTTTTAACGCAAAACAATGATATGCGCATTCTTGTGGTTATGCTGTTCAAGGAATAAAATCTGATAATAAAAGCGACGACTTAACAAATAACCTACCCATTTCTACGTTTTAGGAAATTAAAATAGAAAACATACCATTTGAAGTGCCATACTGAAAAAATCAAAACCAAATCTTGACTTGAAAGCAAAGATGGATGTTGTGTAAGGAGAATAGATTACTCAAGAAGAGGCATGCGACCAGGGATGGTAGGTGGCGTATGGCCGCCGGCCCGGCAGGCGCAGGGAAGAAGATTCTTTGGTTCAGGACGGTGGAAATACAAGTGACAGAGCGAGTGACAGCGGCCGCACTGCCGCACTACGCGACGAGATACGACGCGGCACCACATCTTCGAGGCTCCCTCGACTGCCGAAGCAGACTTCGCATCATTGTCAGACCGCGCGACGGCCTGAATGCAAACAAGGTCAGTAAAATACGCCATGGCCAAGGCTGTGGCCAAGCTTTGGCCATGGCGGCATCCTTGGCTCCAGCCGCAATTGAAAAGGATACGATGTGTCCCAATGGAGTTCAGAACAGTTTTCTGTTGTTCACTCCGCACGAGAAAAACACGAACACGTAGCCTGAGTGCACCAAATCAGGCTCGGCGAACACATGTTTGGGGTGGTGGCGTACCTGGCCCCACCCGAGATTATGTGTGAGGGAGTCATAAGAGAAGTCAACATGGAAGTCCGTGAGGCTCAACTGAGAGCGAGAATTGTTAATCATCGGAAACCGGACGTTTTCGAGGCCAGGCGGATCAGGAACACCACGGTGGTGGTGGTGCTTTTCTAGGGGCCTGATGGCCCCCAACTACGTGGCATGCGGCGCGACCATATTTCGCCGCACGCTCTACCGACACCACGCGGAAGTCTGCTACGGGTGTGCAAGACTGGCACACCGGGCTGACGTTTGTCCCAACCCGGGAAGGGAGTGGTGTCGCACCTGCGGCAAATAATCATCAGCCGAAGATCAATAGTGTGATCCGAAATGTACGATATGCGGTGGCCATCACCACCCAGCGGCCAAGGAGTGCAGGGACAAATTTCAAGTTCCATATATCGTCAGAAGAGGACGGCGGCTGCGGCGCCGACGCGCCGAGCCGCTGCGACTAGGGACAGACGTCAGCATGGCTTGCCGCAGCATGGTTTACCGCTTGCGTGCGCCGGAGATCTTGCAACGCCTGCTTTAATATACCATCAGGTGCACTCCTGAGGCCTCCATTTGCCGGTTACATGTGCCCTTCTGGAGCAGTGCTTGCAAAAATTCGATCTATCGTCGCGATGAAAAAAGCGACCCGCGACTTATACAGCACCAGTCAGATCATTGTCCCTTCAGACACAGCGATCACCAAGCGGCGTCCGCGTCCACTGCCTCGCCGCGCGGGCGGACAGGGGCGGAGCGTATAAAATAAATCGACCCCACTTTGCAATGCCGGCATGTCTGGGGACCAACGAATACAACGCGCACTAAGAAAGCTTCTTGTAGTGCCTAGGCACACTCGCATATTCAAGGAGCAAAAGCCCCCAGATTTTTTTCTTGCGCTCACTCTTACTCGCACCTGCGCAGAAACGTTGAGCGCCTTCATAAGTGTCACGCCCTGCTGTACCTACTAGCAATTGTATAAACGCGGCCCGTCATTTCACTATTTTCGGGATCGGCCCCCGTGTGAGGAGTGCTTAAGGCCTGGTTCACCTCCACCCCGGGTCAGGCCGGTATTGCACTATCTTCAAAAGCGACCCACGTACGTGAAGTGCTTCACGCCTGGTTCTTCTCCGCCGCGGATCTGGCTGCTTACACACTATCTTCGGGATCGGCCCACGTATTCGGATTTCTTGACGCCTGCTTCACCTCCGCCGTTGGTCGGCCCGGCATTGCCCTGTCTTCCAAGTCGGGCCACATATGGGGAGTGCTTATAGGCTGCTTAAGCTCTGCCGCGAGTCTACCCGGCATTTCATTATCTGCGGGAGATGCCCACGCATCGGAAGTGCCTCACGTCTGCTTATCCTCCGCCGCGAGTCGGCCCCGCATTCAACTACCTTCGGTATCGGCCCCCGTATGTGGAGTGCTTAACGCCTGGTACACCTCCGCCCCGGGTCGGGCCGGTATTGCACTATCTTCTGGATCAGCCCATGTCGGGAGTGCTTAACGCTTGCTTCAGCTGCGCCGCGGATTGGCCTGGAATTGCACTACCTTGGGGATCGGCCCACGTATGGGGAATGCTTAACGCCTATTTCACCTCCGCCATGGGTCGGCCTGGCATTTTAGTATCTCCGGCATTGGCCCACCTTTCTTGCTAACAACGACACGAAAATTTCCTTGGACGGCAGAGGTATACAGCTTCGCTGTAAAACCACAGGCTTTTTATAGGAGACACTATGTGACGGTCCCTACCCTGTCAGGCTTGAACATGTGTCGGTCAGAGGCGAGGGAGGCAGAAGACTAGCTTCGATGATCAGAAAAAAAAATTGTTTTATTGAGCATCCAATCCAATCTTGACTGGGTAAGATGGAGGCCCTTTTCGTGGAACTTATACCACACCGGTGGCTTAAGCAGATCGTCTTTGGGCTTAGTGTCTATAGCCCACCGTTGGACCAGAGACAGACGTTTAACTCCCTGCTTAGGAAGGGGACGTCGATAACCAAGCTGTCTCCCCTGATACTTGCAGAGGACTTTAACGCCCCTCTTAGTGTATGGAGCTACGTCAGACCGACTGTAAAAGGAGAGAGACTAGCGAGGGTCCTGGATGATTACGAGTGTACGGTAATCATGGAGCCAGGGTTCCCCACTAGACTGGCTAGGTCGGTTGCGTGAGACAACGCCAGATTTGGCATGTGTAAGGAACGTAGGTAACGTCACGTGGGCCAATAAACAGGAGAACCTCGGCAGTGACCACTTGGTAGGGGTGGCAACTTTAGGCGCGGATGCCCAACCGGCCAGCGTATTTCGAGTCACGGATTGAGAGGAGTTCATGAAACTTAGAAAGGAGGGAACGAGCTCATTTTCCTCGCTTGGCGAGGCTGTTGACTCGCTCACAGAGGAAGTAGAGAGGGTTACTAAGGTAGTACAAACGCAAGGGCAGTTCCTAAGAATGAACCCGCACCTATATCACCGTGTTGGAGACCAAATGCTCGATTCTGATGAGCCGGAAAATACGACGGCTAAACCACAGACTGAGGAAAAAGTTATGGAGCTTAATAGAAAGATCGAGAGGAGGAGGAGCAGGAGGAGGAAAAACATTTATTGAGCTCTACAGAAATTTGATCAATTTCGCGGAGTCAGATGGTGTCTTTCATCTTCTTAGCAATGGCCGTATGCCCCTAGTCCAGCGCTGCGCTAGATGCCGCTGCTAGCTGGGCCCGTCGGATCAGCCCTAGTTGGACGTCCTGACGGTCGCTGGAAAGCATTCCTTCCCATTGCTTCGCAATCGGGTTTGGTATTATTGGCGCCGCATTTGTTTTCTGGCAGGCCCACGTTATATGGTAGAGCGTGGGTGTTTCCTGCCACCATGGGCATTGGTCAGTGCACTGTGTGGGTTGTATTTACTGAGTGTGTTTAAGATAGGATATGAACCCGTCTGTAGCACCCTCCAAGCTACGGAGTCCTCTCTAATGAGAGAGCTATGCGGCGGGGAGCACCGCTTCCTGCTGCCCTCATAGCGGTTTGGGATACCCGAGTATTCTCTGGGGACTGGCTGGGTATCCTCGATGTCGTTTGCAGAGGGTACTCGGTATGCAGTGTATCCTCGAGCTAGGGGAGGGAAGGAGAACCAGGCAAGACGCACTCCATATCGGCTCCGCACGCAGACCTGTTCAGCGGTCAGCGAAACAGCCGTGGAACTCCACTGCCTACCACAATCAACGCAGCAAGGCGAGAGCTTCCCGAGGACCCCGCATTTTTGGAGATCCAACGCTCTCCGGCTCAGCCGTCAGGCTTCCTTTCTGGCAGCGGCGCAGCCGCCGCACTAGGCCCCGCGCGGCCGCTTCCCCGACTCCAGCATGCAGGTCACAGGGTCCGCAGAGGACTTGAACCCGTCCGAATACAACCCCCGGGACTGGAAGCATGTTCTGTCCATGCACGCGTCCCGTCGGAACACAACCGGAGCCCCCAAATCGTCTCCCGCATGCCCAAGATCCAGCATGGGGACGCCACGGAACGCAAACGCCACGACGCCATCGCCGCCCGCGTTCCAGCCTCGCCAAGAACAGCTGCGCGCTGCGAGAGCAGCAGCGTTCAAAGGTCGCGAACTCGCACCGTTGCCTGCCGACGCTCACAAAATTGTCTTCAGATCGCAGAGAGGGCTCGCGCTTCTCGACATCCCACCGCGTTCGCTACTCGCCACAATCATGCAAGCAGCGCAGCTACAAGGCTATATAAGACATCCAGATCCGAGTACATTCCACCAACAACACGTTCACCATCGCCACCACGTGCCAAGAGACCACCCTCAAAATCGTCACTTTGAAGTAAATTACACTTCGCGACCGAAAATATGCATTCACAGCCTACATCGCCCCAGCAGCCGGGGCGGTGCGCGGAGTGATCACGAAGGTATTTTGCGATGAAACCCCCAGCGAGGTCATCGCAGACCTTCAGGCCCGAAATTCCGAAGTCCCTATCATTGATCCTCGACGTATGGGGAAAACACGCTCAATCCTTATCACCTTCGTGTACGTACCAGTTCCGAGGAAAATCATCTACGGCGGCGGTGTCCACCTATGCAGGGTCTACCGGGGACACATCGATGCCTGTGCGAACTGCAGAAAACCAGGACATCGAGCAGATGTATGAACCCTGCCCCGCTCCCATCGATGCCCAAGATGTGGCTAAAATCATGAAAGGGTGGACGCCCCAACCTGCGCTCCACAATGCATTCTCTACGGTGGAGGACACCTGACCGGAACACGTGGATGCAAAGCAAATCGAAGTCCTACTATACGCCAGCCGCGATCCACTCAAAAGAAGGCAGAACATCGACAACACCATCGATCCAGTCCCAGCCCGTGTCGACGCTCCGGCAGAAAAGCTTCTCGCCCTTCGGACGCTCGGCAACTCACATGGGCCGACCTGGCCGCCGGAAGACATACCGCCCCGCTCACCCAGCCTCCCGAAGCGCTACAACAGGAACGGGAGCTCCAGGCCCTCAAAGAAGAGGTAAGTCGCCTTGCTTCCCTCGTCCATACCCAACCCTCGACACAATCAGGCCTCCCTAACTCCACCCTCCGAGAGGGAATCTCCTAGCACACCTCCCACGAAAAAACCGCGAACCACGCAGGAAATACCACCCCCTCAGTTGACAGACATAGATGCCAAACTCGCAGCGCTTGAGGCTAAATTCGATCGTAAACTACAAGAAGTCGAAACACGCCTCGAGAGTAAACTCATTCACCTCGTAGAAACCCTCACGGAGAAATTAGAGCACCGCATGGATGTTATGCTTAACAAGATGCTCGAAAACATAGAACAGCGCTTCACACAAATGCGCACTTTCATACCCTTGCAACCCACCCTTCAGCCTACACAATTCACCCCTCCCGTCCAACACATTCCAATGGACACGCAACTAACCCCCCTCTCCGCCCCCCCCCCACGCTGCAGTATGGCGGCGCGAGGAAATAATAACCTACAAATTCTAACTTGGCATTGCCGTGGCTTCCGGGGCAAGCGTGCACCTCTGCAGCTTTTACTTCCCACACTCACTCCTCAGCCCCAAATACTTTTACTCCAAGACGCTGCACATTGCGCAACACTTCCCAGCTACGCCTCGGTACATTCGGACGCCACAGACAAACCCAGGCGTCCACACTCATACACCGTAGCATCACTCACAGGGTACACCATATCGCTTCAGAGACGCCCTGCGTGATCACTGAAATCATACACCATAAACACACGTTACCATCCATATTGTCAACATTTATCACCTCCCATCACACCCGATGGCGTCTCTAGAGTCCCTACTTCGATTGGTGCACCGGCTGGCAGGAAGGCACCCCCTCTTAGTGGGCGGAGACTTCAACAGTCAACATACAGACTGAGGGTACAAAACAACAACACACCGAGGTCGCAGGCTCTGGCTGCTCCTCCAGAACCTCCACCTCACTGTACACAACAACTTCCTCACGCCCACTCGGATAGGAAATAGCGTCAGCATGGACAACAGCCCGGACCTGGTGGTGACCCACTCTCTCCGAGGCCTCACTTGGACCAGAACAGAATACACACTAGGCAGCGATCATTACACTATACAGGTCACTGTCCCATACAAACAACCCCGTCACACTTACATGACACACAAACTCCTCAACTGGGACTCTCTCCGCACCACTCGGGCAGCCCGCTCTGACAACCCTAATTCCGGTATCGACACCTGTTTGAAATCACTCCAGGATGACGTCCAATGCAACACAAAACTCATTGAAACCCCTACAGAAACCCCTATATTAGACACTCAATTGGCCCACCTCTGAGGCCTATCACAGCCTCCTAGAAAGGTGGAAGAGGAATAAGCTAAACAGGACACTTAAAAAGCGGCTGGCCGCGCTGCAAACCCCAATCCAACAACATTCTGAGGAGCTCTGCCGGTGCAACTGGGCCCAAATATGCGACGGCATTGCTGGGAACCTGTCCACCAAGCGGACCCGGCAACTCCTCCGCCACCTTACAGATCCGACGCAGACAAAAACAGCAACTCAACACCATGTAACCAGACTCATCCACGCACACATAGACAACCCTGACAGCCTTATAGCCACACTTCAAAAAACTTACACCGACTCGCTTGCCTCCCTACACAGGGCAGCCCAACCCCACACTCGACACGGACATAACGGAGACTGAAGTCAGAGTGGCCCTCCTGACTCTCCGTACCAGCTCTGCACCTGGTGCCGAACAGGTAACCAAATCTATGCTTCGTCATCTTCGTAATCCATCACACAGATTACGGAATACTTCAACCAGCGTTGGAGGGAGGGCACCCTCCCACAGTCCTGGCTTCATGCGAAGGTCATTTTCGTACCCAAACCCAACAAACCACTTACACTCCAAAACCTTCGCCCGATCTCGCTAACCTTGTGCCTCGGAAAGCTTTCCGAGCATATATTATTATCGAGACTCAAACAAAACATGGCGGAGAACAACCTTTACCCTCACAGCATGGTCGGCTTCCGCCCCGATTTATCCGCGCAAGATGCCATGCTACAGCTTACGCACGACATTTTCGACCCCCTTATCCCGGTTCACACAAAGGCAGTCTTGGCTTTAGACCTCTCCAAAGCCTTTGATCGCGTAGAACACCGTGGGATCATGACTGCCCCCTCGCCACTGAATGTAGGTCCACGTACGTACACCTACATTCAAGCATTCCTGACCGACCGCATGGCTCATATACACTTTGGTCCACTCACCTCCCTCTCTTTTACTTTGCGGAGTGTTGGCACCCCACAAGGGTCCGTTCTGTCGCCCTTTTTATTTAATATCACCCTAATCCCCCTGGCCCGACAAGTGGCAATCATACCCCATCTCAAACACTCCCTCTATGCCGACGACATCACGCTGTAGACTACCAACGGCAGTGATGGTGGCATAGAGGACACTCTCCAGTCTGCAGCCACCCTGACCCAAAATTATGCTTCCAGTACCGCTCTTTCTTGCTCCCCAGAAAAATCCGAACTACTACTCATCAGACCTCGTAATCGCAGCTCCCCATGCTCCCCCATCACGATCGAGCTGGACGGATGCCCAGTGCCGGAGGTTGATACCCTCCGCCGGGGACTCCATATTCAGAGTGATGGTAACAACACCACCACCCTGAAGAAACTCAAGCAGATTGCAGGTGCGATTTCACACCTGTTCGCCGGGTTTCAGCCCACAACAGAGGCATGAAGGAGCGCGACCTATGTAGCCTCATACATGCTTTCGTCCTCAGCCGTGTGCTTTACACAACCCCATATTTACACTTATCCCGACACAACCCCAGTGTCCTAGATGCCTTAATACGCAAGGCGTACAAAGTAGCACTAAAACTACCCATTAATACACCCACAGAGCGACTTCTCGGCCTGGGCCTCCACAACACTGTCGGAGAACTTGTAGAAGCCCACCGACAGGCGCAATACATTCGCCTGACACGAACATCCACTGGGTGGCACATCCTGCACTCCCTCGGGATCCGGATACCGGCCAACGACCCTACACTACTCGCCACCCCCCACCGCATCCACAGGGAGCTGCTTATTAGGCCACTCCCGAGGAACATGCGCCCACAACACCACGAGGCGCGCCGCCGAGCTCGAGCTAAGGCGCTCCATCAGTATTACGGCCCCGAACCGGACGACGTATGGGTGGACGCCGCACGCATGGGACAGCAAGCGGTTGCCGCCGTGGTGCACTCCTCCCTCTCCCCACTCATCACACTACTCTCCCCCCACACACTTCCCCAGACGCTGCAGAGGAAGCTGCGATTGCCATTGCCATCACAAATACGGAAGCCCGGTACATAATACATTCAAAAACACCTATACTAAATTTTGCACGAGGCCGAGTCCATGTTCCTGCTTTTTGCATACTGGACTCGCCCGTTGCACCTCCACCCCGCCATGTGGAGCTGATATGGGTGCCTGCGCACTCAGGGAATCCCGGAAACGAGGCTGCCAACCTTTTAGCTCGAGGTTCTATGGCCTCCGATCCGGGATTCACGAAGGAGCGCTTGCACTCTTTCAGCGATCTGACGCAGGCTTATAGAGCAGCACGTCAGATCTAACCCCCACCTCACCCATCACTAGACAACAGACATGCGACACATGAGAGCCGACTCCAGACACACACATTCCCCTCCCCTGTCACCCTATCCCATTACCATCCCTGTTTCCCCACCGCCGCCTGCGCCCTCTGTCCCGAACCGTTCGCATCCGCCATCCACATCCTCTCGCTTTGCCCGGCGGACCCTCCCCCGCGGGGCCTGGAGCACCTGACATCGTGGGAGGATCGGGAGACCGTGCTCCGCTCTGAGGACCCGGCAACGCAGTCCATCGCGACCAGCCGGGCTGCCAGTGTTATGGACCTACGGAACAAACACTTCAGTAGAGTACGGTCTTGCGGGGGCCCAGGGGCCTACGTGGCCCGAACACCTTTCTTTAAATAAAGTTTTTAACAACAACCTCGAGCTACCCTGTCAACCTCACGGTTGCCTTTCACGTCCATGTGACCCGGCGTCCACACTATTCTGTGTCTGATTAGTTGTTATTTTTCTGGGTTTTGTGTGTGGTGATCTTCGGAGCGCTCTGTGACCTATTCTGCCTAACATGTAGTTTCGACGTGCTGTTTGGGAGTGGGTTAGTATTGTTAAGGACCGCCTAGTCCGATAGCCCTCCGCTGCCACTAGAGCGACGGTCGCTTCTTGAGGTTCGACTACCGTGCAGTCCTGTAGATGTGCGCTGACAATTTCTCGCATGTCCGAGTTTATCACCGGCGCTACTGCGTTGGGGTTGGTCTGTGTCGCCCTTCTGGTGTATGTGGCTGCGTGAACTTATACCGTTGTTGCCTGGGAAGCTAGGGACTTTTCGATGTATTCGGCTCTCGCCTTCCTGCGTTCCTCGTGTAGGTTGGGAGATCGACAGATATTGTGTCGACCTCAATAGGCTACTATGGGACGAGGTTTGCGCGCCGCTAGACGGGCACATGCGCTCAGGAGGGAAGTGAAACCTCCTCAAGCACCTCCTGGGTGACACGCAGAGCAAGCGGATTAAAAAAAAACTTAGTAAGGTCATGCACAGGCACACACAGGAGCGAGGTACTGAAAAGTCGCTTTTGAATGTCGTCGCGGATAGCTGACTCCCCATAGGGCCGACTCTGAAAGAGGAGTATTCGCAAATAGAGCGCGCGACGGTGGACGAGCTCGAAGCGCCCTTCCCAGAATCTGAGATCAGGGAGGTGCTCTACTATTCAAACAGCAGATCGGCTCCGGGTCCGGATAAGGTTTCTAACAGGCTATTACGAAACCTGGAAGACAAGGCAGTGGACTACTAACTAAGCAGATGAACAGGGTATGGGGGAACCGGATAGGTGCCCTACGGATGGAGAGTGGCTAGCGTGATACCCATCCCTAAACCTGGAAAACGCCTTCATTCGGACAACATGTGACCAATATCACTAACCCCACGCATAGGCGATGTAGCGGAGCAGGCGATATTCAACAGTTTCCGGTAACATTGAGCGCAGGAACCTCTTCCCACGTTATATGGTTAGTTTTCGGCCCGGCCTATCGACGCAGGAGGTTATGCTAATGCTGAAGAAGTAAATCTCTGATAGCGGCACCCGTGACGTGGGAGGGATTCTCGCCCTTGATCTCACTAAGGCATTCGACACAGCGTTACATCGATACATGCTGCAGACCACGGCCGGGATAGGCCTGGGCGTCAAATTACAGGACTTTTTCGGGTCCTTTGTGATGAATAGAACCGCTATTATTTAGGTGGGACAGATTCAGTCGATCGTGTTCGGATTGGGGGCTCGGGGTACCCCCCAGGGATCAGTCATCTCACTACTGCTTTTCAAAATAGTCACCAGCGGCCTTTCAGAGAGGCTGGGCAGCCTCCAGGGCATAGGTCACGCACTCTACATTGATAACATGTCCATCTCGTACCCAAGGGGCTCCCTAGCGTAAATAGAACAAGCTTACAAGCGGCCTTGATTGATTTGACGAGACGGAGGCTTACATCGCAGACACGGGTCTCCAGCTGTCTCCAAGTAAGTCGGAGCTGTTATTTGCAGATCCGCAAGGCCGGGGCTAGGGTTCTGACACCTTCAACTCGCTACCGGTGGTATTATACACGAATGATGGGCAGAAAATTCCTATAGTGGACTCCGTTAAGATCCTGGCCTTCTCAAAGATGCGAGGGGCTCTAATGCCAGAACAATTAATCACGTTACAACAAAGACGGAGAATATGCTAATGTTAATCGCTAGGGTGTCCTACCGAAAGAAGGGGTTCGGTGAAGACAACCTCCTTTGGATGTATCACGCATTTCTCATGAGGCATATTAACCAGGTGGCGTCAACTCTTCTACCGACCTAAAACGGAAAAGAGGCAATTAATACCCTCATGTGCAAGAGCATCAAGAGAGTGCTGGCTTGCCTATTACCACGAGCTCCCACATGCTAGATTAACTCGGGATGCAGAATAACAAAGACGAGATCATAGAGGCGCAAGTCACTGCCCAGGAGATTAGGCTATTGTCGACCGAGGCTTGCAGGCGAATTCTTCACGAGGTTGGCATGGCTCCTAGGATAACGGAGGACTGGCGCATAACAGGGACACGGGAAACGAGGGCGACCTGCCTTGTCAAGCCCTTCCAGCGAAACGTACAATTACAGCATAACGAGGGTAGACGTAAAGCCCGTGTGGGAGCCATTTTAAAGAAAGTTAAGGATGACAGAGACTCCGTGGTCTTTGTGAATGCGGTGAATAAGGGAACATGGGAAGGTTCGCGCATTAGATTGCAGACGGGCGGGGAGTGCTTCGCTCTTTGGTAAGAGCGGCCACTCCGAGTATAGCAGAAACAATTGCGGTTGCGGTGGCCTTGTGTGACCCAGTGCATTCCTACATTTACACCGACTCGAGAGACGCAGTCACAGCGCTCAAATCAGGTAACCTCGCTCGATAGACGGCCTGTATTCTAGGGCAGAGTGCTTCCCCCATTCTCATTATATCACGTGGTTGCCCGCACACATAAGGGCGTACGTTCTCGAGGGCTTCCCAAACCTAGACGAGCTGGCCCGCAACCGTGCTCGAGAACTCACGCACCGCGATGGTCTGGAGGCTCTGCAGGGGCAGGAAAGGACTCAACAGAACGATCCACTTCTCACGTTTAATGAAATTACTAAAGATTAACAACTAGGTAGGGGAGTTTATCCTCTTCCTCACCCGATGCTCAGTAGAGGTCAGTCAACTACTCTCAGAATGTTGCAGGCAGGCTCTTTCCCGTCGCGGGGATTCCTCAGTAAGATGTACTCGGATGCGCACCCTAGTTGTCCCGACTGCAGCGAAACCTATTGCATTATGGCTGTCATACTCTGGCGATGTCCCGCGTTGCCTAACGGTCTTCTTTCCAGCTAAGCCAAATGGAAGAAGACCAACAGAAGCACGGTACTCCGAAAGCAAGCCCAAGCTATCTAGAGGGACCAGAAAAGGGCGGAGCGTCACGTCGTTTTGCCCTCTACGTGGGCGGGGCAAGCGGCTTCAATGGCCTCCCGTTCTGGAGTCCTGACAGCAGCTCCTCAGGATCAAAGTTCATTGTTTCTCTGTCTGTCTGTCTGTCTGTCTGTTTGTCTTTCCGTCCGTCCGTCCTAGTAACCGAAGTGGTATTTTTCAGGCTTCAGTGATAGGCCAGCAGCCTGAGCGCATCAGGTATTGTACGAAAGCCTTGAAGACGCTGCTCGAAAGTCACGGCAAACACGACGGCGACGTCGTCCAAATAAACAAGACACGTTTGCCACTTAAGATCGGAGAAAAGAGTGTCCATCATTGAAAATTCGCAGGAGCTTAGCACAGACCAAAACGGGAAACCTGGTATTCGAAGGGTCCGTCAAGAGTACGAAATAAGGCCTTTCCCAATAACCACTACGCAGATCCGTGAATGCAAAATATCTGGAGTCTCGAAGGTGGTCCAGCGAGTCATCAATGCGATGAAATGGATGGACGTCGTTGCGACATTGCTGAGTTTGCAATATTCAATGCAGAAACCCAGTACTTAAGTAGCGCCACTAGTGGCACCCGTGGGTAAGTAGATAGCTGAATGATGTCGTAAGGAAGCATTTCTTTTACTTGATTGCGGGTGGCGTCCTCTTTGCGAGACACACGGTAGGTGTGCCGTCAAATGGGCCTTTCGGTGCGTTCGGTAGTAATTATCTGCTTCGCAAAGGGTGTCTAATTTTTGACGTCGTGGCGAAACAGTAGCTAATGCAAACCAAAAGAGAGCGAAGACTCTTGCTGCTAAGCCGATAACTGGGACTTCACATCGAGGTGAATTTTTCACTGCTTGACTTTTTGCTGCATGGTGGAAAGTTCTGTCAGTGATACGCTGGTACTCGCGTCGCCGATTTTTTCGAAGCAAGTGACAACAGCGTGCCTCGTGAAGAGCTGGTATTCGCGGCTGAAGTTCCTTATTAGAATTTCAGCAGGCTGTTTGGTCAGTTCGAAGAGGCCGCGAGCGAAACATAATTCACGAGAGTAGAGGATGGACTCATTGGTTTCTACAAGTCGAAGGGCAGTTCTGTCCTTGTCTCTCACTATGGTAACCAATACACCGTAACGGGCCAGTAATGTGACAAAATCGTCAGAAATACCCAACGTTATCTTGTGCTATATTCAGTCATGCAAGCTTAAGTTACGCAAAAATCTGACCAGAAGCTCTTGAACACCTATAATGGTCCCTTATTCTCTAACAAGCCCATTGTTAAGATGCGCTGAGTGGAGCATTCCCGCAGCACGATGAAAGATTCGATGAAGTTAGAGCCGCAGATATGCACTCCGGCAGTGCGCCTCCTAACCGGCGTCACGAATTATTCCGCAGTTTGGAGCTGAGGACAGTTCCATACTGTCGTCACCATTCGGGGAGCAGCAAACAATTCACCACTCATAACGAAGTGTTTGGCACAGGTATCAACGACGGCAAGGACCTGGTAATTGTCGACGGCTACTGTAATATCTGTGGGAAGTTCTGTGTTCTTATGAGAAGATGGCATGGCAGATAAATCGTCGTCGTAAACTTGGCGTGTTGGAGGATGTTTGTGAGGACGATCTGAAGCGGCGCCACCCGCAGAGGTCACTCTCATTCGTTTCACTGAGGCGGGCGTGGACTTCGGTTTCTCGTGCGAAGACCAGTGAACTTCGTGATCAGTGATCAGAGTCATCATGCGCAAAACTGATGATGAACATGAGTGGCGTCTTTGTGTGAGAGATGACGGCGGTTGAAAGGCGAGGTACTCCTCGATCTCACGTGGGCGCTCACTATTGCTTGGTCGACAGGCATTAAGGTGAAATTTCTGAAGACCCATCCTCCGATAAGGACACTGACAATACAGATGGTCCGCTTCGCCGCATTAGTAGCACAGTGGCTTATTATCTGAGGTGCGCCACCCGTCTGACTATCTTGTGATCTCTCGTTGGCCTACGTACTCATAGGTGTTTACATCTGAAGCGAGAAATCAAACCAAGCGTCGTCCCGTAGATGGTTGGGGACTCCGTTATGCTTCGGAATATGTGAGGACCACGGCTTCGCTTTGGTGCCAATGGTTGGCTCAGGGTTCTGATTTTGTCAAAAATCATGTAGCCAAGCGCAGTAACAGTCGGCTGACTATCAGCTTTGCGAACTTACTCCAGCTCTTCACGCACAAGGCTTCGCGCAAGCTCTCATAGTGCTGCTAAATCATGTCCGCAGGAGAAGCTTGACACGGTGGCGACGTTGCTTTGGCAGACTTACTATTGCGCAAGCTGATGCAGTGCTAGCTCCATTTTTGTCGCTACAGTTATGAACTCGGCGGGGGTAGTTAAACGGTGGCGCATGAGTCGAGAGCAGAGTTGTTCTTTCACCCCTAGCATTAAAAGACAAGCTTTCTTTGTCTCGGCCATATTTGTATTAGCACATCGGAACAATCGCGAAATGTCTTCGACAAACATCGCCACGCTTTCATTTGGGTTCTGAAACTGACTTTCAAAAGCCTGACTGATCTTTTCTTTCCTTTCAGGGCTGCAGTTTGTCTCAGGTGGCTGTCGTGGCAATTACTGCAGGCTAATGATGGAACCCTCTTGACTGTCATGTGAGCATAGTATTCAAGGGCAAAATATACGTAACCCAGTTTCCTAGATTCATCCCATTCAGTGACTGTGGTAACTGGGTCGAAGCGTTAAAGCCCATGCGCCATGTCTTCGAACACCTCCTCATGAAATGACTTTGTAACGCGGGGTGCGTTGACCAAGCGCGGGGTAGAAGTGAATTGGACTGCGTCGCTTTTTTGCGTCTGACGATGAGGCCACGTGCACAGGCGCCGACGCCACACTTTGTCACGATCTCATTACTGGCTAAACAGAACTTGAAAAGAACGAAGCGCATGAAGGCCAACTTGCTCGACTAAATGTGCGTTTCCGTATATATATATATATATATATATATATATATATATATATATATATATATATATATATATATATATATATATCAGCAGTGGCGCAGAGGTAGCGCATTCGCCTTACGTGCAAGAGGACCGTGGTTGAAATTCCGGTGCTGCGCAGTTTTCAACCACATCAAAACAAATCCGCGAGTTCCTAAAATTGCATCAACAGACCTGGAGAGCGGCCTGATCCCGGTGACCAGAACCGGTAACGCGCTTACTCACCAGAGCAGGATTGGCGACTCTGATGCAGTACTTGGCCAAAACCTCCTACATGAATACAACAAAAAAATTCCGATCCTCAGTTCCCAGCAGCTGCGAAGCACCTGACCACGGCGGCGGTCAAACCTGCGACGTAGCAAAGGGTGCAAAGAATCCCTGGTTCCGGACAGGCCGCCATTGCGATCTGAACCTGGCAACAAACGTTGCCAAGTTCAGAACGTCAACGTTCAGAAGGTTCAGAACGCTAGAACGTCATCTAGTGAGGCGAGTCTAGCAGTGCTATAGGAGGAATTGGAGGGCAGTAAATGGGATATAATAGGGCGCATAGAAGTTAGGAGGACAAAAGAAGCATATACAGTGCTAGAAAGTGGGCACGTCCTGTGCTACCGGGGCTTAGCGGAGAGACGAGAACTAGGAGTTGGATTCCTGATTAGTAAGCATATAGCTGGTAACATACAGGAATTCTATAGCATGAACTAAAGGGTGGCAGGTCTTGTGAAACTGAATGAGAGGTACAAATTGAAGGTCGTACAGGTCTACGCCCCTGGATCCAGTCATAATGACCAGGAAGTCGAACGCTTCGATGAAGACGTGGAATCCGCGATGGGTAAAGTGAAAGCAAACTACACTATACTGATGGGCGACTTCAATGCCAGGGTAGGCAAGAAGCAGGCTGGGGACAAGTCAGTGAAGAATATGACCTAGGCTCTAGGAATATCAGGGAAGAGTTATTAGTAGAGTTTGCAGAACAGAATAATATGCTGATAATGAATACCTTCTTCCACAAGCAGGATAGCCGAAAGTGGACGTGGAGGAGCCCGAATGGCGAAACTAGAAATGAAATAGACTTTATACTCTGCGCTAACCCTGGCATGATAGAAGATGTGGATGTGCTCAGCAAAGTGCGCTTCAGCGACCATAGGATGGTGAGAAGTCGAATTAGCATAGACTTGAGGAGGGAACGAAAGAAACTGCTACATAAGAAGACGATCAATGAGTAAGCGGTAAGGGGGAAAATAGAGGAATTCCAGGTCAAGCTACACAACATGTATTCAGCTTTAACTTAGGAAGATGACCTTAGTGCTGAAGATATTAGCGACAATCTTATGGGCATCATTAAGGAGTGTTCAATAGAAATCGGTGGTAACTCCGTCAGACAGGGTGCCAGTAAGCTATCGCAGGAGACGAAAGATCTGATCAAGAAACTCCAATGTATGAATGCCTCTAACACAACAGCTAGAATAGAACTGGCAGAACTTTCCAAGTTAATCAACAAGCGTAAGAGAATCAGATGTATGCGTTAAGAGACAAAGCCGGCAATACCATTACTAATCGGGATGAGATAGTTGAAATGGCTGATGAGTTCTGTAGAGATTTCTACAGTACAAGTGGCACCCACGACGATAATGGAAGAGAGAATAGCCTACAGGAATTTGAAATCCCCCAAGTAACGCCGGAAGAAGTAAAGAATGCCTTGGGAGCTATGCCAAGGGCGAATGCAGGTGGGGAGCACCATGTAACATCACATTTGTTCAAGGATGGTGCGCATATTCTTCTAGAAAAGCTGGCCGCCCTCTATACGCAATGCCTCGTGACGTCGAGCGTACCGGAATATTAGATGGACGCTAACATAATAGTATTGCATAAGAAAGGGGACGCCAAAGACTTGAAAAATTATAGACCGATCAGCTTACTATCCGTTGTCATCAAAGTATTTCCTAAGGTAATCGCAAATAGAATCAGGAACACCTTAGTCTTCTGTCAAGCAAAGGACCAGGCATGATTCCGTAAAGGCTACTCAAGGATGGAACATATTCACACTATCAATTAGGTGATAGAGAAATGTGCGGAATATAACCAACCGTTATATATAGCTTTCATTGATTTCGAGAAAGCGTTTGCTTCAGTCGAAAACTCAGCAGTCATTGGGGCTTTACGGAATCAGGGTGTAGACGAGCCATATGCAAAAATACTGAAAGATATGTATAGCGGATCTGGAGCCACCGTATTCCTCCATAAAGAAGGCAATAAAATCCCAATAAAAAAGGCGTCAGGCAGGGAGATACCATCTCTCCAATGCTATTCAAAGCGTGTTTACAGGCGGTATTCAGAGACCTGCTTTGGGTAGAATTGGGCAAAAAATTAATGGAGAATACCCTAGTAACTTGCGATTTACTGATGATAGTGCCTTGCTTAGTAACTCAGGGGAACAATTGCAATGCATGCTGACTCACCTGGAGAGGCTACGCAGAATGCTGGGTCTAAAAATTAATCTGCAGCAAATCAAAGTACTATTTAACAGTCTCGGAAGAGAACAGCAGTTTAAGATGGGTAGCGAGGCACTGGAAGTGGCGAGGGAATACATCTACTTACCACAGGTAGTGACCGCAGATCCGTATCATGAGACTGGAATAATCAGAAGAATAAGAATGGGCTGGGGTGCATTTGGCAGGCATTCTCAGATGATGAACGGCAGGTTGCCACTATCCCTCAAGAGAAAAGTCTAGAACAGCTGCGTCTTACCACTACTCACGTACAGGGCAGAAACCTGGAGGCTTACGAAAAGGGTTCTACATAAATTGAGGACGACGCAACGAGCAATGGAATAAAGAATGGCCGATGTAACTTTGAGGGATAAGAAAAGAGCAGATTGGGTGAGGGAACCAACGCGAGTTAATGACATCTTGATTGAAATCAAGAAAAAGAAATTGCCATAGGCAGTACATGTAAGTAGGAGGGAAGATAACCGATGATCATTAAGGGTTATGGTCTGAATTCCAAGGGAAGGGAAACGTAGCAGGGGTCTGCAGAAAGTTAGATGGGCGGATGAGATTAAGAAGTCTGCAGGGACAACATGGCCACAATTAGTACATGTCCCTGGGTAGTTGTAGAAGTATGGGAGAGGCCTTTGCCCTGCAGTGGGCGTCAGCAGGCTGATGATATATATATTGTAATAAAATTATGTATTATAAGGCACTAGGCACAGTCTAGTCGCACTGGCAGTAGGCGAACGCTGATCGTGCGCACAGCCGACACAAAAGCGCTTTCTTCGTCTTCCTCTTCACCACAATGGCCCCCGGGAGAGAAGAGGAGCCATCCTGGCGACTTACGGCGTAGGTAGGATGAGGGGGGTCATAGTACGGCTTAAGTCGGTTGACATGAACCGTGTCACGCCCGCGATGCCTACGGTCGGGTGAAGGTGTCACAGGCTCTACAACATAGGTGACAGGGGAAGTACGGTCTATGACGCGGTAGGGGCCATCATAGAGTGCAAGGAGTTTGGTCGAAAGGCCAGGGCTGTGAGGCGGGACCCACAACTAAACAAGGGAACCAGTCGGGAAAACTTGTGTAAGCGCGCCACTGTCACGCCGCAGCTTTTGACGACCCTGAGCAGCGGTCGTAAGGGTTCGCGCGAGCTGCCTACAGTCCTCGGCGTATTTGGCGGCTTCAGACACAGGCGTGCATTCGGAAGCGTCGGGTCGGTATGGGAGCATTGTGTCCATAGTACACGAGGGCTCGCGTCCATACAGCAGAAAAAAGGGCGAAAAGCCAGTGGTAGCTTATGTGGCCGTACTATAGGCGTACGGAACGAACGGCAAAACCGTGTCCCAGTTACTGTGATCCGAGGCGACTTACATAGTCAACATGTCACCGAGTGTGCGGTTGAACCTCCCTGTCAAGCCGTTCGTTTGCGGGTGGTAGGCTGTAGACTTACGGTGAACGATGCTGCATGCAGCGAGAACGGCTTGGGTGACTTCGGACAAAAAGACACGTCCCCTGTCGCTGAGCAGTTCGCGTGGTGCGCCATGTCGAAGAACGAAGTTCTGGAAGATGAAGAATGCAACTTCGCGGGCAGAGCAAGCCGGGAGTGTGGTTGTCTCGGCGTAGCGCGTCAAGTGGTCGACACCTACAATTATCCATCGGTTACCCGAGGAGCTGCAGGGAAGTGGCCCATATAGGTCTATGCCGACGCGATCGAAGGGCCGAGCTGGGCAGGGCAGCGGCTGTAGCTCACCAGGAGGGCGCTGTGAAATTTTACGCCTTTGGCACGCCGTGCAAGCGCGTACGTACTGGCGCACGAAGTGATACATGCCGTGCCAGTAGAAACGCTGCCTTAGCCGAGTATACGTTTTCAGAACACCAGCGGGACCATTATGAGGAGCAGCATGAAAATAATCGCATATGTCAGAACGCATGTGTCGTGGTATCACCAGGAGCCATTTGCCACCATCAGGCAAATAATTTCTGCGGTAAAGAACGTTGTCGCGGACAATAAAGTGAGCGGCTTGGCGACGAAGGGTTCGAGAAGAGGGTGTGGAGGATGGGTAGTGGAGGAAAGTCAGCGTAGTTGAAAGCAGGGGATCCTTACGCTGCTCGTCCGGCATATCAGCGACGTTGAAGGCTGACATGGATGCGAAGAGCGGAGACACTGAAGCCGCATCACAAGGTAGCGGCGATCGGGAAAGCGCATCGGCGTCAGACTGCTTTCTGCCCGATCGGTAGACAACGCGGATATCATGTTTTTGTAAGCGGAGTGCCCATCGGCCTAGGCGACCTGACGGATCCTTCAACGAGGACAGCCAGCAAAGTGAATGGTGGTCGGTGACAATGTCAAAAGGGCGACCATATAGGTATGGAGGAAATTTTACGAGCGCCCAAATAATGGCCAAGCACTCCTTTTCTGTTACTGAGTGGTTGGCTTCTGCCTTCTTTAAAGTGCGGCTCGCATATGCGACGACGTACTCGTCATAGCCGTCTTTCCGTTGTACGAGGACTGCACCAAGTCCAATGCCGCTGGCGTCCGTATGTACCTCTGTAGGCGCTGTGGGATCGTAGTGTCGAAGAATCGGTGGCGAAGTAACAAGGCGACGTAGTTGCTGGAAGGCTTCATCACAGGAAGTTGACCACGCGGAGATGCCATTGGTAGCGGTAAGCAAATTGGTCAGTGGTGCGATGATAGTCGCAAAATTGCGCACAAAACGCCGAAAGTAAGAGCAGAGCCCTATTATGCTGCGGAGCGCCTTAAGAGTAGTGGGCGTCGGAAACTCTGCGCCCGCCGAAGCTTGGCTGGGTCAGGAAGCACACCGTCCTTGGATACAACGTGACCCAATATTGTTAACTTGCGAGCAGCAAAGCGGCACTTTTTGATGTTAAGTTGGAGGCCAGCAGAGGTAAGGCAGGTCAGTATGTCACGCAAGCGAACGAGGTGCGTCGGGAAATCTGGCGAAAACACCACGATATCATCAAGGTAGCACAGGCACAGGTAGCACAGGTTGGATCTCTGATGGCGTGGTTCCGGGCTGCTTTCTCCAACACGAATTGGGCTGAAAATCAGTACCCAGCATCTCCACCAGAATTGTAACGAAAGTTAAAGGATTCTAGCCACAAATATTGCTTGGAAACACGTCGATTTCCGCCCTCGCACCCCAAACTAAACAGGCCGCAGGCGCTGACACGACGCTTACTACATACAGATACCTATCCAAACCCCGCCGCCTTACACATCATCTACCCGGACGTCTACCCAGACGATGCGTGACCCTCGTGCGGGGTCACGGCGACACTCGCACACGTGCTCTGGGAGTGGAGAAACGCTCCGCCCGACTCTACCTCCGACAAGTGGCAGAATACCATACGAAGCCCGCTCCTACAAGACCAGCAGGCACGCTCAGCGGCCGCGAGGTACTCACTTTCGGTCCCTGCGTGGAAGACGCCCTCTGCGCGATGACGTGCGTCCTGCAGAACTTTTCCTAAAGTTTTTTCCAATCCAATCCAATCCAGCCACAACTATTTATTGTGGGCTAACTGGTTCCCTGGGGGTAATTAAAAGGGACTGCCGCGTTCTAAAAAAGAGATCAGGAATGCCCTCTTCTTCTCTCTCAAGCGTCGTTTCACCTCTTCTTGCACACGCCGACAACGGCCACCTACGATGCGAGTGCGTGCGGCAAAAACACGTGCCATTATTTCGTCGTTTTTTCCTCCAATATGACGTTGTCCTCTTGGGGGGGGGGGGGCGCACGAACCTACGCGTGTTGTTTAAATATGTTTCTGCCTTGTATTATTGTCAATATGAACGGCAAGAAAGGGTCTTACCCGAGGGGCGTGATGTTTAACAATCATAAGAAGCAACAAATAATTACGCCAAGGAGAACACAGGGGAAATTACTTGTACCTAATGATTGAATTGAAGAAATGATACATCATTGGCAATGAAAGTTGACGAAAAAAGAACTAGTCGCAGGTGGGCAACAATCCCGCGTCTTCGAATTACACGTGCGATGCTCTAACCAATTCCACTACCATGGCCCCGTTTCCCCATCCACTTTCTTGGGAATTTATGTTTTTACCAACACGCTTAGGGTCCATGTTCGGCATGTTTCACGTATACAGTCAGACTCTGTTCCCTGCCAGCCAGAACGACAACCACAGGCGTCCTTCTCCAACGAAGTCATCATCCATCGTGTATCTTTACCATCGGGCTTCCCACGCTCAACATGTTCAACCTCAGCTTTGTGGTGTTTAAAACAACTTCAAGGGCCTCTTACGGTTCCAGGGATTAGAAAGATGACCAACCGGCCTACCTTGGCCTTGAAGCAAGCAGCTCTAGATAGTTTGCAGACTTTCTAGTTTGACCGAGTACCCATACGTAAGGATGGCTCTTCCACTCAGACGATCACGATCAATAAGCATGAGATACCAGATTTCTCACTTCACAACGACCACCAATTCGGAGCTTCTTGCTCTCTGAGGTGCCATCGATTATATTAACAACCAACCGTCTTATCGGTGGGCGATATTCTGCGATTCAAAGGCGGCCTTACAGTGTCATCTCTTATGTTTTCGGAGATACCAGAAACGCACCATCTAATGATCACGAAATAACACGACGTCGTGTTTCAGTGACTGCCTGGTCATTGCGGTATCTCCGGCAACGACCTCGCTGACGAAGCTGCTAGGAAAGCACACGAAAGAGCAACCCTTGTTTCTGTGCCTTGTTCGCGGACAGATGCAGCCCAACACTTAAGCAAGCTACAGCACCGTATGACAATGGATAAGTGGCACACACCTGAATTCACTCAACGTCTAGTGCATTCCCTCTATGCATCTATGCAACTGCGGCTGTTACCAGGGCTTCAGCATAATGAGGAAAGAATGATGTGCCGCTTACGGTTGGGCGTCGCATTCACCGATGCATATTGCATATGCTTTTTTTCATTGGAATGGCTGATAGCGCCGAGTGCAACGCCTGCGGTGTCGAGAAAACAATAGAACATCTACTGTGCTACTGCCACTCTTTTGAAAATGAAAGGCATGACTTCTGCACAGCTCTCAATAAGCTAAATAGAAAGCCGTTCACTTTAAACAAGATCTTGGTGCCATGGCCTCGCGTATCGCAGCTACAAAAGGCCACAAAAGTGCTGCTGCGATATTTCAAAGCTACCGGATTCAGTGAGCGTCAGTGATCCGGACTGACTGACCGAATAATATCTCCGGTGGACTTTCTCTTCTTCATTTAATCTTTTCGTCCCCTTTTGCCTGTTTCCCAGTTCAGGGTAGCCAACCGGGCTCAGTCCTGGTTTAGCTTGCCACCTTTCATTTCACATTTGCTTTCTCTCTCTCTCTCTCTCTCTCTCTCTCTCTATATATATATATATATATATATATATATATATATATATATATGCTATATTGTGATGCAGCAGTGACAAAGACGACCAGAAGTCATATCGGCGTGAGAAGCCTGCAGGACATGAGCACGTTGAGAGAGTGGCCGAACAGGAACCCAGCGTTGACCGTCAGGGTTATAGACATGACGGTATAGGACGCGGTTGTCAATCTTAAATTGCGTCAGCTGTCAACGAAGGCGGGCGTTAGGCGGGCGCGAAGCTTCTTGAAGGTGGTCTATGATGCGCCGACAGTAAGAGTCGGCACGTTGATGAGATGGGAAGAATTTGTTGTCCTGTGGAGGCATCTCGTTGACAGTGGCCAACAAGAAAACATGTTAGGAGGTATCGTACGAAAGCTTGTCACAGATGGTACTTTGAGGTCCATTGCATGTTGTCGTAGGAAGCGGACAGCGAGAAAGCGCTTCTGTATCTTGGTCTTTTTTTTCACACTTGTAGGTAATAGTAAAGTCGTATTCTTGCAGACGAAGAATCCACCGACGAAGTCGTCCAGAAAAGCTCTTTAGCGCTGAAAGCCACATAATGTATGATGATCTGTAACGATCGTAAAATAGCTGCCCTGAAGATAAGGTCGAAACTTCTGCACAGACCAAATGACAGCTACGCTTCCCTGCTCCGTAATGGTGTAATTCTTTTCGGCGTTTTCAGAATGCGACTTGCGTATTCACCGACCCTCTCACCTAAACTGTCGTCTCGCTTTAGGAGAATGCCACCAATGCCGTGACCACTAGCATCAGGATGCACGATAGTAGGCGAAGGGTTATCAAAATGGCGTAGTACTGATTCAGATGTGAGAGCGCGCTTCAGATGGACGAACGCAGATTCACAATATATATATATATATATATATATATATATATATATATATATATATATATATATATATATATATATATATATATATATATATATTGAAATACCACGTGTTGGCCTCATGTCAGACAGCGTACGGTGGAAGCGCTCAGTAAGGCCATTGGTTTGCGGATGATAAGTAGAAGTAGATTTGTGGACGGTATTAGTGGCTCGAAGAACTTCCTCGAGAACTTGTGAAATGAACGCCTTGCCACGGTCACTGAGAAGAACGCGAGGAGCCCCATGGCGCAAGACGATGGCGCGCAAGAAAAATTCGGCGACCTCAGAAGCGGTGCCGGATCGCAGAGGGGCAGTCTCGGCATATCTTGTTAAATGGTCGACCGAAGTGACAATCCAACGGTGACCGGAGGGTGTCAACGGCAAGGGACCATATAAATCAATGCCAACAAATTCAAAAGGGGCGTCTGGGCAAGGGAGAGGTTGTAGTAAACCAGCAGGAGGGGATGTCGAGCGTTTGCGGTGCTGACATGACGCAGAAGAGGCAATGTATTTGGCCACCGTTGAGGATAGGCCAGGCCAGAAGCAGCGGGTCTTTATGCGGTCGTAAGTCTTGTGGAAGCCTAAGTGGCCAGCCGATACATCGTCGTGAAGTGCCTCTAATACCCGCAAACGTAGGCAGCGAGGTAGAACTGGGACCCACCGGTGACCTGTTGGGTGGTAAACGTAGCGATGTAGCACGCCACCTTGAAGGCGGAATTGTCGAAGTTGGCGGCGCAAGCGGCTGTTGGGTGGTTCGGCGAACCCACTAAGGCGATCCATGAGAGCTCGACAGTAGGAGTCGGCCCGCTGAAGCGAGACGAAATCAGAGCGTGATGAAAGCGTAACTTGGTGCAGGGGCGTTATCGAGAGTTGGTGAGAGGCAGGCGTAGCATCGGAACGACGTGGTTGGGAAGACGACGGCGCGTTACCTGGAGAGAGTGAGAGTGGGCAGCGAGACAATGCGTCTGCATCATGATGGTGTTTTCCAGACTTGTACGTTATAGTGAAGTCATATTCCTGCAAGCGGAGTATCCAGCGGCCTAAGCGTCCTGACATGTTTTTCATTGATGACAGCCAACACAGAGCATGATGGTCGGTGACGATGGTGAAGTGGCGGCCGTAAAGGTATGGGCGAAATTTCTGAATCGACCAAACGATAGCCAGGCACTCTTGCTCTGTAATGGTGTAGTTCTGCTCCGCTGGAGAAAGTGTTCGGCTGGCATATGCTATGACTTGCTCTTTAGATGCTGTATTGCGTTGCAGAAGTACTGCGCCAATACCTTGTGCGCTTGCGTCAGTATGGAGTATGGTGGGGGCACGATTATCGAAGTGGCGAAGCACTGGTCCAGAAGTAAGATGCCGCTTAAGAGCTTGAAAAGCCGACTCGCAGTCGCTAGTCCACGTGAAAGAGGCACCGGTAACCAGCAGCTTGTGTAGAGGAGCTGCTATTGCTGCGAAGTTGCGTATAAACCTACGAAAATATGACGCCAAGCCGAGGAAACTACGTAGATCTTTCTGTTGCTGGGGGCGAGGAAACTGAAGAACGGCACTAATCTTTTCGGGGTCAGGCTGGATGCCATCTTTTGAGACGACGTGACCCAACACTTTTATTGTTTTGCTTGCAAATTTGCATTTTTTTGTATTGATCTGGAGACCAGCATTCGCAAGGCACTTGAGAACTTCGTCTAATCGATGAAGATGTTGGCTGAAGTCAGACGAAAAGATGACAATATCGTCCAGATAACAGAGGCATGTCTTCCATTTTAGACCACGAAGTACGTTGTCTATCATGCGCTCAAATGTGGCAGGAGCATTACAAAGGCCAAAAGGCATCACGTTAAATTCATAAAGACCATCCGGTGTAGCGAATGCGGTCTTTTCTTTGTCAGTCTCGTTCATCGGAATTTGCCAATATCCTGATCGAAGATCAAGGCTGGAGAAATACTCCGCCCCTTGTAGTGTGTCCAAAGCGTCGTCAATTCTAGGTATTGGATATACGTCCTTGCGTGTTATCTTATTGAGCGCTCGATAATCCACGCAAAAGCGAACTGAGCCATCTTTTTTTCTTTACCAGGACCACGGGAGACGCCCATGGGCTAGATGAAGGTCGTATTATCTTCCGCGCAAGCATGTCAGCGACCTGTTGTTCAATGACCTTTCGTTCGGACGGCGATACACGATAGGGGCGTCGTCGTATTATAGCGGAACCATCGGTTTCAATGCGGTGTGTAGCCGCAGGAGTTTGGCTCAACACAGGGGAACAGCTATCGAAACAGGCTTTGTGTTTTGCCAAGACCACCATTAAGGCTTCGGACTGCGCGGCTGTTAGGTCAGAACCAAGAACGGCTGGAGGAGGGAAAGAATCATCCAAACCTGAGGTTGGTGCTGGCGATGAAGAAGGGCAAAGCGTGACTAGAGAGATAGGTTGAGTGTCGGCGAGGGTTGCCACAGTCATCCCTTTGGGCAGCATCACAGGATCTGGGGTCGTGTTGCAAGCAGACAGAAGGGCGCGGCCGCGTGAAAACCGGACGAGACAGGTGGCAATGAGAATTCCGCGAGAAGTACAGCGGGAAGAAGGGGCGACTAGGGCATCTCCGTCGGCGATCTGAGGGGATGTTACGGCTACAACGTCTTCGTGACCAGGACGCAGAACGTAGTCTGCAGCGATGGCCAAGTTCATGCATGAAAGTGATGAGTCCGCAACAGGTTCAAACTCTGTATCCGTGATCTGGACAACTTCCTCTCTACATGAAATGACGGCTGAAGCAGAATGTAGGAAGTCCCAACCAAGTATAAGTTCATGGATACACGTTGGAAGGATGATAAACTCGATGTGGTGGCGTATGCCGTCGATGAGAACACGAGCAGTACACTGTCCGTCAGGGTGAATGAATGCATTATTAGCACCGCGCAAAATAGGTCCAAGATAAGGCGTTTTTACTTTACGGAGCCGGGAACACAGATCACTCCGAAGAACAGAAACGGCGGCACCAGTATCGATGAGAGCTGACGCGGGAACACCTTCGACAGTCACAGAAAGCATGTTGGCGGGGCGAACAGGAGGAATTTTTGAAGACCGATAAGAAGCAGGTTCCCCTCCAAAAACTGCAACAGTTAGTTTTCCGAGTGCTGGTCGACAAAATGGGAAGTGGGACGAAGCGGCGATGTAGAGCGCCGGTAAGGGGATGGAGAACGACGCCTGGCCGAACGGGAACTATGAGGCAGACTGGGAGCAGCTGGTGGAGACGGAGAACGCTGTTGAGGGAACGAGTGCGGTAACGAGTGCGGTCCGGGATAGTAGTCGTCTGATCGGCGAGTGCGGTCTCTTTCGTGCTCAGCATAGCCTCGCCTTTCATCCTGCTGGCGCCGGCGGCAGAAGCGAGATATATGGCCGCGTATGCCACAGTAAAAACAAACCGGACGAGGTGGACGCCACTGAGGGTACGATGGCGCAGCAAGGGCTCTGGTTCCCATCGAAGCCAAATGGTCATAGGAAACGCCAGTAGGCACGGAAGTCACGGTAGGGTGGGGTAGCGAAACAACATCCGCGTAGGTAGGAGTGGAGCGCGCTACCGGAGCAAGATGCGTCGTGGGTGTAGCCATCGCCGTCAACTCCTGCTTGACGACCTCGCGGAAGTCGAAGGTGGGGGTTGGTGCGCAGGCAGCAGGGGGACGCTTTAGGTCTTGTAGTTGAAGCTCCTCGCGGATGATGGCGCGGATAAGAGCACGTAGATCTGGAGAATGAGGAACTTGAGGATCGCTGCTGTCGTGTGGAAGACGAATAGATTGCAGCTCGTCGAGGCGTTGACACGTTGAAGTGATGTCTTGGACAGAAGCCGGATTTTGCACGATTAAGGCGTTGAACGCGACAGGCCCAATGCCTTTTAAGATGTGGCGAACGCGTTCGGCTTCCGTCATGCTAGGATTCGCACGGTGGCACAGAGCCAAGACGTCCTCTATGTATGAGGTGTAAGACTCTTGGGGAAGTTGGCGGCGCGTTCCCAGCTTCTGTTTGGCGACTTCTGCACGGCCAGACGAGGAAGCGAAGATTTGCCGCAGCTTCGAGGTAAACGTGGACCAATCCGCGATGTCGGATTCGTGGTTGAAATACCACGTCTTTGCAACACCGGTCAAGTAGAAGGCGACGTGCCTCAATTTCTGGGTGTCGTTCCACTTGTTGCAAGAACTCACGCGGTCGTAGTGGTCGATCCAATCGTCTACGTCATCGCCGCGGAGTCCCGCAAAGACAGGGGGATCGCGCTGAGGGCTCGTCACAGTCCAAGAGGGCGCCGCAGGTGGGGTCGTCTGTGTGGTAGGGTTTGAGGCGCCGGAAGGGCCGGGGTTGGAAGTGTCCATTGTTGGAGGGGTAGCTGGGGGCAGGCGGCGACCGGAACGGAGCTCCAGGGAGAACGGGAACGCGAGAGGACGTCGGGATCTTGACGTACCTCCACCACTTTATAATACCGAGACCGATCAAGTTGTCGAGCGCTGTTTATTCCACAAAAGGCAACGCCCCAGCGCACGCGCGAAGAAGACGAAGAACAGGGAAGATGATGATGGCTATCTACAAATGAAAACGACGAAGTACGTTAATAGTGCTTACACTAACTAATAAACAGCGCTCGACAACTTGATCGGTCTCGGTATTATAATATATATATATATATATATATATATATATATATATATATATGTATATATATATGAACTAACCTTGGGACCAAATGACATGTACGGGGCAGAAACCTGGAGGCTGACGATAAGGGTTCTACTTAAATTGAGGACGACGCAACGAGCTATGGAAAGAAGAATGATAGGTGTAACGTTGAGAGATAAGAAAAGAGCAGATTGGGTGAGGGAACAAACGCGACTTAATGATATCTTAGTTGAAATCAAGAAAGAGAAATGGGGGGCATCGGCAGGACACGTAATGAGGAGGGAAGATAACCGATGGTCATTAAGAGTTGCGGAATGGATCCCAAGGGAAGGAAAGCGTAGCAGAGGGCGGGAAAAAGTTAGGTGGGCGGATGAGATTAAGAAGTCTGCAGGGACAACATGGCCACAATTAGTACATGACCGGGGCAGTTGGAGAAGTATGGGAGAGGCCTTTGCCATGCAGTGGGCATAACCAGGTTGATGATGATGATGATGAACCTTGGGAGTGTTAGCCAGCGCCACCACTCACAAACCTTGGCGGCGACTGTGGAACATCATTTCTGCTTCAGGCGTCAGGAATACGTGATCTTTTGCGGTCAGGGCTACTGGTCAATAAACCAACACTTGCTACTTGAAGGCAAAGGTAGCATATGCACCTATAGGAAGCATATGTGGTTTTATTGACCAGTTGCCTTCACCCCAAAAGATCACGCATTCATGGCGCCTCGTGACTCGTTACCTTACAGCTTTGAAGTCATTGCTCTACCTCTACAATGAAAACCCATTTTATTTCAGGAAAGTTGCATAGGGTGAGTAATAAATTTGCATACCAACGACTCGCATGAAGGTCTAGATAGGAGGATGGGGTAAATAGAGGAGAAAAGGGGAGATGCAAACAATGGTAAATTCCCGCCTCGCATACTGTCCCAGACGGACTGCAGTGTCGCATGAACTTGACCGTCGTTGTTGAGCATTATCTAATGCTTAAAGGCCCTGGTGTGCAGCTGGACATGTTTCAGCCCAATGCCTTTCTTGCCGAGGCACTCCCACAACGTATTTTTTGTCATACGTCGGGCGTCTTTGTGACATATGGAGCAGGCTACCAGATTTCTAAGGACAGCAGAATCTTGCTTCCATAACATCATCGGCTTCGACGATTTCCGTGATGCATTTCAACGGTTCTTCGCTGTTCTGGCACAAGGTGTTACGCCACAACTCCTCTTGAAAAGACGCAGTTTGTTGAGTTGATCCTAAGAAGCATAGCTAACACACGCCCTATAAAGTAGCACTTGGATGCTACATGATAGATTGGGCAGCAATACGTATCCAACCCTTGGAGGTTGCACCATCAAAACATTTCTCCCTTATTCTTTTATCAAGCTGACACATTCGGACCAGGGACTGGATGCTTCAGTGTGGATAGAATAAGGAGAGCCGGGATGGCGGTGGTGTTCTCGCTTACCAGAACATGTGCAACATCACTGCCTACGACGCCTGCATGTCGTGGTACCCAGTCCAGCCACGCTTCCAAGGTGTGCTTTCTGTTCGGCCTCCCGATAATTCTGCCCCCCATATGGTAGCAACTTTCCGGCCCCCTGCGCACCGCTATCGCCTTACTATCAGAGTTAACAAATTGGTGTTAATGAGCCCCGTAAAGACAGCACCTGAAAAAGATTTCTGCGTTTTGTCGTTGAAGTAAGAACGCAAGGGCTAACCCAGTCAGCAACACCTCTCCCTATTGTATTTACACTTACCATGAGGAAAGAATTGCTATTCTTTGTAATCTTCTTGCGCTCCGCAGAATGGTTTTAACGAATGGCAGCAAAAGATTCATAAGACACAAAACTCGTTTACTTACGCACTAAAACAAATGACACTTGAGTTTTATTTGTTTCCTCTTACTTCAAACTGCCGCGTCTTTTTCTTCGACAGTGGACCCATACGTCAGGCCGCTGCCAAGCGTCGCATACACACCGGTGACGCGAGCCTCTTTCATCTGCACCTGCATGGCGTAATGCACGAAATGCGCATACAGTCGACTTTTGCTAATGTGACATTCTACTTCGTTCGAACGCAAGAAGCCATATGTGGCTATGGCAGAAAAACATGTTTGTTCAAGTGCGGACGTAGTACGCTTCCGTTATTTCGAGCCCAACAGTTTCCCCGCTTAAGCGTAGCCGTTAATGATGCTTGAAAACAGGAAATTCAACACACAGCGCAGCTGCTTCTCTAGTGTTGATGTTTCCTTACAGATATATTATTTGACAAACATAAAATACTCTTCTTTTTTCTTTTAGTTTGCTCATCAGGCAGTGCTCAAACATGTCGGCGCTCGTCTACGCGCACCGGTTCAGTTGCGCTGCAAGAGCGAAAAGCGAAAGCGTATTAGAGGCCGGCTTGGCCGATAAGAAATACATGAATTTCTGTGCTCTGCCGCCATCTTTTTTCGCGGTTTCTTTGATAATTCGACCAAATATTGCGGTTCCACTAGGGCCGTATTAATTGCACTTGACTGAGCCTCCTACTTTACATGATTAATACACTCTTGTGCCTGAACGGTGCCACGTATTTATGAACATACAGTCAAGCTGCTGGCAGGCGCCTGATGACGATACGGGCTATTAAAAGACGGCATTTGTCGCACCAGATGGTGTATAGAGGTTTATGGCATGCGCTTTGAGCCTGCGCGACGCTGAAGTGACATTAGCCTTGCACACGCACACACACACACACACACACACACACACACACACACACACACACGTATATATATATATATATATATATATATATATATATATATATATATATATATATATATATATATATATATATATATATATATATATATATATATATCGTAAGAATCCTCAAAAAGACACTAAGGAGAACCACGTGTAAATTACTTGTACTTACTAATTGACGTAAACAGATGAGAAATTAACGAAAATGATGATTGCTTAATTTTAATTAGTACGTACAAGTAATTTCCCCTGTGTTTTCTTTGGTGTCTTTTTTGGCGACTTATAATTATTAAAGAACTGGCCCCTTCGTTAGCCCCTTTCTTCTCGATCACCCACACAAATATATATATATATATATATATATATATATATATATATATATATATATATATATATATATATAGGTATATAGTGCGTCTTTCCTCTGGACTGGGATTGCACCGAGGCCTAGGCCGCTAGCCTTAGTGTGGCTTTCTGTATCGGCGTTCTCGTCGAAGTGCGCAAGTGGCGGTGGTCACTGCATGCGTCATTTGAGTTGTTGAAATGCGTCGGAGTACGGCGCTTCCCCTTAAACTGGACGTGACAGTTGGTTAGATGGGTCAGCCGATCACTGATGCATGAAAACGCCTTGACAAAGCACCTTAAGTACGGACACGCACTACGGAATCTACACACTGCCTTCTTGTCGATGGGCTCCTTGAACTGGTCGATGGCAGCTGTATTCTGCGGGTAAGGGCGGACTACATATTTGTTGATGACGTTGCCCAGGAACAGACGCTTGTCATAAGCGCAGTGGCACTTTTCCGGCTTTAGACTGGGCCCTCATGAGTTGATCGGCTCTAGTACTTTCGCAGGCCACCTAACATGATCGTCAAAATTTCCCACGAAGATGACAACGTCATCCAACTGAAAAAGACAGGTCTACCATTTTAATCGTGCCAACAACTCGTTCATCACGCACTGGAACGTTGCAGGCGCGGAGCGCAGTACAAATGGCATGGCATTGAATTCCTAGAGGCCATCTGGCGCGATGAAGCCGGTCTTTTTGTGATCCCTCCCGTCTACTTCTATTTGCCAGTAGCCAATCTTTAGATTGATCGACGAGAAGTATTTAGCGTTGCAGAGCAGATCCAGTGCACATCTGTCCCTGAGAACGGGTATACGCCCATCTTCTTGAAGTCTACGATAATCCACACAGAAATGTACGGTTCCGTCCTTTTTCTTCACCAAAACTACACTAGATGCGCACAGAGTTTCCGTTTCTTTTCTTATGCCGTCGTGCAGAATTTTATTGACTCATTGCGTTATAGCTTCACGTTCTTGCGCCAAAACTCGGTAAGGGCTGTGGCGGAGTGGTCGGATAGACTCTTCGGTTATTATGCGACCTTTTGTAACTGCTGTTTGTCGAATCCTAAATGACGTGAAAAAGCAGTCTTTCTAATGTAGGAGTCTTGTAGCGCTCTTTGTATTGCCAGCTCATCGGAAGACTTCGCTTTATGTCGAAGTCTGGTTCGACAAATAGTTCGTCAAATGAGAGTGGTCAAACGCATTGCTGGTTTGCACAAGTTCCTCGATGTATGCGATCGTCGTACCCTTGTTGATATGCTTGAACTCCGGCTGTACCCGGCTAATGTTTGTCATCATCACTTTCGCTTTCCCTCCATGCAGTCGAGCGATATCCTCTTTCAAAGCTAATTTCAAGCTCGAGCAGGAGACGCTGGTCGCCCTCGATGTCACAATCTACGCCTATGGGTGTTTCGCTGCCGACGAAAATGACAATGCTATAAGCAGGCAGGATGCTCGCATGGTCCTGAAATACACTCAAGGAGGGCCGACTGCAGGGTTCTCCGTCTGTGTCGCTTGGTCTCTACACTGTGTTATTGACTTCGACCTCAGGTCGATAACTGCACCATGTTGGTTCAGGAAGTCCATGCCGAAAATTAAGTCACCCGAGCACTGTTGGTGGGTAACGAAGCTGCCAGGGTAGGGCCGGTCATGAAGGGTAATTCTTGCCCTGCAGATTCCAGTCGGCGTTAATAGGTTCTTCCCGCGGTACGAATTCGAGGGCCTTCCCAGGCAAAGTTAACTTTCTTCAACTGGGTGGCGATGGGTCCGCTCATAGTGGAGTAGGCGGCTCCTGTGTCCGCTAAGGCAATGAAGGTGTGGCCGTCAAGTAGTACGTCGAGGTTGGTGGTTCTTTGACTTGAATTTCAGTAGATCTTGGCGTAGGATCATGACAGCGTTGTGTTTGCCTGTGGCTGGAACGTAGTGAATCAGGTGTTCTTTTATCGGCGGATTCTTTGCTTCCAGGCTTCATCAGGATGGTGGCGTCTTGTTGACAGGCCGTCGAGGTAGCCTTTCGGCATCTTCGTCGACGGCAGATGATCATCGTTAGTTCAATGATAAGCAACCGCACCTCCATCGGTTGATGCTTCTAGATTTCGGGATACGGATTGATGGTCCTGCCCCGGCCAAGGCCATGGTGTGGCCGGCGCTGAGGCGACAGGAAGCGGCCTGCTGACGGTGCACAAGACGGCGACGAGGGCTCCACAGAGTGGCTTCTGTGTGGCCGGTGATATCGCGATATCTCCATGCTGCGGGCATGGAGCCTCGGTGGCGAATCCTTTATTGCGCCCTCGGAAACTCCTGTGCTTCGGTGTCAGCGGTAATTGGCATGAGGAGGACGGGAAAGCAAATCCGCTTCCCTTGCACTGCCTCATAGACATGCGGTCGCCGATCCAGGAGGCCGTGCTTTTTCGCCCCTGTCAACTCCTCTCCCCTTGCCCGCCTCGCAACTCCCTCACTTTCGACTATCTTCACGCGGGCTCGCCGACTCAGCGGCAACTTAGCTGGCTGGATAAAATTTCAAGTTTCGTTATCTGCTATTATCAGGAAGCTTGCGCTGCTGTGCGTTGACCGGCGTGGGCAGTTTCGTCAGTTTCGTGGTCCTCGAGAGCTGTGTGCTTGCGCTACGCGATGTTTCACTCGTTTCACGACTCGCACCGCTCGCGCATCGTGTAGTGGTGCGCGAATACTTCAATACCAAGCCCTGCAAGGTTCTTCCGGGTGCAAAAAGACAACAGGTGAGCGCACAGTCTCAAGGACATAAGAAGACGCATGCACACGAACACGGCCCTGTACATGGGTGGGCACCATGAGTCTCCGGACGTCGTTGCGCTTTGATTGTGCTACACTTCCCTCTTACCGGTAGAGAAAGCTGACAAATAGATGTTGTCACCTGGTCTATCATTTCTTTTTCTGGGCCAATTCTCACTCTAGAACATCATTAACTGGCCCAGCTTTCCGTTGCGCCCTCGGTGCTTTTCTTGTGTCACCGTTCTACAAACCTACTAAGAGCTGAAAGGTCACTGTTCGTGTTTTTTGTATTTTCTCAGTATTTAAACGATGCAAACAACTTTCATCTGAACGCATGATACGCTTATTTTTTTTTTTGGAAAGCGTGAGCATTGCAAGTGTCCTGTATGCAGATTTTTGCAGTTCGTGTTTAGTGTTCATTACAGAAAGCAGCGCCCAGTATGTCTGACTTATTGCCCTCAGTGACATAATTTTACGGCTAAGCCTTGCATTCGTGGTGAAAGAAAAGTCGTGTTGTTGGCTTATCTCAGCTTGTCTTTGAATGAAGAATAGGCTTTTCTGCGAATGTTTTCTATGTGCTGCATCAAAAGCTGACTACCTTCTGCTCCCCCTTGCCACCGTTGCTCAAGCTGTGGCCAAGTGCAAAATGGTGTGACTACTTAGTACATTGTTAATTTTCTTCTGCCATGTTTTTGTCGTTCATTTTGTTCAGTAGTAATAAACATGTCACGCATTTCATATAATCTTGTGCAGATTTATAAGTAACTTCTTGTTTTTCTTTTCTTGATATGGCTATCAATAAAACAATCTTAGCATTTTGTTTTATATTTAGGTAATTTGCCTGTTATTGTTTTTACCACTAGAAGTGAATTTTTCCTTTCTTTAGTTGTCATGCATTTCTTTAGTTGACTTTTTCATGCATGTGGTGTAGTTTTGTGCAATAAGTCAGTGAGTATATCAAAAGCTCTCAGTGCGCATATCAGAAGCTCTTCTATACTTTGGTCTTTAGGGCATAATATAAAATGTTTTAGATGTGTATACATGAAATGGCCGTCCCGTTTTCTTTAGTTGTTTTTTATTTCACTGTGTATGAATTTTGGAGGTGGTGATAAACTTTATTGAAAGGGGGAAGGGTAAAGGGGGACGTGGCTGAGGTATCGGGCTCATGTAAGGCCCGATACCTTTTGTGTTGAATAACAGTCATTTGCGGAAGGAAGAGGAAGACGACGCTTTTCGATCTTTTGTCACTTCAGCTCTGTAATTTTTGCATAGGTTTTGCTATTCATCAAGTGAGTTATTTATATCCTTGGAAGACGGCCGCATCTTTAAGGCGGTACTGTCCCTATGGGAAGAGTACGGCTGCTCCGGCGCCGGCATCTTTAAAGTGACAGCTTCAAGGTGGTGAGTCATCGGAAGCAAAGAACTGTCGGAATCCCAGTGATAGTTTCGCCAACAGAGAAAGGTGTTGATTTGAGAGAGTGGAACCCTATCAGGCTCTTCGAAGCCATTAAAGTACTGCTGGGATCTGCCCCGATTCGCAGCCGCTTCACATCGCAAGGCGCTCTTTATTTAGATATCGCAACGGAAGAGCAAGTGGACATTCTTCTCCGGTGCTCTCAGATTGGTGACATAAGAGTTAAAGCCCGGCTGCCCCACTCCTACATGACTAACACATGTGTTATTAGGGGAGTACCAGTGTGGTATTCGGAAAGCGACCTTCTTGACTACTTGAAACCGCAAGGTGTTCTGCACGTGAAACGTCTCATGCGCCGGGTGGAGACTCAGGAAAAAGAATGGGCAGCGAAACCTACTAACTCTGTTGTGATAACGTTTGCTCCTAACACCGAGCGCCCCGAAAAAATTGACCTCGGTTTTACCAAGCATGCAGTCAAAGAATTCGTAGAACCTCCTCCCCGATGCTTTAGGTGCCAACGCTTTGGGCATGTAGCTAAAGTCTGCATCAAAGATCAACGTTGCAAACGATGCGGTGGCGCCCACGATTACAAAGCCTGCAAGGCAGATTTTGCTTGCGCTAATTGTGGTGGTGACCATCCAGCGAGTTTCGGTGGCTGCCCCTTCCGTGTAAGCGCCTAACACCGCCGAGTGTCCTTCATTAGTGGTCCCAAACCACAACCTACTGAGAAGCGGATAACTGGAAGTGACGAGTTCCCGGCGTTAGATTCGGAAGTTGAGTTCCCTGCGTTAGAGTCGGAAGTTCATAGCGCGGTCAGCAACGTCAGAGAGCGACCTGAGCCTAGCAAGACGGCAAAGTCCTCAGTGGGTGATTCGGTCGTTCGATCTGCTGCAGAAAAAAGTGTCCAAGTTTCTCAGCGACAAGACTCGACAGCCAGACAGCCAGACAAGTTTCACAGTCAGACTCGACAACATGGAGGACATTCCCTCGCCTCAAAAGAGATGAAGAAACCAGCTGCAGTGGCCAAGAGTGGGTCCCAGTCCGCAACCTTTGTTGAAGTTGTGAGGCAGTGTGTACAGCAAAATAAGAAGCTCAAAAATCAGGGCCTGTCCGACCTTCTGCGAGTTTTGTTTGAAGTCCTGCGTTCATATGTTCAAGCGATGCAGACTGGAACCCTGAAGAACTTTCTTCAGCTCGTTCTTTCCTTTGAGCCCATGATTACCACCTTCGCAGCGACCTTTACCTTATAATATGGCTAGTCTTCTTCAACCTCGTGCAACAAAAAAGCACCGAAAAGTGCCGTTTATAATGCAATGGAACTGCGCTGGGATTCTAAGTCGATTAGCAGAACTTAAATTATTTCTGAAAGATACGTGTGTTCCAGTATTAGCCCTCTCGGAGGCTGGCCTACCAAGCGGGAGATCGTTGACTGGATATGTCGCCCATAAGAACTGCAGCATAAAGTCATTTCCCGCGGGAAGTGCTGCCCTTTACATACGAAGAGAGATTCCTCATGTGGCTTTGAACGTCACCGATCTTTGCACCGATAGTATTCAGGTAGCGGATGTGAGCATACGGCTTGGCTTCCTAACTCTTTCTGTTGCCTCCGTATACGTGTCTCCGCGGAAGAAGGTAGAAATGGACTTGTTTCTCCAGCAGCTTTGTGACCGTTGCCCAGCGCCCCGAATTATCTGCGGGGATTTCAACGCTCATCACTCTGTCTGGGGTGACAGGAACACAGATTCCCGCGGACGCAAACTTGTAGAAGTTATCGACAGTTTGGACCTGTGCGTGGCCAATGACGGAAGTCCGACTTTCTTCCGGCCTCCAGCCTCAGCCACATCCATAGACCTAACCTAGCATTCATCTGACGTCCGCGTGAAGTGGTCAACTGCTCCTGACCGCATGGGAAGTGATCACTATCCAATTTTAGTGTTTACTGCCGACTTCCATATGTGCGACTCTAAAATTAGCCATGTCGTTAATTGGGACAAATACAGGGAGCAACTTGCATGTGTTTCTGGTGATGTCATAGACAAAATGATTTCTGGTAAGGTGGCTGCTACCACAGTGGTCAAGTTGCCTAATCATTTTCCGACTCCGGATTTAAAACTCAGGAACCTTTGCGCAGCGCGCAGAAGGGCGGAGCGACAACTGATGCGGAAGAAGGACGACAGATCCTTGAAGACGACCTTCAATAGGCTTAACTCTGCCATTCGACGCCATACGAACAAGCTCTGTACGTCGCAGTGGGCGTCCTTCTGCGCTAGCTTCACGGTTTTCTCACCGATGACGAGAATTTGGCGAGTCATTGGCAGTCTTGCTGGAGATTCTCGTCCTAGTAAACCTTTCGAAGCGCTTGCACTGCGCAAGCAGAAACCTTTCGTGTGCTTGGCAGAGAAATTTTCAGATGCATTTGTAAGTGTAAGTTCAGGAATTCATTCCTGCGCTCTGCCTGCAACATCTACGTCTGTGATGGACGCCCCATTTACACTTCGAGAGCTACAGACAGCACTCAGCAGCCTGCGGCGTCGATGTGCACCAGGTCCTGACGGCATCACCAACCAGATGATGCAGAACCTACCTCTGGAACACCGGAAGATGCTCCTAAGCTATCTCAATCAAGTGTGGGAGACTGGCGACGTTCCTCCTTCATGGAAGGTGGCTCACGTTGTCCCAGTGCTGAAGCCCGGCAAAGAAATGACAGACTTGGCCTCGTATCGTCCTGTATCACTGACGTCGTGCGTGGCTAAGCTCATGGAGAAGCTGGCAAGTAAGCGTTTATCTTGGTGGCTCGAAGATAGACGGGCTTTGCCAACATGCATGACTGGATTCCGAACAGGTTTAAGCGCGCAAGATAGCGTCTTCGACTTGATAAGCCATATTGAACATCATAGTGCTTTCGGCCTTTCAACACTAGTTATTTTCCTAGACGTATCAAAGGCGTATGATAACGTCCTTCATAGCTCAATACTAAATAGTTTGCAGGCCATGGGCGTACAGGGATATCTTCTGCGATTCATTCACTCATTTATCAGTCATCGGAAAATTCAAGTGTGATTAGGAAGTACCACAAGCACCGAAAGGGCGGTATCGCGAGGAGTACCTCAGGGAAGTGTTCTTTCCCCAACGCTCTTTAACGTTGCAATGGCTGGTCTTCCCGCTGAAGTGCAAAAACATTGCAGGCATGTCCATATGTCGATATACGCGGACGACATTTGTCTTTGGTTAACCGGATATCAACACAAGCGTTTAGCTCTGATAGCTCGACAGTCATTACTTTCAGTTCAAAATTACCTTCATGGTGTTGGGTTGACTCTCTCGGTAGAAAAATCTGGCTTCATCATGTTTCCAGGTAGAGGAAGAAGGTATGCGCGGCTGAAGATAGACCTTAATCAATCTTGTCTTCGACAATTGAAACACAAGCGCTTTTTGGCCGTCATTATTGACTACCGCCTACAGTGGCGACGAGCTGTGGACTCGGTTGTGACATCGATATCTTCGCGTGTCAATGTGATCCGTAGAGTTGCAAGTGAGGTAATGGGGAAATCACCCTTCTTCAATGATCAGGTTGCACGATGCACTAGTGACGAGTCGAATAATGTATCAGCTCCCTTTAATTTCCCCATCGATATCACAGCTGGAACGACTTGAGGTTCTGCACAGAAAGGGCCTAAGAAGGGCTCTTGGCGTTCCACAGACTGCTCCTAACAATGCAGTACTTTATGAATCTCTATCGAGACCTCTTACCTTAGTCGCTTCACAAAGGTTATTGTTGCAAATTGGCCGCCTCAAACAGACGGCAGCCGGCCGAACCCTTCTACAGCGCCTTTGAAAGAGATCCGAGTCCCGAGCGTACTTGGCCCTTAATACTCTTGGTTGCCTTGGTCTTGACGCTAGAGGTCGAACTAAGAGGTTGAAACCACCTTGGTCTTTTGCGAGCCTCGATTGTTCGTTGGCAGTTCCTCACGTTCGTGCTAAGCGGAGTTCTCCTTTGGCGGCAACGCGTTCGTTCGTACTGGAACATCTTGAAACTGAATATGCACGTCATCTTCAAATTTTTACTGATGGCTCTGTGGACAAGGTCAGAGGATCTAGTGCGGCTGCTTTTCACATTCCCTCTTTGAAGTATGATTGGTCCGTTCGCTTTACTGCAGTCGTGTCCTCCACAACGGCAGAAAGCGTTGCCATTGAGGCAGCTCTCAAAAAGCTACGGTTTTGTACGCCTCAACCTGTTGTCATTCTTACAGATTCGAAATCCGCCATTCAAAGGTTAGAGCACGGGTTCCCTACTGATGCCTTACCTCTAAGCTCCCTACGTTCGGTGCAAAATCTCCGTGTCAAGGGCTTCTCCATACGATTCCAATGGGTGCCATCACATATACGTATCATAGGCAACGAGATGGCGGACAGCCTCGCCCATAGAGCGCTGTCTGGGAATCCTTTGAGAAAAGTGCCTCAAGGAGACAAGAGACTCTTCAGAGAAGCGGTGTCATGCCACTTCAGTTCTTTGTGGAGCTCACATCACAAGCCATGTGTGACCAAGGGTCTCAAAAGAAGCCAAGCCACCTTACTGCTCCGCATTCGCACGGGCTCTGCTCGTACCCCTGCGTGGAAGTATAAGACTGGCCTGGCGTTATCACCATTATGTTCAACGTGTGGTGCGTGCGGTGACATAGAAAATTACCTAATGCGCTGTATTGTGTATAACGCGGAAAGGAGGGTGTTATTCGGGTCCCTCAAGAACACAGGACTTCCTCACAGCTCTCTTCAGGATATTGTTTTCCCGCGCGGGAACCCATTGTGTAGGAAGGACGTCTCTCGCCTTGTGTTAAATTACTTCGAGGACACGGATTTGGCTTCCACATGGTGAACTGAGGAGTGACCATTTGTGATTGGGACGTCTGTGTCTGATTATGTGATTTATTTATTTTAAGTGTCGCTACGGTGGAGCAATTGCCGGCAGCAACTGCAAGGCTAATCCCACCAGTAGCCTACAACAACTCAACTCAACTCAACGACAACTCAACAGTCATTTGCATCTAATGCATTTTTTAATTTTGTTCCTTTTCATCATATCAAGTTATACCAAAATATTTGTTTTCGGAAACGGAAGCCAATAAATGTACGCCAAAGATCTATTCTGCTGCAAGTGGAACTTATATATGTTCGGGCATATGCTGGCATACTCAAGATATGTACAAGGCTACATGTGTGCTAATGCTTGAAAGAGCCGGCGGCGCACCATGCGCCACTTCACAAACGATGCCTCGATAAGAAAAAAAATACGCGTCGCGGACAGCGAAATATAAAGCACAAGTGAAAGTGTGCGGGGCATGGGTATGGGTAGAGAGCGAGCGGAGCGGGTCGTCATAATAAAAACAAAAAGAAAAAATAAGGAGCACTAGGCTGAGGAAGCAACGCGCGGGTGCTGTTCTTGTTGCCATGACAACGTAAACAATCCTGTGCACCACGATTTTACCAAAGTAGCGCCCTTCTGCTAGGGCCGTAACTGAACGGGACCTTGGCTCCAGCGTCGAAAACGCGTCTGCTTAAACACAGCCAATGGCAGCCATGCGGAGATTCACCCCTGGGCATGTGCTCTTGAAAACAGGCTACACTCAAAGAATGACGATAGTGGAGAACAGAATTGGCGATCTTCAAAAATCTGATCAGCGCGTCAAGCACTTCGGCTTTTACACATCAGTCATCGAAGGTTAGAGTAATTCCTGGTGCCCGCGTGTCTAACAGAAAGCACTACACAACTTGTGTAGCGCATACATGCAATCAGATTACAAAAACTTCGGATACAATTGACGGCTGATGGAACCATTGATAGCATTCCAGAAAATTTTGATACGTGCAGGCGCGTCCTGCTCTGAGTTTTACCATTTGTTAGTCAGTGAAACGTGGTCACCTGAAGAATACGTGCACGTGTCAACATCGTGTGACTACCGCATGCTTAGGGCAGATCAGTTTATGCGTCCAAATTTATATATGCAATGATCAAGACTTGTTTCCCAGGTACATACGTTCTGATTCAAGGAAATATAAACTAAAGATTACCAAAACCGTCACATTAAATTGCATCCACAGAGAGTTGGTTAACGCCACAATTGTTATCTTAGATAACACATAAAAAAGAGAGCAGTTTTGGGATTGGAACAAAAGGTGGATATTGTTGTGAAATTATAAAATATGCTGCACGATCAAACCGAGAATACAGGAAAGTATTAGCCAAGTGGTCAGAAAGATTTATACGTCTCTGCTACTTAAATGCGTGCCTATACACTGCACCAAAGAAGCTTTTTCTCACTGTATGCTGCATGCCTTCGTTCAAACCAAAATCCCCTGTGGCATATCTCTGCGTGTGTACTCGTGATAGCACCTTTTCCTTATTTCACGTGGTACACATCACCACTCACTTTCGCAAGCCGTAGGTGTTATGACCGCTTGAAGCGACAATGGGGGGAGCATTCCTTTTGTACCCTTTCTTTCCGTCATTATGTAGCACCTGTAGCTAAGTTGCTGCCACTCAGTAAACTGTGCCCGATTGTCCTCTACCCCTTCGTCTACCGTAACCCCCAGATACGACATAGTCCTTGGCGACAAAGGTGACATTCTGGCAGACAAGCACGAGAAGATTGCAAGGCAAGGCCAACCTAGATGATCCATACACCGCCGCTATGTCGTTGCACCTAGGACAGTAGACCGGACTATTTACTAGGACCACCTCCTAACATTTTACGAGTTAACAAAGCCGTGGATGAGCAGAAAGCATATACATTGATAAACTTGGCAGGATTGAAGACTTATGCATTGCCGAAGTGGTCAGCATGGTCAACTAAAGTGGTTGGATGCTCTCGCTAAGAAGTTGATTCAAGCGTTTCTAGAGTTTCAACAAAACCACATTGTGCCGGAATTGCCCATTATTGGAGAAAGAGAAAAACTACATCACCGCTCACAATTTCCGTAAGGAAATATTTTGCTGTGTGCACAGAATGCTGGAGCATCGCACAAACTTGTAAGTCTGACGCCATTTCGATGCAGCTTTAAGTGACAGATTCCTTTGTGATTTACTTCGGGCTGACATTCAGCGCAACGTATTCGCGGAAAACAATGAGCTCACGTTTCAAAGAGCAGTCGACCACTCAATAGCATTCGAATCATCTCTGCAAAATGCGCCTGCTATGCATTCAACGCCACCGGAAGACTATGAGGTGGATAATTTAAACGGAACTTGACAAGCTTCCCTCTGATATTATCCTTGGGGATTATCGAAACATTGCGCAAGTTCTTGTCGGCAGTCGAACACACTTGTCTTCAGTGCAATATGAAAAGGCCGTATCCACCGTGCTTGCTGGAGCAGACACTCCAAGGAAATGTGAGGTAAAAGAAAGCGGCATTTTCTTTTATCATAAACGAGATTTCATCTCGGAATACAAAGATATTAGGCGGCCTTTCCTTCCCCCAAATTGAATTTTAATTGTTTTATTTTTATAGTTATAACATAATTTTCATATTCAAAAAGTGAAACAGCCTCACCAATCTCTATTTTTCAATTCCAACTTAGCCAGTATAATATCTTACTCTTATTTTACATTTTACTTCGACCTACCCGACTCCAGTACAATCCTCCAAAGTAGTGACGTGCCAGTATATCTCAAGGATCTAAATCTGTATGTTCTTTCCTTGTCGCTGCGAAGGAGTAGCCGGAAATACGTAACACTCGCTGTAGTATCAAGAGAATATGTAATCATGCTTGAGGTCGCTATGGCGTGCCCGTGAATATGGAACTCCATATGGGGGCTTCTGTATCAATAATGTCTATAGGCTCCCAGTACGTTAAGGACGTACGCGAATGAAGCCGTGAAGACCCACGGATTTGCATTCGTTGCCGTCCAGCGCAACGCCCAGTGCCAGCGTCTGCCACCGTACGTGCTGCGTCCGAATGGTCAGCCGCAGCTCGCATGCGTTTGGCAGCAGCACCTTGAACTGCATTAGATACTAATTCAAGATATTCATCGTATGCAGCCGCAAAATACAAGTAGCGCGGATGAAGCTCCACAGCTGGAGACCTTGCTGAATCGCAATCAAGACTTGTTCATTGGCGAACATGGCGCAATAAGAGGTTCTAAGGCAAGACAGTTGTTCAGGAATGAACAGAAGCCTATATTTTTTAAAGTCAGAAGCGTGCCTTTGCACAAAAAAAACCGCTGTCGAACAGGAATTCTAAAAGCTACAAGCACTCGGCATAATTACTCCTCGTTGCAACCGGCCCAAACGCGGCGCCTAAGTTCGACTGTGGGGAGATTATCAGCCAGCGCTAAACCCTATACTTGACATCCAAAGGTAAGCACTACCGAAAGCGGACAAGCTATATTCGCTGATTACCAATCAGCATGCATTTTTCAAAGGTTCACCCGAGCAAAGTGTTCATAGGTTCTAAATGAATGACGAATCCAAGCGATGTCTCACGCTAAATAACCACAAAGTCCTTTCTTGTTAACCGCCTACCTATTGGCATATCATCGGTTCCTGCAATATTTTAGCGCATAACGGATGACGTGCGGAAAGGAGTCAACAGCACGACATGTTATGAACAATGATATCTGGCTGCACTGAAGCAGAACACTTGCTTAAACTTGAACAAATCTTTAAAAGGCTATCGGAACGACGAAGCTGGGTGAAGCCTTTCAAGTGTAATTTCTTCCTGATGAACTGCAAAATTTGCCTTTTGTGATCACGAAGCACATAGTTTGCCTGGAAGAGCGAAAGTTGGTCGCAAACACAGACGCAAACCGATAAGCAAAAACTGCGGTCCCTTCGAGAGCTCATCAATAGGTATGAAAAGTTTGTTCTGAATCTTTGATGGATACTCCTTCCTATGAACAAGCCTTTGCGTAAGGGCAAAGGATGAGTTCGCAACACCATTAGGCAAAACGCGTTTGTGCAAGTGACAGAACTGCCGAAGCCTATTTTGACTCACTGTGACACCAGTTTGCATGTCAATCTATCAAGTGATGCTTAGGCCTATGAAGTAGGCGCGGTTTGTCTCATGTTTCCGATGGGCTTCACTCACTCTGGCAAAGCCTGCAGTAAAATGGAAAAAGAGGCATTGACACGTATTTCTGGTGTCGTCAAGTTCCTTTACTATCTTTACGTACGGCATTTTACGTCGCTCAAGGATCATAAGACATATGAAGTGATGCTTGGGCCAAAAGGAGTCATTCCCACAACTGGCACCAGACATCAAAGTTAGGCAGTCACACTGCCTATGTGTTTTTTTTCTTTGCAGTTTCGTCTTTCAGCGCAGAATGTCATGCCTTCGACTGCAAGAATCTGGTGTAGACAGGACAAATATATCTTTAATGCGCACGTGTCTTTTCATCATATTTAAGTTTCCGGACGCTGCTGTTCCTGCTGTGGTCTTGCCCACACTCGCGGATAAGTTTATTGAAACACCACAGACGGCGCTCTGTTTACTTTTGTTACTATGTTTACTTTTCCCGTGCTCTCGCTGAATCCAGCGGCTTCAAGGAGACCAGCGGTGCCTAAATCGACCGCTGGGAAGATGTCTTCACATTCTAATACGACATGCTTCATTGTTTGCCAAGCTTTACCACAGCAAGTGCATGCTTCTTCCTTCGTATATCTAGCATTATAAGTGTGTGTTCTAAGGCTTCCTGATCTCACTTCAAAAAGTAATGAGGTTGCCTTAGAGTTATCATAAATTGTTTTTTGATATTTCGTTTTTTTCCTGTTAAGTAGTTACACATGGCAGGTGCCTCTTCTATTGCCGCCACCTCTGAGATTATGTCAGCCTCTCTGACTTCCCACTTGACGTTCTTTGTTGCTGTGTTGCTCAGCTTAGAGGCCACTTACTTGCTGGTAAGCTTCCTAGTTCTTTTCCTCCACTGTGAATCCTCCACCTGGATGCGTGTAGTCCAGTGCCATCTGGGGGTGTTGCAATAAATACTGCTGTGCTTAGGCAACGTCAGCAGTGTACCAAGAGGGTCTTTATTGACAGATTGTTCTCGTAATTTGTATAAATTTTATTCGTTCGTAAAATGGGGGCCCGAAAATGCATCCTCTTTGGAAGTTTGTGCAGAAGCACAAATGTTAACCGCATGCTTCTTCTATCTTTGAAAATTAGGCGTTCAAGCACAGTGGGCACTGAACAATACATTGTTTTATACCATCACAATGCGCTGTAGTTGCTGTAATTTATTAAACAATTCCTGCGCCATTATCGCGTAATTGTGGCTCTAATTTATCTGTTGTCCCAGAATACGTGAGACGCTGCATGTGCGAACATCAACATTGACGGGCTGAATGCAGTGGAATGTTGTTTGGCTCACAAGTTCACAAAAGCTTCTTCTACATATCGGCAACATTTTCTTATAATGTTCAGAAATGTGTTTCAGGGTCCCTTGTGCAGCACCATATTCTTTGGAAAATCTGCAAAATGTATATATCTCTTCGTGGCCAGAGAGCGGAGGAGAAATGACGTTTTACTTTTGCTATCAGCACTCAGTGTTTCTACGCTGCTTTTCTCCCAAGTAGTGACCGAACCTAACGCTGCTTAGCTTCGGGGATCCGACGATAGCTGCCGTATTCAGCATGGTACGACCGATGGCCATACCATGCCGTGGTAAGATAACTGCTGGCCGTTTATGAAGATTCCACTTTTTTCCAAGAGATCACACAGCGACTACCTTAAACAAAAGTCAGCAACCCTTAGAAAAAGCAGTGAGTAATTTCTTTTTCTTCTCTTCAATGTATACTTTACTGCATATGAAAAATACTTCAATATCTATTTTGCTTTATCTTTCAGAACTAATTTGCACGCTGAGGTGGTCCAATCAAAAATTGGATACAAAGTGCCCTGGTATTCCTGTTTCTACGTGTAACATTTTCTTTGCTATCTCGTACTGATTTTTGTTTTCAGGTGGATGTGCTTTTTTTTAAGTTGACCCCTGCAATATGATTGGCATATATCGGTATTATCACTTCCACAGCTCCATGTCTGTCGTGCTTCAGCATTTGGCGTGCGCAGCGACTACCTGTAGCATAAACTTTCTGAAATTGTGAGGGCTTCATTGTGTTACCCAGTTCCAAGAATAATTATGTATATATTGGCTACGTCTTTTCATCGTGTCGCATTTAGAAGATTATGTTAGAAGCCAGCTGTTCTGGTGAGAGCTCTCAGAGTTTGGCTTATTTAGTCGTGTTCCTTACATGCTTATATTCATACTGACTCCTGAGAAATTTCAACGCCCGCACCAGTTCGCCCACATCAGGGAAGACCGGCATGAATGAAATATTTTAGACAGGGGTAAAATGCAGTGAAGCACCACTAGTGAATTCTACCGTATGTGTCTGCAATTAAATTCTCGTTAGAAGCAACGATGAAACGAAGCTGACACTAGTACTAATATAAGTTAACATGACAGCATCATTTTTATCACAACAATATTACTGAAGGACCTTGAGCTGCGTACGTGAAGCAGTATGTCCTTTTTAACAGGAAGCAGGAGTCCTTTTAACACGATATTTTTTCATCTCATGAAACAAATCACAAGAACGAAGCATCGGTATATACGTCTTTTAACAATAGCATGTGCCTAAAATACCAAGCGTGCTGTTTCCTGTTGTTAGCAAGAGACACTGTGTCTTGTTTTTATTGGTATGTCTTGATATCAAGATCTCATAATATGGCTCCTAAGGTAATAGAACGCACATAGAGTATGCCTGGAGGCACGGTTACTTTGATGGAACACCGCTCAACTGTTGATAGGGACATGCTAAGATAGGCGCATGCTTTCTACCATGCACTACTCAACTATGGAATAAGCTCAAATATTAGAAACAACTCAAAACAATGTGCTTTTATACTTAGCAGCAAAAAAGTGTGGTCATGTTTCAGGATATAAGCAATATTTCATTCGATTTGCTAAACAATACTCGCAGAAAACTTTTTTGAGAACTATCTGATGCTGCAGCCCAGGGACACACGAGAAGAATAGTTAGAACCTTACGCTCCCATTCTTCTTAGTAAGGGTGCAGCGATGCTCCCACGCATGCATAATGAAAAGCACTCAGCTTATGAATCGACTACTTCAGGGCAATGGTGCATGGAGCATGTTATGGCAAACCATTGAGGTGCGGACACCCTCCTTATTCGATGCCATTACGAGAAAATCGTATGTTCGATATCGGCACTTCCATATTAGCAAAGCTCTTCCGCGTACGCAGCTCAATATCCTCCTGCAACCGTTCACAAAGTAAAATGGTAGCATCAGAGGCAAAACTGAACAAGTATGCAACGGTTTATTGCCAAATACATCAAAAGGATAAGCTTAATCTATAAGTACACGTGGGAGATGTAGTTTCAGGCCAATAAAACGAATATGCGCCGCTCAAGAAGCAACGACAGGTATTCTGACAGGTTTCAAGGGAGAGACGATATACCTTTGGATGATTTTTCCGCACGGGTCATAGAAGGATGTTTTAACTGTGTCTACATGCGAAGGACCTTGTAAGTTACACAAGGCAACTGTAAATGAATCACGTTGTGCTACGCCAACTAGTATACCTGAAGTACTTTAGGGCAAAAGCCGTAACTGGCTCGTTGCAGGATGGTCCTGAAAAAAAAACGCGGCCTGTAGTTTAGTGCTAGCAAAAATGTCATCATCAAGAATGGGCCATATCCCCGTAAGCAATTGCTCATACCCCTGTAAGCAAGCAAACAATACAATGGCTCATATCTTCTTAAGGCAGCGGCTACAACGTTCAGGAAAGTGAAGCGAAAAGTGCCTACATTGATTGAAATCGCCCGTACAACACACCCAACAGCATACGTTTCAATAAAGAACTCGCTCATGACAAGCATCTGAAGCATCAATGCCATATGGTACTATGCCATATGGTATTTGCCATGCCACATGGTATATGGTGTCAAATGCGTCGTAAAAGCGATTGCGTGCATACGATGGGAGGTACATGGCGTGTAGGACTGTTGCGCCGCTGAATGTGACAACTTGGACACTTCAGAGGTTCACTGCTACTTCTCTTATTATCTGTAACTGTTGGGCAGGGCATAGTTCTCTTATGTCCTTGTAATGGTCGAGCATTTCCGTGCATTCGTTTTTGCTACATCGCCTGAGTGAGCATCTAAAAATATGAAATCATCATGGTTGCGAATGCGTCGCAAGGCGCTAAAGAGCCAAATATGCAAGCGATATCCAATCGTCCTTGACCTTAGCAGCCCATAAAGAAAAAAAGTCATTGTTTTATAACTATTGTGCTGCAAAATATGCTTACACTTGGACACATAAAAAGTTGTGTTATACAAACGAACTTTTTGTATTTTATTTTTATTATATTGAAACACCCAAGGGAATTTTAAATAGTAGTCAGCGCGCGTGCTAGTGTTCTTCAATCATGTCGTCAGTGGGGCCAGATCATGTAACTGGTAGTTTAGAGAGGCAAGTTAGTAGATCCGTACCACAAGTATATTGTTACGGAATGCGAAAGAGGAGCAAGTCGTGCAGTAGCGGCACCCACTTGCGCTACGGCTGCCTGAAATAAACGCCTTTTACCCACCCCGTAACCGATTAGTGGAGGTGCTGGGTATCTACGACGGAATCGCCACCACCTAAACTTCAAAGCAGTCGTCGACTGGCGGGACTTCCACAACCATCAATAGCAGACGAATCTCCCGAGAAACTGAAGCTCCGAGGCCGACGAGCTCTTCGCAACTGTGCGAGGAGCAACCAAGCTTTGCTGGGACTGGCGGTGAGGACGTGGACGAGTGGTTGAAGCAGTACCGACGGGTGAGCAAACATAACGTCTGGGACTGCGCAGCTACGCTGTGGAATGTTGTCTTCTCGCTCATGAATACTGCTCTGATGTGGTATGGCGACGACGAGAACACGCTTACGACGTGGGATACGTTTCTCGAAAAACTGAAAAGAGTGCTCTAGGGGACTCCGCAACAAGGAAGACGAGAGCTGAACAGACCTTGTCCCAAAGGGACCAACTCTCTGGCGAGACTTGTACTATGTACATAAAAGAGGTCTTCAAGCTATGCAGACTCATGGATTGTAGTATGTGCGATGAAGATAAGGTGGGTCATCTTAAGGGCATAGCTGAAGATGTATATCAGTTCTTGATAGCCAAAGAAAACCTGACATCTATGTCCGACGTCATCCAACAGTTCCGTACGTTTGAAGCACCGAAGATTGGCCGTTTGGCTAAGGTGCCGACATTGGCCTACGTTGACGTGAGCACACCATCCGATCCGTCTTCGGCGATACGACAGACAGTCCGGAAAGAGCTCCTCCAGTGCCACGGAATCAGCCGTTGGGGTAGTGGCGACTCTCGAGGCTACGAGCACGGACTACCAACTGCATCGTGGCAACCCTCTATAATTTCAGAGAACTTGGATGATTATAGAGCTGTGCTTCTATCTCAGTCCACAAACCAGCCTCACCTCAAAAAGGAGCAGCAGCGCCGCACTTCTTCTCCGGCGCAGCGGTACCGTACCACTTAATCAGGGTAGAGAGAACATGACGATCATGACAGATACCGCAAGTTGGCTGGTGGGAATGAAGGCTTTAAGCAGCATCGTGAATTTCAGCCTCCTCGTGTGCGCTATATAGCAGTTTCCCTGGCCACATTGCCACGTTTTGCGACTGCCGCAGACCTTTCCGCGAAGAACCTGCATGAGTGAGGCACCAGTCTAATTCTCGACCCTATTCCACGTCACCACGTCCATGCCCGCCAACCAATAATAGACTTCGTCAAGGTACCTTCCGGAAACCATCACCAACCTCCGATCGCAGCTTAAGGCCATTGCCTGCTCCACGTGCTCCGTGGTCTCTATCGCCGCGGCGTCGCCTGGTTTCCTCACCACCGGAAAACTAGCTGGTGCGTCCGATGGGGGTGAGCCCGCTGAATGCCGTTCACTGCCAACCGACTTTCCTCCGCCAGTGTTCACGCTGAAAAAGAAACTTGACGTGATTGTTAACCATATACCTACAATGGCTCTTATGGATACTGAGGTAACAATTTCCGTTGCGAGTGTAGGTTTTAAAGCCCTACTGCGACAAGAAGTGATGTTTCTTTAGAACAATACTTCTGTGTTTTGTAGTGTTAGTGGTGACACGTTTTACCCGGTCGGTAATTGTACTGCGGATGTGTGTTTGTGTGCAAAGAATTTGCCACAAATTCGCCGTTATTCCTCGATCCACGCACGATATCACTTTAGACATCGATTTCTTGCAGAAGTGTGGTGCAACTTTTGACTGGACCTGACTTTCGTCGTCCACTCGTAAGACTACGCCTGGGCGAACACCGGCAAAACTCTGGGAAGCGACCACTGCATCCTTCACACGGAAATCTATGTATGCGGCAAGCGTCGCCGAAGCATAGCTTCTCGGTAACAAACTGGGACAAGTTCCGCGAATCCTGAAGATTGCGAGCCAGTGAGGGTTCCATCGCCAATATCTCATCCTGGACGAGCCAACTCCTGGGTGACATGGAAAAGCATACGGAACATCTTGACCCGAAAGACGCCCCTCAAAAGCTCCAACGCCGAAAGCAGGCTCCTCCACATGTGGCAGGCAAGATCGAGCATGCCCCGGCGTTGGCAACACTAGGGGAAAGATAACCAAGCCCTAAAAGAAAGAATCACTCGACTCGACGCAGAGATCTACGATCACGCGACCGAGGTCACCCGGCAGCAATGGAACCAAATATGTGATCGCATGAGGGGACGCCTCAGCGCAGCCCGGACGTGGCACCTCCTACGCCACCTCCTGCACCCGGACACCACCAGGGCCGAAGGCAAAAGAAACATGGCCAAGTTAATCTACAGGCATGCTCAGGACCCAGGGGCGTTCCTGGCCAAGATACGAGACAAGTTCATCGGCCCGCAACTCAAGACACCGTTGCCTGCGGCCTATGATGGCCGGCCGAACGCGCACATAGGCGCAGACTTTACGTTCGCTGAGGTATCGGCCGCCACCTTTACGTTGCGGACGAACTCGGCGCCGGGTTCGGACCGCGTTACCAACAAGATCCTACGCAACCTGGACGAGGCCGCAATGGAGCAGTTCACCGAGTTCATGAACGAATGCTCGAAGAAGGGCGCCATCCCGGAAGAGTGGAACACGTCACGATCCTTTTTATACCAAAACCAGGCAAACCACCCAATGCTGACAACCTCAGTCCGATTTTAATCACATAATGCTCCGGCAAACTCATGTAGCACGTGGTCCTAGACCGTCTCAATGAACACGTGGAAGATGGGGTCGAATTTCCCTACTCCATGTTTGGTTTCAGGCCACACCTGTCCTCCCAAGATGTACTGCTTCAGTTAAAAAGGCAGGTGATGTAACCCGAATATCTGGCGGACGCTCGCCGATTCCGGTGCCTCCTGGGCATCGACCTGAAGAAGGCCTTCGACAATGTCGCCCATGCAGCGGTGCTCGAGGGTCTGACCTGACTGGGTGTTGGAAACCGAGCATACCGATACGTCCAAAACTTTCTCACCGACCGGAAGTGATGGATCAAAGACGGCGAACATGAAACTCACATTATAGAGCTGGGGAGCAGAGGCACGCCGCAGGGATCAGTCATCTCCCTTTTTCTCTTTAACGCGGTAACACGCGGGCTCCCGGACCTGCTGTGCTCTATCCCCGGGCTTCACCACAGCCTCTACGCTGAAGACGTGACCTTATGGGCAGCGGCGGATGATCCACAAACTCTTCAAGAGACCATGCAACGCGGCATCGACGTCGTACAAGCTTATGCGGAGTCGAGGGGCCTGACGTGCTCACCGGAAAAGTCAGAATACCTCCTGATCAAGCCTGGCAGAAGTGGCTGTCACAGGGGATTACCACGGAGAAGGCGCTTTCTTCAAATTAAGGTCGGAGAACTTACCATCCCGGAGTGCCCCAGTATCAAAATATAGGGGCTAGACTTTCAGAACAGGCTGCGCTGCGGGCTCATGTTAAAGAAACTCCAGAGGGCGACCAACTACACACCACAGCTCATTCGCCGGGTGGCAAATCGGCACCACGGCATAGGCGAGGGCGATCTGCTTCGACTTGTGCAGGCATACATAACCAGCAGAACCATGTATTCGACACCATATGTGAAACTCGCAGCCATGGACTTAGCGAAATTGAACACAATGATCAGAAGAACCACAAAGGCAGCCCTGGGCCTTCGATACCACGCAGTCACCGCAAGGCTAGAGGCCTTAGGCAGGCGCAACACGATCAAGGAGCTCTTAGACGCTCACCACACAGCCCAAGTCCGTGTCTCTCGATAACCCCGGCTGGCCGCACAGTCCTCCGGAAGCTCAGTCTCGAGGCCATCCCCAAAGTTACGGAATACATGACGATTCTGCAAAAGGTCATGGGGCATATTTACGCCCTACCTCTACCTCGCAACAAGGACCCCGAGTTCAATCAGGGCCGTCGGCAGGCCCGCAGTGAAGCCATCTGGCGACACTACGGCTCGCAAGATGGAGTGTTCTACACAGACGCAGCCAGACACCCTCGCGGCGACCTCACGACCGCAGTGGTAGCGGATCATAACGGAGGATTGTTAGAACACAAAACAATCACAGCTGGCTGAGTGGTGGAAGCGGAGGAAACCGCGATTGCCATAGCCATGCATGCGGAAGCGAATACCGCCATCAGCGACAGCAAGCAGGCCATCGGCAATTTCGTCCGCGGTAGAATTTCCAAACAGGCGTAACATGTCCTCGCACGATGCCCCCTAAGCTGCTTGAAAACCCTCGTGTGGACCCCCACTCACGCGGCTGTTCCCGACAGCGCGTCGGCTCACAGTTTGGCTCGAGATCTTGCACGCCGAGACTCGTCCGCAGATGCGGACGACGTGAATGAGGAGGAGAGACACGAGGAAGCCTCGTGTCTATAGCCCATATGTATCTCTTGAGGCGTCGCACGCTCCCACCACCGGCCAAGCAACTCGATAAAACGCAAGCGGTCGCGTTTTGGCAACTTCACACAAACACATACCCACACCCAAAGTACATTACCAAAATTACAGGAGGCAAGGAAAGCCACCAATATAGGCTCTGTTCAGAAACAGGAACACTCACACACATAATGTGGGAATGCACCTCGCTCCCGTTTTCTCCTCCCCCCGTCATCAGCGAGACTGACTAGAAAGCCTGGCTCAGTTTCGGGGACGTCGACCGACAGCTTGAACTGTTGGACTGGGCGGAAAAGGCCAAGCAGGCCCAGGGCCTTACTTGAACCCAATCCCTCAGCCACGTCCCTCTATACCATTCCCCCTTTCAATAAAGTTTATCAGCACCACTGTCAAAGTGGGGACCTTTTGGGAGGGGACCTTGGGGGGTCAAAGTGGGTACACGAGGTTATGACAAGACTCATGGAGACCTCGCCATGTCAAGACAGTGCCTTTTGTGTTCCTGAGGACATCGTGGTTCCCCCACTATACGCGGTATGGGTTCCGGTCATTTGCTCTGGTGCCAACCCCACCACATTTGATGCCGCAACGAGCCACTTCATTCGGCCTGTATAAAAAAGAACGTTTTGGTTCCGCATGGGGTAGTGTCGGTAGTTGAAGGACACTCTGGATTATGGGCAACAAACTACGTGGCCCAGCCCATACGTCTCCCTTGTGGATGAAGCTCGCTCTCTTCAAAGAAGAGACGCCGGCGTTACTGGCTATACTAGAAGCTGCAGACGAGTACCTCCATGCCCGCTCATCGAACTCGAAACTACAGATGGTGAGCAAGTCGCTCAGCACGAGTGAGTGCTACACAATATTGCAAGTTCTATCCAAGCCCTTGCAAGTATTTGACTTTCACAGACATGCAAGCCGTCCCACATTCCAACGTCTCGAATACGCCATCGTATAAATACGGATCAGCGCGCCCTATACGACAGAAGCCGTACAGAGTATCCCCGACTGAGCGCAAGATAATTGGTGATCAAGTTCAGGAAATGCTGCACAAGGGGACAATTCAGGGGTCCGCGAGTCCGTGGGCTGCACCTCTCATTCTCGTGAAAAATCAAGATGGCAGTTTGCGATTCTGTGCTCAGTCACCGTTTAGTTAGGCGAGCGTAATTAAACGGTGACTGAGCAGGAATGTATTGCTGTTATTTTTGCGCTGCAACGATTTCAGTCGTACCTGTAGGGGCGTCACTTTACGATCGTCACCGAACATCATTCTTTGTGCTGACTCATGAATCGTCGCGATGTATATGGACGTCTTGCACGATGGGCCCCGCATCTGGAAGAGTACAGCTTCACTGTATCCTACAAGAGCGGCCGACGACATGCTGATGCCGATTGCCTTCCCCGGATGCCTCTTAGTATAACAGAATGCGACGGCGCCACCGATGAGGTGGCGCCGTCGATGAGTTGATGAGGTGGTTTTCACCACCTCATCGCATCCGTACACCGTGATTTCTCAGATTCCACAACTTTCGCCAGAGAACAACGTGATAATGCGAGTTTAGAACCACTTTTCTCTGCCGTGAAAGAGTTGACATCAAGTAGTTTGTGTGATCGGGATGGATTGCTGTATAAGAAGGATTTCTCCGCGACAGGTGCACGATTTCTTCTGGCGGTGCTACAAGCCCTTCACTCTTCTGCTTTGCGCGTCCTGCACGATGATTAAACTTCAGTTCATTTAGGGTCAACACAGGCACTCCATCTTGTCAAAGAATAGATTTTACGGGCCTCAAATGCGCCAGACAACAGAGGCATAAGCAGCCACTTGCGCCGATTGTCAAAACCACAAGATACCTTCTGTAGCTGCAGCCGGTTTTTTACAGCCTGTGGTGCCACGCAGTTTCCCCATTGAGCAAGTAGGCACCCACCTCATAGGACCGTTCTCACGTTCTTCCAAAGGCAACCGCTGGATAAAGGTATGTGCCGACTACCTGACTCGACTCTGCGAGACGGCAGCACTACGCTCTGCAACTGCAGCCAAAAATTTAAAGTTTATGCTGCATTGCATAATGCTTCGGCATGCGTCCCCTCGAGTGACCTTAGCGACCGTGGCCATCAGTTCACAGCTGATTCTGTTGAAAAACGTCGACGTTTATGAACCTGCAACCTGCGACACTCAACGCCTTATCACACTTAGACTAATGGTCAGGCAGAACACACGAACAGAACACTTGTGAACATGATTTCCATGTTAGTAAGCTCTGACCACAAGAACTGGGACGAAGTATTTCCGTTCGTCACTTACGCATACAGCACCGCGCAACATGAGACCACAGGATACAGTCCGTTTTTCCTTCATTGCGCTTGTCCGCCGAGGTACACGTTGGACACAATCGTTCCTTCTGGTAATCACGAGGACGCCTGTATCGTGAAACCCTCTGCCGAGCGGAGCAGGCTCGACGCCTCGCTCGATTATGTACTCTAGCTTCACAAAATCAGCACAATTCGCGATACGATAGTCGACACGCGCAAGTCACTTACGATTTGCATGACCTAGTGTGGCTATGGACTCCCGTGGGTGAACGCGGTGTGTGTCAAAAACTGCTCGCCGACTATGTTGGACCATTCATTGTGCTTGAGCGTGTGAGAGAGGTGAATTATAAAATTGCGCGTCTCACTTGCAGTGGAAGACGGTCATCCAAGACTGACATCCCGCATGTAGCCTCCTGAAGCCGTTTACTCAACGAAAGCCTCACGGACTTCTCGCCCGGAGGGCTTCGTCTGCAACAGAAGCCATGTTACAGTGCGTCAAAGGTAGTGGGGCAGCATCAGCAGCAACAACATTAATTTAGTTAGTTAAATTGGGTTTACTGGCGCAAAAGCGGCTAAGGCTATGCTGCGCCAAACACGAGGTGTTTTAAAATTCAGTTTATGAAGGCAAAGGCTTTGTTAATGTATATTTTATGAAAAAAGCCAGTGTCATCTAGAAATTTACGGACGTCACATAATGGTACTAGTGGATCATCACCTAAAATTAGAGCAGGGCGTAAAGGTATGTGTAATTGATATAATTTGTGGAAAAGTGTTCGTCTGTGTGTTTCAGTCTCCGTACATGTGAGTAATATGTGCATAACTGTTAGTGGCAGTGGACATTTCTAGCATGTTGGTGTGTCTTCTTTCCTAAGTAATTGTGTGTGAGGAGTGCGTGCCGAATGCGTAGTCGACATAAAACTACTTCGATGAACCGTTCCTGATGATAGCATGACTTCCACTCACCAACTATGGGTTTCGTTAGATGTAGCTTGTTGTCGGCACAACGGTCCCATTCGCGTTTTCATTTTACCGTTAGAGCTTTTCTAATTGCACGGATGCTCTCTCTATATGGGAGTGTTGTGTTTGTAATGTCTTTTTGCGCTGCCATCAATGCATATCTATCAGTTGCTTCGTTACCCGGTTGTTATAATATGTGCTATGCGGGAGTGCGAAGCAAACATACGGTGTGCCGTGCGGGGGCGAAGAGGACGAATCTGGGCAATTACCCGCAAGAGAGTCATCATCATCATCGACGCCGACTCGGGAGCGTCGGCAGTGGCGCCTCAAAAAAGCGTGGCGCGAGAGTGTGGCCCGTGGCCCGTGGCGTGAGCAGTGCGCGAGGTTCGGCAGTCAACGGAAAACAGCTTCCTCGCTGGGCGTCTGGCCCAGAGGAGCTATCGCCGCCCGCGCCAATACGCCACACCCGAAGCAACACGGTGACTGCTGGGAGGTTACCTCGCCCCGCTCTTCCGCTGGGCACTGGTCCAGGAGGCTGGCGGTCCTGAACCGGGGCGGTCGAGCGTTCGGGTGAGCGGCCACAGGGCTACCCCGCCAGCTGTGGACGCGACCCGGTGACTGCGGCCGGCTACCTGAGCCCCGCGACGCGGTCCGACCCGGCCGTCCAACCCGGCTGTCCGACCCAGCCGTCCGTCTCGGCCGTCCGACCCGGCTGTCCGACCCAGGTGTCCGACCCGGACGTCCTACACGGCTGTCCGACCCGCCGGCCGACACTGCTGTCCGACCCCGCTGGCCAGCATCAGTTCCGCGAGGTCTCCGACAAGGTGCCACACGCTTCCGCCGGAACTGTAGGCCAATCACAATCCACCCATCCATAGAGATAGTGCATGTCGCCTATGAGGCATTGTCAAGTGTGTGTGCCGTTATCTGTGTCGTGTACGTGAATACAAGTCCGATGTGTGTTCGTGCTTTCGCGTGCTGCTTCTCCCTTTTCTGGAGTGATCCGGCCCCAATAACATCACAAACTGGCGAGCCTGCCAGGATTCACTCGTAAATACAGTGAAAGGGGCAGTTTCGCTTGAGCGCAGACACACATTAGTAGACGGCACCATGGATTTAGAGAAAATCACGGCTATAGGACTCCAAATAGGATTGTCAGGCGCAGAACTTCGCAGATGGATTGAGGCCGAACAGGCAAAACAAAGGGACGAGAGAGCTGCGGAGCGAGAGGCAATCAAGGAAGCTGACGAGAGGCAGCGCGAGATCCTCCAACTAAAGCTTCAGCTTCAGGAAGGAGCTCGGAATATGCCGGCAGCGACTTCTGAAATTTTGACTACTCCCAGCACCTCCTCGTCAACCCTCAATCCACAGAAGTTACTTCCTTTGTTCGACGAGAAACGCGATGACTTACACGCGTATTTACAGCGATTTGAGCGCGTAGCAACAGGGCAGGACTGGCCACAAGAAAAATGGGCTCTTGCTGTGAGCATGTGTCTAACTGGTGAAGCATTAACTGTGATCGGTCGGATGACTGCCGCCGATTCATTAGATTACCCGAAGGTAAAGAAAGCTTTGCTGCAGAGGTTTCAATTCACGGCTCAAGGCTACCAAGAGAAGTTTCGGAAGGCACGAGCAGTAGAGGGCGAAACTGGAAGACAGTTAGCAGCAAGAATTTCAGCCTATTTTGACCATTGGATTGAGATGGCTAATGTGCCTAAAACATATGAAGGTCTACGAGATCACATGATCTCTGAACAGTTTCTGCGTTGTTGTGAGCCAAAGCTAGTCATTTTCTTGAAGGAGCGAGAGTGCAAATCCCTTGACGAACTTGCTAGCTTGACGGATCGCTTTCTTGACGCGCAGAACTGGACAAACTTAGGAAAAGGTACCGACAACACAAAGGATTTTGGTGGGAAAAACATTGAAGCTCCCAGGAAACCGCAACTTATGTGCACCCTCTGTCACCGGTTTGGACATTTGGCTCCTGACTGCCGTGCCCCGCCTAAGCGTATGCTGAAGTGTGAGTTGTGCGACAGAACGGGACATACAGCTGAAAATTGCCGAACTCGGTACGGGGACAACAAACCAAGTTCTGCGTGTACATTCACCGAATCTCGACCAGTCCGGACTCGTCCAGTGAAAGAATCAAAGCGTCCAGGAAAGAAGACTCGCCGATCAAGTGACAGCGACGACGAGAAACCTGATAATGCTGTAACTTTCCTCATCGACGGGATGCCAGTGGTTGAAGGCCGGCTGCTGGGAAGAAGTGTACGTGTACTGCGAGACACCGGTTGTAATACCGCAATTGTCAAACGAGAACTCGTTCCCGAGATGTATATGACGGGAAGAACGAACAACGTTGTTCTTCTGGACGGCTCAACAAGTTACCTGCCTGAAGCTGTCGTACATGTGAACACGCCGTATTTTTCAGGCAAGTTAACAGTGACATGTATGGACGAGCCCCTCTACGACCTTGTTCTGGGAAATCTTCCAGGCGTCAGAGGACCATATGATCCAGACTCTGACTGGAAACCCCCCGATGCTCCCAACGAGGAGTCGTCGTCGATAGGGATGAAGCGTAATAAGACGCCTAGGAAGCCTCACCATGTATCGAGCGTGGCTGAAGCAATAATTGAAGAACAAGAACAAGGCAAGATTCGTCCCTTGTGCGTTCCGACAATTGTCTTACGTGACGTCACAAAAGACCAACTCATTGAAGAACAGCGCAAAGACCCGACGCTGAAACATAGTTTTGCCAAAGTGAGCAAGTCGTTTCACTCTGGAAAGGGGCACAGCTACGAATTCGTCGAAGAAAAAGGATTGCTATATCGCCTTTACCGCCTGGCCACTGGCAGAACCTTTAAGCAGGTGGTCATACCGAAAGCATTTAGATCTGGCATATTAGAAGTGGCACATGAGAGCATCATGGCAGGACACCAAGGTATCAAGAGAACAACCGATCGCGTCCTACAAGAATTCTATTGGCCAGATGTACACGGAGACGTTAAACGCTTCGTGAAGTCGTGCGACCAATGCCAAAGGACAACCCCTAAAGGGAAAGTAGGAGTCGCTCCTCTGGGCAACATGCCTTTGATCCATACACCTTTTGAAAGGGTCGCTGTTGATTTAATCGGGCCATTTTCACCAAAGTCGGACCGTGGGAACCGATACGTTCTTACGTTAATCGACTTTGCGACTCGTTATCCAGATGCTGTGGCACTCCCTGCAATCGACGCAGTTCATGTTGCAGAAGCGCTGATCGAGATCTTTTCTCGCGTCGGCTTGCCCAAAGAAATAGTCACGGACCAAGGAGCAAGCTTTACCTCAGAATTAATGAAAGAGGTTAGTCGATTACTCTCAGTGAAGCTACTCAAGACGACACCCTACCATGCGATGGCGAATGGTCTCGTCGAGAAGTTTAATGGCACTCTAAAGATGATGCTAAAGAGAATGTGCCAAGAGAGACCGCGATCTTGGGACAGATACCTTGCTCCTCTGCTTTTTGCATATAGAGAAGTGCCGCAGGCAAGCCTCGGATTCTCTCCCTTTCAGCTCATTTACGGCCGGCACGTTCGAGGACCGTTGACGGTATTACGAGAACTGTGGACGAACGAGGAATTGGATGGAGAAACGCGAACGACATACACTTATGTCTTTGATTTGCGCAATCGCCTGGAGGAAACATGCCAGATTGCACATGATCAGCTAGAGAAAGCTCGCGACAAACAAAAAACTTACTATGACAGAAAAAGTCGCCCTAGGAAATTATATCCAGGCGACAAAGTGCTAATTTTGTTGCCAACTGACTCGAACAAGCTTTTAATGCAAGGTAAGGACCGTTCCAGGTTAAGGAACGGAAAAATGACGTTGATTATGTAATTGGAGTTTCTGGAAAGAACAAGATCTTTCATATAAATATGCTCAAGAAGTACGAGGAGCGGGAACCTGCACAACCACACCAAGTCTCTGTTGTTGCAGAGGTCAACGAAAGGTCATCCGAAGATGACACCAGGGAAGAGGACGAAGTGAAGCAAATGCCTGTCTTAAGCCTTCATCGAACACAGTTTTCTACTGACGTTAAGTTGGCAACAAATCTTACGGATGAACAAATTCAGGAAATACAGGAGTTATTTGACGTGTATGCAGACATTTTTTCTGACATACCTGGGAAAACTGCGCTCTTCGAATGTTCGCTTCGTCTAACCACTGATAAACCAGTGCACGTTCCGCAGTACCCTATACCCCTTGCTTTGCAGGAAAGTGTCGAAAAAGAAGTACAAGAGATGTTGAAAATGGGTGTCATTGAGAGATAAAAGTCCCCGTACCACGCGCCAATTGTAGTCGTAAAGAAACCGGACAACACTATTCGGCTGTGCGTTGACTTCAGGGAACTAAATAAGATACTCATCCCGGATTGCGAACCAATACCACGTATTGATGTAGTACTTGCGTTTGTGGGTCAAAAGAAGTTTTTCTCCAAGTTTGACTTCACTAAGGGATATTGGCAAGTACCCATGTCTACCGAAAGTCGAGAAAAAACTGCTTTCTCCAGCACGTCTGGTCTCTACCATTTCATCTACATGCCGTTTGGTATTAAAACGGCCCCTGCAGTATTTGCGCGCCTCATGAGATCCGTACTGGGAGACTTGGCGAACGTCCATCATTATTTCGATGACGTTGTCGTTGCCACCGATACATGGCAAGAACACATAGATACCCTCAGACAAGTCTTTGAGAAAATCAAACAAGCCAACCTCGCAATCAAGCCAAGTAAATGCGAAATAGGAGAGAGCAGCATAGCATTCCTGGGTCATCGTATTGGGAAGTCTAAAGTTGAACCACTTCTCAAAACACTAGACAAGATTCTTGCTACTAAGCGTCCTACCAACAAGAAAGCAGTGCAGTCATTTCTTGGCCTGACCGGCTACTACAGGAAGTTTATCCCGAACTACGCCGAACTGACCAAGCCGTTGACGGACCTTACAAAGAAAGGACAAAGCAGTACTGTTGTTTGGAGCCCAACTCAAGAAGAAACGTTCACGACACTAAAGAGCAAGCTCAGTGAGGCTCCCATCCTCCTTGCTCCCAACCTTTCGAAAGAGTTCGTACTGCGCACGGACGCCTCCAACACAAGCCTGGGCGCAGTATTGCTCCAAATAGGAGACGACCAGGTGCTGCACCCTGTTGCTTACGCTAGTCGTAACTTATTACCCCGAGAAACCCGGTATTCGACAATTGAACGGGAATGTTTAGCACTCGTTTGGGCTGTACAAAAATTTCACATTTACCTATATGGCAAGCCTTTTGTTGTTCAGTCAGATCACCAACCCTTACAGTACTTAAATTCCGCCAAGCACGTCAACAACAGAGTGTTGCGTTGGAGTCTCATTTTACAGGAGTATTCCTTCACTGTTCACTACATAAAAGGTTGTGACAATGTCGGAGCTGACTACTTGAGTCGCGCGTAATCACATGTTCTATAACAAAATGCGATTGGACAATGCAACCACTCAAGTGCTCAGTCGTACTTGAAAGCGAACAGACCTGTGCTTTTTAACTGAGCGCAATGCCCTGTGAACAATGTGTCATGTGCCCATATGAACAATTTGCCAAACGTGCGTGACAATTTTCCTTTTGTGTTTTTCATCCCGCGTCCTTGTGTAGAATAGTTGCAATCAACTTTCTCGAAATGGGGGGTATTGTTATAATATGTGCTATGCGGGAGTGCGAAGCAAACATACGGTGTGCCGTGCGGGGGCGAAGAGGACGAATCTGGGCAATTACCCGCAAGAGAGTCATCATCATCATCGACGCCGACTCGGGAGCGTCGGCAGTGGCGCCTCAAAAAAGCGTGGCGCGAGAGTGTGGCCCGTGGCCCGTGGCGTGAGCAGTGCGCGAGGTTCGGCAGTCAACGGAAAACAGCTTCCTCGCTGGGCGTCTGGCCCAGAGGAGCTATCGCCGCCCGCGCCAATACGCCACACCCGAAGCAACACGGTGACTGCTGGGAGGTTACCTCGCCCCGCTCTTCCGCTGGGCACTGGTCCAGGAGGCTGGCGGTCCTGAACCGGGGCGGTCGAGCGTTCGGGTGAGCGGCCACAGGGCTACCCCGCCAGCTGTGGACGCGACCCGGTGACTGCGGCCGGCTACCTGAGCCCCGCGACGCGGTCCGACCCAGCCGTCCGTCCCGGCCGTCCGACCCGGCTGTCCGACCCAGGTGTCCGACCCGGACGTCCTACACGGCTGTCCGACCCGCCGGCCGACACTGCTGTCCGACCCCGCTGGCCAGCATCAGTTCCGCGAGGTCTCCGACAAGGTGCCACACGCTTCCGCCGGAACTGTAGGCCAATCACAATCCACCCATACATAGAGATAGTGCATGTCGCCTATGAGGCATTGTCAAGTGTGTGTGCCGTTATCTGTGTCGTGTACGTGAATACAAGTCCGATGTGTGTTCGTGCTTTCGCGTGCTGCTTCTCCCTTTTCTGGAGTGATCCGGCCCCAATAACATCACACCGGTATCCCAACATGGCTTGGGACCCAGTAGAAACGAATTGACCTCCCGTACTCGTTAATAGTCCCCATGTTTAAGATGTCTCCAATCAGGGGTTCACACTCAGATTTCATATGGAGAGCCTTCAGTGTGCCTAAAGAAACTATTTATATGACTGCATTTTTGCGTTTATCAGCGATAATGTTTTTCACAACAACCCTGATGGCGTAAACTTCGGCCGTGAAAACAGAAGCCTGTTGTGGCAATTGAATACTTGTTCCCCAATTTTCCGTTACGGCCCCCTAACCACGTGATTTTTTTGTTTTACAGCCATCAGTGTAATATTGCATGTTATTTTGATATTTGTCCTGAAGTGCAAGGAATTCTTTTATAATGTGTTCGTGTGGGATGTCTCTTTTCTTTAGATGTGTTAACGTCCAATCACATTAGTGTGTGAAATTGTACCACGGGGCCAACCGTTGTGGTTTCTTGGCAATCTGGAGGACTTAGTATGGAATTTATTTATTTATTTATTTTATTTATAGTACCCTCAGAGTAAATATACATTATAGAGGGGGGAGGCTACATAAAGGAGGTAAAACATGATATACAGGAAAGGCACAGTAAAAATAAAAATAGAAAATAATACTAGCTCACTAATTTACACAAAAAATAGTAGTAGTTCACCATAGAAATCTCATCATGCACTTCAATATACAAGTTGGGAATAATAGGTAAATACATACATAGTTAATTTGCAAAAATAGTACTTACACAATGACTAGTCACATGATATATTGAACGCAAGTTATATTATTTACTTGTAGGTAACTAAAGCATTTCTAAATTGAACAGGATTACTTATAGTAACAATAGATGCTGGCAGACCGTTCCATTTGTTGCATGTTTTAGGCAAAAATGATTGCGAATGTGTTAGTGTGTTAGAGCGAGGAACATGTACCTTATGCGTATGATCTCTACGTGAGGAGGTGAATGGTGCTGGATTAATCCATGCCGACCGAAGCGCAGCGTTCTGGTAGTAAATCTTATGAAATAAGCATAGGCGTGATTGTTTCCTGCGGGTTAAAATCGAAGCTAGGTTCAGAGTAGTCTTCATTTGTGTTACGCTTGCCGTACGATGGTACTTAGCTAGTATAAACCGAGCGGAGCGATTCTGGACACTTTCAAGGCAGTTAATTAAGACGGCATGATGTGGGTTCCATACTGATGATGCATATTCTAACTGTGGACGGACATATGTCGTGTATAACAAATGTTTGAGTGATAATGGCGCGAGCGAGAAGTTTCTACGAAGATATCCAAGTGTGCGATTAGCTTTGCTCGTTATAAAGTCGATATGGTACTTCCAGGATAAGTTATGGGTTATATGGACGCCCAGATATTTGTAATTTCTTACGCTCTCTAAAGGAATGTTATCAAGTAAATAGGCAGGACAAGCTTTATTAGTACGGGATATTCGCATTGATTTACATTTCTTGACGTTGGGCTGCATCTGCCATTTTATAGTCCAGTTATGCAGTGTGTTTAAATCGTCCTGAAGAGATGAGATATTAGTATCATTAGTATTAGTCATAGTCCCGACAGTATTGCTCATACCGCAGGACAAGTGGCCTAATCAGGTTCGGTTTATTTGTATAATGTAAGCGTGAGTTGCATTGTGTGATGATGTTGTAGCATATGTGTTGCGGGGATGACTGAATTCTGAGTACGTAGGAAAAAGTGAGTAACGCTCTGCGCTGCTGTAAGGAGGGTTCATTACACTCGACATATAAACTTTGAATGGGTGAAGTTCTGTAGGCACCACTTGCCAGTCGCAGTCCGAGGTTATGTACTGGATCAAGCCGTTGAATGTACGACTGTCTGGCTAAGCCGTAAACCACGGAACCGTAGTCTAAAAGGCTACGCACAAGAGACCGGTAAATACGTAAAAGACAGGTTCGGTCGGAACCACAGTGCTTATGACATAAAAGTTTGAGGATATTCAATGGTTTATTTCCCTTAATCTTTAGTGTTGTATTGTGGGCTTGGATTTAGTTTGGTGTCAAAGGTTACTCCTAAAAACTTATGGTCTTGTTTCACCGGCAGTATGACGTCATTCAATTTTAGGGCTGGATTGCTGTGTAGCCCTCGTTTCTGAGAAAACAAAACAGTAACTGTTTTCTGTGTGGAGAAACGGAAACCATTTTTGTTAGCCCATTGTGTAAGTTTATTTATTGTTAGTTGAAGCTGCCTTTCACAGGTTAGCAAACTTGAGGCACGGCAAGCCACTTGGAGATCGTCAACGTATAATGAGTGCATAAGAGACGATGGTATGATCTTATTAACTGAGTTCATTTTTACTATAAAGAATGTCGTGCTGAGAACACAGCCTTGTGGAACACCATTTTCCTGTTCAAATGTATGAGATAGTACTGAGCGCAGACGTACTTGAAATGTTCTATTAAACATAAAATCAGCTAGGCAGTTGAGCATTTTACCTCGGATGCCGAATTCAGCCAGGTCTCTTAAAATTCCATATCTCCATGTTGTATCATAGGCTTTTTCTAAATCGAAGAAAACTGCAAGACAGTGTTGTCTGCGTAAAAATGCATATCGAATTTCATGTTCTAGACGGACAAGATGGTCAGCTGTTGAACAACCCTTTTTATATCCACACTGATGGGAGTCAATAAGGTTTCTTGATTCTAAAAATAAATGAAAGTCTTATATTGATAATGCCTTCATATGATTTTGCCAAACAGCTTGTGAGGGCAATGGGTCTGTAGCTGCTTGCGGATGTTGGGGATTTACCGGTTTTTAAAAATGGAACTACTATTGCTTTTCTCCAGTCTTCGGGCATTATACCCGATTCCCAGATTATGTTGAAATATTTAAGGAGAGCGTCTACAGATGCCTGAGATAGATAAGCCAGCATGGCGTAGTGAATACGGTCGTAACCTGGCGCTGTTGTTTTCCCTGCAGAAAGGACTCTGTTTATTTCTTGTTGTGTCAGGGGGGAATTGTACGGTTCATTTGACGCACCAGTAGTGGGCAGCTTGTGTTTTTCAGCAGACTGTTTGTATTGTAAAAATTCGTTTGTATAATTCCCTGAACTTGATATATCAGGGAAATGTTCGCCAAGTATATCTCCCTGTTCTTGTATTGTTGTTTGTGTGCCTGGACATGCAAGTAGTGGAATTGTGTACGATGACTACTCTCCTCTAAATTTTCTGACCTGGTTCCACATGCGTTTTGATGTTACGGTACTGTTGATAGAAGATGTGTACTTGTGGCATGATGATTTTTCAGCCTGTCTTCTAATGAATCGTGCTTTGGCTTTGGCTTTCTTGAAGTTTAAGAGGTTGCAATAGGTGGGGTACCTCCATAGAATTTCCCAGGCCCTATTTTGTTCTTTTTTAGCGTTGGTACACTTCTTAGTCCACCAGGGGTTTAGCTTTTCGCTCATAATACCCGATGACTGGGGTATCGCCTTTTCTGCCGCTGAGATTATTAACTCAGCGAATATTTTGTTAAGTTCATGAACGGTTAGGTCTGGCGAAAACACATCTTTCAGTTTCGAATTTTCCGTAAAGAACGGCCAGTTAGCGAGCTTTAGTTTCCATCAGCGTGGCCTAGTGGTTAAGGTTGGTGGTGATGATAGGAGTTAACGACTGCTGGAAAGTGACCACTACCTTATGAAGTGTCGAGGGCCTCCCACTTAAGATCATTAAAAAGTGATGGTGAACAAAAAGCTAAATCTAAACAGCTAAAACTGCGGGCAGTTGGTGAAAAATAGGTCGGGGCACCTGATTTAAAAAGGCAGGTATCATTGGATAAGATGAAATCTTCAACCAGCTGTCCTCTTTGGTCAGTTTTGACGCTGCCCCAAAGAGTACAATGAGCATTAAGACCCCCTACTAAAACAAATGGTTCCGGTAATTGATCTGCTAAATTTTCTAATTGTTTAGTAGTGAAGTGGGTGTGGGGTGGAATATACAGTGAGCAAATGGTGATGTTTTTGTTAGATAGAATGGTGACAGCTACGGCTTCTAAAGATGTTTTCAATTGGACATTTCCAGTGCCGCCCTGTGCGACTATAGCCACTCCCTCCGACAAAAGCGTGGAACATTCGCGGTCCCTTCGGACAACGGTGAAACCTTTCAGAATTTGACAATTTTTTGGACCGAGATTTGTTTCCTGAAGACATACAGCAACTGGTGAAAAGTTGTTGATGATGTCTTTGATGTCACCTAGATTGTGTATGAGACCTCTACAATTCCAGTGGATAATAAAAGCCATTTTGAAATTGAAAGGTAAGAATTGGCACTACGGAAAGAATAAGAGGTGAGATGTTAGGTGACATGGATTTTAAAAGGCTTATACAAATGAGCGATAACATTTACGTTATCGCTTTCCTATTCTGAGTGGTTATTGGGATTTTATCCCTCTTACCACGCTCGAGAGAGCGCTTGTCCTTTGGTGTCAATGCCACTGGGGTTTTTGAGTCGACCTCCATTGCTCTCTCTGAGGCGCTGGAGGATCGAGAGTTAGGCGCCGAGACACGTGTCTGGGGCCTTGGGGCTCGCTTGATCTTAGGGCCCTGCGGGACTGGTGTCTGCAGGGCGTTTGAAGAGGATGAAGCAGCGGATGAAACTTCCCTCACGGGGGCGGAAGGGGTCACTGCGGGACCACTGCGCGTGGGCTCGGAGGACTCCTGAAGCCTCTGTGACGCTGCCCCCATCTGCATCACATCGGCGTAACTTCTTCGGGGAAGGTACAATAGCCGCTTTCTGGCTTCATAGGGCGAGATTTTTTTCTTTGACTGTTAGAGCAATTACTTCCTTTTCTTTTTTCCAGCAAGGGCAGGACCGCCAATATTCGGGATGATCTCCCTTGCAGTTGACACAAAGTGGCGAAGAGGTGTTATTGTCAGTTTGGGGATCGTTCGAACTGCATTTAGCACAAGTTGTTCGTCCTCGACATGCATGCGAAGCATGTCCAAACCTTTGGCATTTGAAACATCGTCTCGGGTTTGGGATATATGGTCTAATATTTACCTTTACATAACCTGCATCCAGCGAGGTAGGCATTACACTTGTTCCGAAGGTGAGTATAACATGCTTTGTGGCGATTTCTTGGTCGCTCCTACTCGATGACAATTCTTTGGACTTTAGTAACATTTTGTTCCTGGAAACCTTCCAGTAGTTCTTCGTCGCTCAAGCCAATAAAGTCTTCCTCTGATATCACACCCCTGCTTGTATTAAGTGTTCCGTGCGGTGAAATTGTCACTGTTGCGTTGGCAATACTGGTAAGTTCTCTGAGCTTTTGCGCTTGTTCTTTGTCATTTAGTTCTAGAAGGAGGTCCCCGCTAGACATTTTTGAGGCTTTGTACGAAGGTCCGATTTTTTCTTTTAGGCACATGGACACAAGTAATGGAGAGAGCTTTCTCAATGGTAAGTTCTTTTCGCTGTGCAGTACATAGAACTTGGGAAATGATGGAGCGTTGCTCCGAAAAGAGAACTGGAACGTTGCTTCGGTGAGGCATATTTTCAGACGCCGATCATAGAGAATATAGGCTTGCGCTGGCATGAGAAAAATGTGTATGTTCCGCAACAGCGCCGACCGCCCACCACGGAGCCCAACGCGGGGATGCGGCAGAGCTTGTGTACAAGTCTGCACGACGCCAGTCGTACGCCGTCCCTATAACCAAATATGGTGTACCCAAGGTAGGATAGCCACACAAGGTTAATCCTTGCCGCCGTGGAGGAAGGAAGTAACTGGAAGAGAGAAGAAGACAGGAAAGATCAAAATGTGGGAGATAATGACGAAGTTTTTAGGAGAGAGAGAAAGACAGGAAGACGCGACTGCCGATTTTCCCCGGGTGGGTCAGTCCGGGGGTGCCATCTACGTGATGCAGAGGCCAAAGAGGTGTGTTGCCTCCGCCGGGGGGCCTTAAAGGTCCGAACACCTGGCATCGGCTCAACCCTCAGGATCCCCCTTTCCCCGGACACGACTAAGCCGCGCACGGCTACGCGCAGGAGGGTTCAACCCTCGTGTGCTTGGGTACGTGGTGTCGCAACACACCAAACGCCTGCTGACGCAGACGCCCCTGCGGGGACAACATTAAGAGGGCAGCGAGGAAGATAAGGACGTTGTGCACTACTGGCGCCCACTTGCCCTATGGCTCCCTGGAATAGACGCCTTGTACATAGCCCGTAACCGTATTCTATATTTCTCGACATTGCTTATTGAATAAAAAAGGTTTTGAATGAGCTGAATATTTTGACTCTTGCAGGAGTCTTGCGGCAGGTAAGCTCCTGTCTTGCCTCCCTTTGTAGATTCTAAAAAAAATATGTAGATCCTATTTAGTGGTGCAATCGATGTTCTGCGACACATTTTGTGTGTAGCTAGTTACCTACAATTCTTTGGGCATACACAAAGCGTTGCGAGGTAAATTCATGCGTTTTTTTTTATTGCAAGCAGATATATCTGATTCGATCATCTGCGTGTCGAAAGTAGCGCGAAAATAGTGTTCACGGTCTTATAAGGGCAGTACAATGATTTATGCTCCAGTCTTTCAACGCAAGTTTCTAACATGCCAATTGCTAGGTACTACATAGCTGCTGCATGGTTGTAGAAGAATGTACACTCTCAAAGCACTTGCACCCTTTGGAGTGTATATTTGTCCCACAACAATAATGGTCATCTGCTTCGCTTGCGTTTCCTTTCTTGGAAACGCTGTGCACGCTACTTTCCTCTCGACAAAGCTATTTCACGCTGACAACGCGCGTGCCGTTCGTCACTTGGAAGTATCGGACTCGCAGCGTTAAAGAAAGGAAGTGTGGGCAAGACAAACGACGTTTATAGGACAAGATAATTATTTTTTAAGAGGGAACGCCAGACAGATTCTTTTATTTCCAAATTAAGAATAGTTTCGTATACAGCTGAATACTTGAATACAAGAGAATTGTCCACGAAGACAACCTTTCAAGCTCTTATTCCTTTAATAAGAGTCTGGAGATGCAGTGATTAATACTTTAATAATGATGTGCGCTGGCTGTTAATGGTTGCGAGAATTTTAGGCTAATAATGCTAATACACTGGAGCAATCGTGTTCTGCAACTGGAACTCGTGTACTTGAGCTGGAACTCGTATAGTGGAAAATCGTGTTCACTTGAGTTATGATAAATTGATCCATTGGCAAACATTTGTCTGGGATAGCGATATGCGGATGCCAGTTCCACTTCAGGTGCATGAGCGACTGGACAGAGGCAAATGACGCATTCCGAATTCCATTCCTCCGAAAGATAACTCATCACGTTGCTCGCAGCCTGAACGGCTGCTTGTCCTGCTTGTAAATTGTCGCAGCATAAAGAACAAAGTCGATAACTTCATGTCTTTAGTAGCCACTGCTAAACCTCAGATTCTGATGAGCACCGAATCATGGTTAGACAAGACTATACCTAATGTAGAAAACTTTGCGCCTGTTTTTACTGTCTATCGGAAAGATAGGGATGGACATGGCGGGGGAGTATTCATTTTGATATCAAATGCATTGTCAAGTACACAAATATTATTTGAAAACAATTGAGTCTGTCTGGTGCCTTCTGAAATTGCCTAACGGAAACAATGTTGTGTACGGGACATTCTACCGCCCACCCGGCAACAGCGACTCATTGGGATTGCTGTCTGACATGCTATCTCTTCTGCCTAATAGCGTATTTCTAGGGGGGGGGGATTTCAATTTGCCAGACTTCAACTGGAATGCCGGATGCGTGGCTGGTAATAGGTCCCGTATTTAGACAGAGTTCGAAGAACTTCTCGGAATAAATGGATTGCAGCTGTACCTACGCGAGAAAATGCAATTCTAGACTTAATAGTTTGCAATGAGCCAAACATAATATCAGAAGGTACCGTTTGCCCAGGTATTAGTGAACACAGGGCAGTTGTCATAGAACTTAACATACAGCGAGTACGAATGCCGCTAATTCCGCAAAGGAAAGTGTACAGCTACGACAGAGGAGACTATGCTGCTATCAGGACCGAACTTGAAAATTCCTTTCCTACTTTCCAATATATGTCAAACGCACGCTGTCCGTTAACTTTGTGGTCAGCATTTCGTGACAAAATGCTGAAACTAGCCGAAATTAGGCCCATGGGTCTGTTTTAACCCTTACTGAACCCAGGTTCACCTCTTTCTTTATGACATATTTTACTCTTTCGCTCTTGAAATTGAGGTGAATCCTGGCCCTCATTAACCTATGATCACTGCACTTTATCCTACCCAACACTTCTACATCCTGCACTTAGCTGGGATCGGCAGAAAAAAAAAACCAATTTCATTTTTTTTTCACCATCAGGGCTTTTCCACGTCTACTTTTCGTTCCAACGCTTCGTGAATAAGGACTTCATTATTCGCAGCTTATTCCTTTCAACGAATTCTACCAACATCTCTGCTCGAGTGTTCCTGGAATCCACGCCGTAGCTTCCATTTGCACTGGATTCGCCCATAACTACAGTAAATTGAGTTTAGACTTTTGTAATCATCAATTCGCAAACTAGGTCCATGCAGGTACCAGCAGCAGCAAAAAACAAAGAACAATAACCTTGGTTTAACGTAGAAATACGTAAACTTATAAGGAAAGCAAGGCTAACGTATAAAACGTTTTCTGCCGACACCAGTTTGGCAAATGAGAAACGCTTGCAAGAGATAAATAAGCTATTGAAAGCAACAATTAAATCTGGCAAAGATACAGTCTTTGTAAAATTAAACAAGGACTTGAGAGAAAACCCAAAATCTTTTTGGAAATATGTAAAACAAAATCGAAAAGCAGACATATCAATACCATCTTTAGGTGTTGACGGCAAAACCGTGACGTCAGACTATTAGAGGGCGGAATGCTTCAACCAGTACTTCCAATCTGTGTTTTCGCTATTACCTGCTGGGGAGACTTCGCTTTTGAACAACGCCAATCAAGGCGATATGATGCGAGACATTGAATTTGATTTTTGGGGCGTCGATTCTTTATTACGGCATTTAGATGACACAAAAGCAATTGGACCTGATGAAGTATCCCCAGCGGCCCTTAAAGAGTGTCATAGCATCATTTCTCCGTATTTAACAATCACGTATAAGCTTTCCCTTGAAACAGGCCTTATTCCCCAAGATTGGAAAACGGCACGCGTGACACCCGTTTTTAAATCGGGCGATTGAAAACTCAGAGAAAACTATAGGCCGATTTCACTAACGTCAGTACGTTGCAAGATATTCGAACACATTTTAAATAGTAACATATCTGCATTTCTTGATTCAAACGCTTTCTTTACACCTTCCCAGCACGGATTCCGAAAAGGTTATTCCTGCAACACACAACTAACAGAATTCCAGCACTTCTTATCTAAAACCATTGATAACAATAGTCAGGTAGACGCGGTTTTGAATGATATTCAAAAAGCTTTCGATACTGTGTCCCATAAGCTCCTAGTTGTAAAGCTTGCTGAATTAAATATAAACGAAAACGTTCAAAATTGGATACGAAACTACCTAAACGGAAGAACCCAGTCTGTCGTCCTAAACAACACTGCATCTCAACCAATAACTGTTTCTTCTGGTGTTCCTCAGGGAAGCGTACTGGGCCCCTTGTTATTTTCAATCTACATAAATGACATTGTCGAACTAATTACATCACCCATAAAACTATTTGCTGATGACTGTGTGATTTACAGAGAAATTACCACTGAAGATGACATAGATACATTGCCAACAGATTTAGATGAGGTAGCGATCTGGTGTAAAAATGGAACATGAATATAAATATAAAGAAGTGCAGTAGCGTAAGTTTTTCCAGAAAATTATCCACATTTCAGCACCGATATAACAACAATGGCACGCTTATCGACATACAGTCGGAATATAAATATTTAGGAGTCTATTTTACCGAATCACTCACTTGGCATAAACAGATTGACACTTTCATAACGAAAGCTAGTAGGATGTTACATTTTATTCGCAGAAATATTAAACAGGCAACGCGCGAAGTTAAAAAACTTTATACTTATTACATGTTAGAACAATACTTGATTATGGTTGTGTAATTTGGGATCCCTATCAAGATTACCTCATTAATAGACTGGAAAAACTACAGAACCAAGCAGTAAGGTGTGTTTTCAATAATTCAAGCCTGTACTCTAGCCTTTCCGAAATGAAGGCCACTTTAGGATGGGATCTACTACATATGCGTAGGCAGAAGTTATGGCTTAAACTATTACACCGAATATATAACAATCAGACAGGTATTAAGCGCTATAACTATCTCCTGGAACCAGATTATATATCGACTCGCTGTGATAACAACAAAAAGATCTCAGCCTATAACAGCAGAGCAAACACTTTTTGCGACTCTTTTTTTTAATGCGAGGATAAATGCCTCAGGGCATACAAGGGTATGGGATGGGGGTGAATAAGGATGATTAAATGCATGAAAATAGATTTGCTGACCCAATGAAGTCCAAGGGGGATCGATAATACGGTCCCTGAGTCCAAGCAGCGTAATGGCTCAGATTATGCGGCGACAGTCCCGCTGCTGCGAGGTGCCGGGGCCTCGTCAGTTTCAGTGCCGGGCAAACCCACAGCAGGTGGTGGATGTCAGCTTCAACATTTCGCAACTTGCAGAGTGGACACTCAGGACGAGGATATGGCGGGCGAAAGTGCGGCCACTTCCTAGTCTCGGCAGGAGTGAGGGCTACCCCGACCCGGATCCTCCGAAGCGCAACCTCCTCTGCACGGGTAAGACCGCGTGGGAGGTTTACCGCACACGGAGGTATGAGAGCACGTGTGCGGCGCCGGAGGTGCTCCTTTCTTGTTAAAAGGAGGGTGGCATCATCTAGGTGAAAGAGTTGAGGCAGTGACGATGGAGAGGTCACTAGACGGGTCGCAGAATCCGCACGGCTTTGGAAGCTCAGAAGGTCGCGTGGGATCCACTCGACAGATATTGACTGCGGGATGCGTACCGCCAGAAGATGGATCTGTCGCCATATGTCAGGGCTGCGACTGACGCATCGCAGAAGCCGCGTGGCCTGGAGGGTCATCAGTGCGGATGACGATGCGGGTCGTGGGGACCATGGGAAAGGCGGCCACAGAGCACAACGCTTCTCGGACAGCAAGGACCTCAGCACAAAAGGAGGAAGGAGGTTCTTGGACTTGAAACTGGGTAGTCTTATTAAGGGCAGGTGCGCATGGGCAATAAATTGCAGTGGTTGTTTCACACCCCTTAATTCTTGCATCAACGTAAAGGACGATGGAGCCAAGCGCAAGGTGGGCATCTTGAGCTACAATTCGGTCACGAAGCGACGCCGCCGCATGAGTTGATGTCGGGCGATGTATATCAGTTGGCTTGTTATCACTCAGCTGTACAAAACTCCAGGGAGGAAGAACTGGCGATGGTGGTGGTAGAAGCGAGTTCGAGACAGCGTAAGCCCTGAGAGCACACGTTGTGTGTGAAAGGCTGGCCTTAAGCATGCGAGCATCACGTCGCTGCTGCACCAGCTCATCTAGTGTGTGGAGCTGTGCATTTTCTTGGAGAGCCACGATCGGGATGATGCGGGGAAGGCAAGTGATGACCCTCATTGCCTCGCGATTAACAGCCTCAAGGCGATCCCATTGTGCCCTCGTCAAATGCTGCAATGGGGCTCGATAAGTAAGGCGTGGTTGCACTACCGCCTTCTCAAATTGTCGCGCAACATATGAGCTGGCGCCGCCCATTTTAGGAGCAATGCGCCTAATCAGACCCAACGTTTGAATTGCCTGTTTCTTAATGCTGGAGGGCCAAGCAGTTCCGGTTCCCGACTAGTGTACCATCAGACCCAGAATTTTTATAGTTGAACATTGTTGAAGAGGGGTTTCGGATAGATGAAGACGAATGGGTGTTGCAGAGAGTTTACGCCGGCCCCAGAGATTGGCGACTGACATGTAAGCAGATTTGCTGACGGAAAGCCCAAGGCCGACCGAAGAAGCGTAAGTCACCGTGATATCTAAAGCTGATTGAAGGGTAGCGGCTTGAGTCTGCAGATCGTGATGAGTGCTCCATACCGTTGTCATCAGCGTAAAACAAGAACTTTATGTCGGGTACATTGTGTAAGCGCCATGCAAACGGGATGAAAGCAATATTGAATATTGTGGGTGATAATACAGATCCCTGGGGTACGCCACGAAGAGGGACAAATGAGCTGACGGCGGCACCACTGAGGCGAAATGCAAAATGTCGGTCTTCAAGGAAAGACTTGACAAAATTCCCTACTCTAGGGGGAAATTGCAGCATTTCAATTGAAGCCAAGGTGGCAGCATGACTGATTTATCATACGCCTTTTCGACGTCCAAAGCGAGGACAGTACGGACACTGTGGCTACGAGTTGACGATGAAACCGAGGATGCCAAGACAGCCAGCCCATCTTCAGTACCTATGAATGGACGGAAGCCGATTTGAGCAGGGTGGTAGAAACCATGGTGCCCTAGGCACTACGATATTCGTGTGGCTAGCATTTTCTCAGCAAGCTTGCACAACGTTGACGTTAGGAAAATGGGTCGGAAGTTACCAAGGTCAGTCGGCGGCTTGCTTGATGTCGGAATAGGGATCACAATAGCTGACTTCCAGCCTGGAGGGACAACGCCATCTAGCCATACCTTGTTAATGGTGTCGAGGAGATGAGGCACCACAGCGGAACTCAGGTTCTTCTAGGCCTCATAAGTAATAGAGTCTGGACCCGGTGCTGCCCTGCGACTGGTACCATCTATCGCTGCAAGCAACTCAGGCATGGTGAAAGAGCTTGCAATCCCCTCGGAGTCTGCTGTAGATGGTAACCTGTCGATATGTGTCGGAATGCCTGCCAAGGAAGCACCATTGGCTGTTTGAGGCGACACGTCGTACTGCGGGAAAAGCTTCCGGGCTGCTTCTATGGCGAAATCATCCGGCGACAAGCCAGCAGCGAAGCAGGCTCTGGCTGGCGCGTCTGGACGGCGGCCACCGTGTTCCATGGCACGGAAGGTTCGCCAGAGAGAAGCATTCGATGTCTTGGTTGAGAACCGCTCACACCACTTATACCAGTGCCTCCGCGAGAGCTCGCGTTCATATCTTCGCAGTAAGGAAATTTATTCTTGTACGTGCTTGTGCAGAAGTGGGGTCTCGGGATGCTGCCAGCTCAGCTTGTCTGCGAGCAGCCCACAAGTTCGGCAGGCCGATATTTGGTGGCGATCGATCGACGTCTACCCAGGTGATGGTTGTAGCTTCATTGAGCACGCTTGGTATGCGGTCAACAAGTAGTGGTGACGAGTCCACAGAGGTATCTTGGAGAACGGTGCGAAATTTGGCCCAGTTGGCCACAGAACACTTGCGGCGCAATCAGCGGGCCTGCGACGGGTGAAGGCCTATGATGATAGGGTAGTGGTCACTACCCCAGCAATCGGGCTCCAAGGGCCAAGTGGGAGTGCCGGGACCCGACCACCACGTAAGATCCGGTGCGTATGTTGTACGTTGAGCTTGAGGCACAGCTCGCGTTGCTGAATCGGGATGGTTCAGTAGTACAAACAACGCATGCGCGAAGGCGTCCCGCACACACCTACATCGAGGGCTAGAAGTAGGGTACCCCCAATCTGGGTGAGGGGCGTTGAAATCACCAACTAAAATAGGACACGCCGGGTATTGGCGACGGACATTCACTAACCAGCCCAGATTATTTCTTGAAGAAGAGCCGCCGGCTGGTCTTATGTAGTATGACACTACCACAACAGTTGCCTTGGGTAACATCACAGCTACTGCTACTACCTCCTGATATGAGTTACACCAGTTTTCAAGAGAAAGGCAAACCTGAGGATAGCACGTATCAACATGCATGGCCGCGTTTCCTGGAGGGGCAGCTGTGTGCACGCCACGCTCACTCATCGAAGGACACACGTATCAACTGAAGCCCGGAATGGCAGGCAAGGCGTTGGTCTCCTGTAGTAACAGGGCCCACACCTGCAGCTTGTTCATACGTAGACGGGATTTAAGCTCCCCCACTTTCGTGGAGAGCCCTCTACAGTTCCACTGAAGCACGCCACAAACGCCTGTGCCTGCCATTTTGATTACGAGTCCAGGCGTTGCAAAATCACAGATGTCAGGTTGGATAACTGGCTGACCATGAACCGCAAAAGGGACGTTGTAGAGTTATCCGGCAACGGAGCTGAAGATCTGGTAGACTCTGCGACAGATACAGCAGGACGTGTCAGAGACGATGATGCAGCGGAATCGATACTTCTAGTGGTGTGAGATTCCACTGCACGTCGCCGACGCGCAAGTAGTTCACGGTGCTGTCGGAGCTTGGATACCTCCGCTAAAAGGCGGGCAATTTGATTGTCAACTGCTGGCATATCATCACGCCGATGTTCCGGCCCGCTCTGCTTCTGTATAACCAGCGGGCGACGGCGGTCTTTGCGAACTTTGTCACTGTAAATCTGTTGTGAATGGGGTGCAGGCGGGTCGGGCTCGGAAAGCTCTGGCCAGTCGTCGTCATCCCACTGGAGCGCCGCAAACCTGTTTGATGTCGGCACTGGTTGTGTTGCAGCATGCTGAGGCCATTGCTTAGGAATCCCTTGACAAACCTTCTGAGTGGCCTTTTGCTTTGTGGGACAAGTTGGAGAAGTGATCTCGTGGTCGTCGGTCTTGCAGAGTCCACATCGATAAGACACTGCGCCAGCTAATACAGCTTCATCTGGCGTTGTAAATGGACAGGATCGGCGCAGGTGGCCCGGTCGGAAACAGTTGTAGCAATAGACGACACTGGGTTTATATGGCCGCGGTCGCAGAATCCAGCCATAGTAGTACAGGCGGGCTGAGGGAGTTGGTGGGCCCTGCACGGTGACGATGCAAAAGCGCCCCTTTCCCATGTAACGCGCTTGAATGACACGGTGAGTAGGACAGCAGAGCTCACGCTGGAGAGCAGTCTGGTCCTCGCCAATGTGAACGTTGTAAACGACACAGCGCTGTATATCCGAGCCCTCCACCAGGTAAACCTGGACCGGCATGGTGACCTCGCTCGTTATCGAGAGACGTTGAAGCGTTTGCAAACGCTCGACAGCAGCCAATGTCGGGAGCCACACAGCGATGGTATTTGACTTCTTCCGGGCCGTGAAGCCGCGGAAGCCTGTGGTGCCAAGACAAGCGTCTCGGTTCGCCTGAATAATCCTGTTCGGAATCTCCGTGAGGATTATGGGGGCCAGAGCTTTAATGGTTGCTTTATAGCAAACCGAGCACGGTGTCGACACAACTGGGTGGTCAGTCGTTAGACAGGAACGCTGGCCTTGGGAGCCGCTGTTGGCCGAACACGAATCTGGTGCAGATTGCTCCGAAGGACACTTCTGAGAACCACGGGAGGCCGGCGGCACAGATGGTAGCGCGGAAGACAAGTACATAGGGGTTCTCGGTTCATCATGCACAACAACTGGAGCCCCATTCCCGATCGGTGCCTCGGAAGCCGTCGCCGGGCTCCGCCCTGAGGGCAGATCACTCACGGTATGATGTGCATTTCGGCAAGGCGTTGGGTGGGCTGTAGCCGAAGGACTTGGAGCAAGAACCAGGAGCTGGGATCCAGGCTCAGGTGTCAATTGTGCGGCCGGTAAGGCCGTCGTGACGAGCGGCGCCGGCGAATCTACCGCAGCCAGCGCGTCACCGGAGGCACTAGGCCTAGTCCCAGTGTACAATTCAGCTGTAGGGCCGATGGAGTGACCTTCGCTGAATGTGAAAAAACCAGACTGCGCATGAGCGTCCGGAGCGTCCTCAGATGTCTTGGGGTCCAATCTCTTGATGTATGGAAGGTATCTAAGCGGAAGGCGAGATTTTTCACAGGAGCGGTGAGCAGCCACTTTAGCAGGGAAACTTCCTCGTCGTCGTTCACTACTCTTTTTTCCTCAAATCAATGAGACAATGGAAGAGTTTATCAAATGATATAGTAAATGTGTCAAATAACGAACTATTCTATTCTATGCTGTGACGGCGCTCTTGTAAAACAAATGTATGTGTTATATATCTCTGAACCTGTTTGTTTCACATTACTTGTATGCCTTTCTCTAACAGCTATTGTAGTGCTTCTGTTTGTGAGTATATCTGTCGAAAAGGTTTTCTGTATTTCTTGTTATATTTTGTTCCCCCCCTACGTAATGCCTTTATGGCGATGTAGGCACTCTGTAAATAAATAAATAAAGGAATACCAGCTTACCAGCACGAATTGCAAAAGTGCCGTGGTTACTTGCCGTTCGGCATTACGGCTCTGCTTAATGCTCATTGTTTACACATGCTCTTACATTTCTTTTCCGGAAGACTACTATTTAACTATTGTGAGTACTGATTTTGTCATTCATGTGCGGAGCGACTTACTATAATGCTTCAATAGCTTGGATAATTGTGTTGATTCTCAGGATGCCCGCCAACGGAATTTTTTTTTACCCACAGATCTCAGCCACGACACGCCAATACACAATCAGGAACACACCCTTTGCGTATCACGCCTCTCTGTCCACGTGCCATGCCGCAAGCGGTGCTGGGGCCAGCAGTTACGAATAGACAACCAACAATAAACTGGCTATTTAAAAGAAACAGCAATATGATCCCACAGAAAAGTTTCTTGAGCAGAACTCCTAAAAGCCGCACTAAGCTGCTCGGAGTGGTTGACGGAGTCAAGGAATTAACTCAATGCATTACTTCTTCTGATTATTAAATTAGCCCCTCATATCTGGATCGTATAATTAAACTAGAACAAGTGGCATACCACGACAAGGTCCGCTACGTGTGTTCCTCTCCTTCTATTGCTCCGCTTGTTTCCGATTATACGCCAACATCAAACTATTTCAAAAGCAGCTTCTTCTATATATACAGGGCGTTTGTTTTAAATGGACCAATTTTTTACCATTATAAAAATTTAAATCACGATAACGTTATGTTTACCATTCGAGTATACGGATTGGCGGCCTATAAATGCAGAGCAATTTCCGCACTTATGTGCGGAATTAGCGAAGTTACACTTATTTATAGTTACGAACAATGGCTACAGCAAATGCAGCAGCAGTGGCTACAGCAAATGAGTACTTTGGAGACCGTCCTCGACACTACCTATCCCAAAGATCAAATTTTGAAAAGTGGAGTTCCTGCGAAAGCTACAAGAAAAATTAGTTCCTCCTGGCAGGCTCCTTAAAACCGAAACTGGCTGGACAAAGAAGGTCTGTGTCGTCGATGTCGCCCCACTCTCGCCTTTCGTGCGGTCTGTGAGGTCACCGTTGGTCCGGGCCCGAGAGCAGCTGGCGTTATCCCCTTGCTGCCTCCGGCGTTGGCATAGCACTTCAATGTCGGTTGGCCACCAAATTTACTTCGTCATTTTGTTGGGCGCCACGTGTCCACTTTCACACACAAAATGCCGTTTCAGGCTTTTCGATGAGGACGACGTTTAGTCCAAATTCACTTTCTCCTGGAAAGCTGTCTCAACAACGCGCGAGCGAGTTGTGTAATAAGAACGCGCAAACTAGAACACATATAAACATAACTCAAGGAGTGAAGGGGAAAAAAGGAAAGGAATACTACTAGGGCAGCAATGACAACCTGATCAATGAACCCGAAGTGCACTAAACACAGCTTTATTCCTCGAATCCACTGCTCAGCAAGCTACTTGTTAGCACACTTATATATATTTCACACATATACACACGTTGTTATTCCAATTACATGTCTTTAAACGAACTGTTCAAAATGATGGCCATTGGGGCCAGCACTCATTATCAACTTCTCTTTCATGGAATGCAAGACTCGCTTGACCATTGCAGGTTGAATTGCAGCAAATGCAGCAGTGTTCCTTGCTTTGAGGTATTTTACAGCGGCGGGTTCAGTGGCGTGAATACTCTTCACACATTCCCACAAGAACAAATCCGGAGGGAGAAGGTCTTCAGAGCGTGTCGGCACAGAATGGGTCCATTCCGTCCTATTCATTGATGAGGAAAAGTGCTGGGCCGGCAAGACGCAGCCCCAGAAGAGAAATGCGGAGGAGAGCCGTCGTGCTGGTACCAAGCGTCTTTCGAAAGGATGAGAGGCCGTTCACTGATGAATTCTGGTACGACTTCTTTCAGAATGCGCTCGGTGTACAGCGTGGCAGTGAGTGTGCCATCAAAAAAATACGACTCGATAACTTTGTCATTCTAAATCCTGCACCACACGCTAAGCGACCACTGTACTTGGTGGTTGCTCTCGGTGCCAGTGGAAATTTAAATTTGCCCAGTAATGCGCGTTGTCAATGTTCACAACAGAATTTCGACAAAACTAGGCTCTGTCTCCAAATGATTTTCTTGGGGAAATCTGAATCTCAATCTAGATGAATCAGCGCCCAATTGCATCGTCCAGGTATCACGAGAAGTCCGTGTCTCGTAGTCCTTGGTGAAGGCTCAGATGAAATGGGTACAATCGATGTTTCATGAGGACATTCCCCACTGTTCTAATGTTCGCTCCACAAGACTCGGCAAGTATTCACGTGTTTGCTTCGGGCTTTCATACAAAATATTTAGTTCTTTGAGTGTCTTACATTTAGGAAACTCTGCCACAGAGCGAAGTTTTGATGGGTCGGGGCAAATGCCGTCTTGTGATACGACGTGACCTAGAATCATCAGCTTGCGCGCGGCGAACTGGAACTTTTTCAGGTTCGCTTGCAGGCCTGCGTTGGTCAAGGACGTCAACACATGCCTAAGGAGAAGAAGATGCGTGCTGAAAGCAGGCGCGGACACAACGATGTCGTCGAGGTAGTATAAACACGTGCTCCATTTTAGGCCGCGCAAGATATTGTCCATCATTCGTTCACACGTAGCAAACACAGTGCATATGCCAAATGGCGTCACATTAAATTCGTAAAACCATCTGGAGTAATGAATGCAGTTTTAGGGCGAGAAACTTCTTACATCGGGACCTGCCAGTAGCCCGAGCGTAAATCCAACGAAAAGAAGAATTCAGCGCATTGCAAGCTGTCCAGAGGGTCCTCAATGCGCGGTAGAGGGTAGACGTCTTTTCGCGTCATCTTATTAAGACGGCGAACATCGACGCAGAACCGAATAGAACCATCCTTTTTTGTTACGAGAACCACCGGTGACGCCCACGGGCGATTGGAAGGCCGAATGACGCCGCGCTGAAGCATGTCGTCTACGTGCTCACTGATCATCTGACACTCCGTGGCGGAGACGCGGTACGGGCGCCGTAGCAAGGCGCATTGGAGCCAGTGTCAATGTGGTTGCTGACGGTTGACGTGCGACCCAGAGTAGGCTGAGCGACATCAAAAGAAGTATGGAACTGGGCAAGCAGGTGAAGGAGCTAGGAGCACTGCTCGGAAGTAAGGTCATCGGCAATGAAAGGGGTGAATAAGTCAGGTGATGACGGAGCAGAAGTGGAAAGTGCACAGAAGTCAAAGAGCTCTGCGTGCGAAGCATCCGACACGTCCGTTATAAACATGTCATCAAGAGGCTGACCACGGCCAAGTGCTTCTTCGCAAAGAGCGTTCAGGGCAGTAGGAAGCGGTTTGCAGAAAACGACGGAGCTGAAACCGGCTGAAATGTCAAGTTTGGCGAAAGGGAGGGGACCATCTTTGCGGGTGATGAAGACCTCCGAAGGAGTGAGGAGGACAGCGCTTTAAGAGAGAGCGCCACACAAGGCGGGAGCAACGGCAGACGAGTACCGCGGTATGCCGATGTTTTCTGGAAGGACTAGCTTAGCGGGAAGAGAAGTTGCGCCGATGAGGGGCACGTCACACAGAGGCGATCATACGACTTCAGCACATGTACACTTGCTGGCGGCGTTATTTCGTGAAAGAACGTCCCACCGAAATATCACGTCGTGAGAGCAGGACTGCAGAACCACAAACTCCACAATATAGAGAACGCCCTGAATAACAACTCTAGCTGTGCATGCTGCTGAAGGCTGAACTGACTGGGCGCTTGCGGTGCGAAGAGAAAACCCAGAAAGTGGCGTCGTAACTTTTCGTAAAGCGCGAAAAAGGTGTTCGTTTAGGACAGACACGACTACTTCAGTATCAATTAACGCAATGGTAGAGACACCATCAACAGTAACGTCGACAACGTTCGAAGACGACAATGTAGGACTTGCACAGATCGATGGCGACGCCGTTCCTGCCTCCTGAACTGCGGCGCTTAGTTTTCCTTTTGCGTGGGTGAAGGGCGCCGACACATTGGGGACAACGATCGGCGACGCGGGGATGGTGATCGACGTGTAAGGACCGGGCGTTTGACTGGTGGCCTCTTCGACAGCTGACTAAAATAACTGTCGTGGAAAGGTTGCACATCGGTTTAGGGAGGCGACTGCACAAACCCATGTGAGTACAGAATGCGGCGGCGGCTGAGTCGTGCAACATTGCCGGGAATACCGCAGGCATAACATATGGGCCTGTTGTCTTGCTTGCGCCAAGGATTAGCAAATGGAGGAGCAGGTCGATGAACAGGATGATGAACGGGTGGTAGCGGCCGTGAATGTAGCGCAACGAGTGGTCGACGAGGAGGCTGCGCGGCGACAGGGTACTGCTGATTCTACATTGGTAGAGCCTCAGCAAATTTGTCTTCAATAACCTGCCGGAGCGTAGGGGCGAGCTGTGTAGGAGGCTGTTACGGCAGACGCTGCTGTTGGGGTAGCTAAACGAAGGGTAGTAGAGAAAGCTGACGTGCAAGGTCCTCCCGCACGAAAGCTTCTATTTGTGTAAGCAGGGAGGAGCGATAAGAGAAGACGGTCATGGAAGAGAGCCTCGCCAGCCACTGAGGGGCGCCTGGTCCAATCGCGCTGCCTCCTCAACTCACTGTAGCTTTGCAACAAGTTTATGAGATCTGCTACGGTGCGCCCTTCAAAATGTGCTTCAATTTGTCATTTTCGGGCGTAGAAGCACACACACGTTTGCATAGGTCGAGAACCTATTCGATATAACAAGTGAATGTTTCAGCTGGTTCTTACGCTCACTCTTGTAACCGCTGCTCGGCGCGCAACTTGTGGACAGCGGGGCTACCCAAAACTTCAGCGAAACTGGTCTTGAACGCGGACCAGTACTGAAAGTCGGGTTCGTGATTTTTAAATCACAGGTGAGGCACTCCCGCAAGGTAGAAGACAATGGCATTTAACTTGGCGGTATCGTCCCAACGACTGTGGAAGCTCACCCGTTGGTAGGTAGACAACCAGTCATTGACGTCCTGCTCATCCGTACCGCTGAAATCCACTGGATGGCGTTGCGGGACAGCGCCAGAGCAGGCAACGGAGGGTGGCGGCGACGTCGGCTGGGGAGAGTCAGGCATGGCGGGAGGCAAAGTTCGGAGTACCAGGGTGTAGATGTTCTTGAATACGCCGCATCTTCTACCAGTTGTAATGGGGTGTATTCAACAGTTAAGATGGCAGCGTCTGTTCGTAAGCGAGAAGGCAGGTGACGCAAAGCAGGAACAGCTGGTTGCCCGAAGGGCTCACAATCGTGCTGAGCACTGGCGATCCCGCTGGCCCACTGTTTGCACTGCAGGCATGAAACAGACGATCTGGCTGGCCTTGTCTTTGTGCTCTTCTTCAGTACATGAGGATGGTTTGTTCGAAATCTGCTTATCACATATTCTTTCGGTGTCCACCGTGCCATTAACCCTCCAGTATCAGCAAAAACGTTGAATACGTGTATAACCGATGCGTGCGCAGGAATGCGCTGACCTGGATGGCAGGCGTAATAGTACTGCGCCACTAGACGAGCGTTTCAGTTCATAGTCTAGCCTAGTGTTAACCATTGAAGCCATTTTGAGCTGTGTCATTCGCAGTTGACGCTACAGGCTGATATGAGGCCATGCCTCCGGTATTTATAAGCCCATAGAGCGGACTTATAAATTTGGTGGCGCCCAACGGAATTATGGAGTAAATTTTGCTGCCCGGCCGGAATTGAAGCGCTAGGCCGATGCCACAGACAGCAAGATAACGGAGGCTGCTCGCGGGGCCGGACCACCGCTGATCTCGGAGAAGTGACGAAAGGCGGGTGGCGGTGACACCGACGACACAGATGCTCCTTGTCCAGCCAGTTTTGGTTTCAAGAAGCTAGCCACGAGGAAATAATTGCTCGCGTAGCTCTCACATGATCATTCAGATAGGCAGTGTCGTGGACGGGCCCATAAGCACTCATTTGCTGTAACCACCTATAGTAGGTTATTAGAAATGTAATTAGCACAACTTCGCTAAATGCGCACATAAGTACGGAATTTTCTCGTGCTAAACAAAACGTTACCGCAATTTATATTATTCGAATTTTAAAATTTTGATGCAGCTAAAAGGACACCCTGTATAATGCTGCATGTTCCTTCATGCTCCTCACCACTCCCTTCATTGTATTCAACAAGAACTCGCTTGTTATCGTAAAGGGCAATGAAGCTTCCCGGCCAGCTGCTTTGTCCACTAACCTTTCAGGCGCTATGCACATTATTGTTTACGCGAAGATAGTGCATTAACTGCAAAATCAGTGTTGAAAGTACTCATAATTAAGATAGGTCACATATAACTCGAAGCACTTCTGATCAGAACTGCGCTGCATGTTTGAATGACACCTGCAAAATGTATAGTTATGTGAGCGAGAAGGCAGACGGTGCCGTATTTTTCCTGAGGTTGTGTATGTCATGAAATGTAGCGGGTTCATTTCTTTCATTATGTGTCACAATTCGTTGCATCAGTCGTAATTTTCAAACAGCTGGATTGGTACCTATAAAGCCTGCTGCGCATCAAATAGTTAACGTTGTCATATGTGTTGTTCCTGCAGTTAGTTTTCGATACAGGATACAGGAAACTCATCCTCGTCAATCATTATTCTGTCAAACGCACCCCGAGAACTTGATTGCACAATACAAGCTTTGACAGTGTTCTTTTTACGTTAGAAGTGTTCACGTGATGCAGTGCACCCTGCGGCCTAAGTACGCACCAGCTGTGTCGGGAAGCCCAAAGCAGCTGCCTCATATCCGCGTTCGTGTGGGATCGAAGCAGCAGTTCTGCTTGAGTGCAGGTAATTGTGCCTGCAATCAGAACGGTGCATTGAAGAGTGTATGCGCCATGCACTTTCGGAGCTACATGAGCCTGAGAAAGCTGTCTTCTTTTTTTCCGGTGGCTGCACCAAAGGCGGCTGTGGTTTGTGACGAGAAGCTCGCGAGCCAAGCCGGTCTGGGTAACTATCACCGTGCTTACAAGTCAAGCGGACGGAGTAAGCGAAACGTTTCCAAAGTTATACCGGCAGCTCAGTCGTTCAAGCTGCTGTGCAGCATACGCTCACTGAGACATGTGTGGTGGTTGTTTCTCCCGACTTGGACTGGATCCTTACTGGGAGCTCCAATAAGACGAATCCTGAGAAGAGCAATTAGTAAACGCTATTCTGAAACTGTTCAGCGCAAGATGTCGTAACGTATATTGTTACCTCTCGACCTGGATAAGCGTATAAATATTCGGAGAAATTTCACTTGTCGCAGTGTTGCAGGTAGCGTGCCCAGTTAACAGTGGAATTCGCATGGGGCAATAAAAGTCACAGCAACTGGTCTTGCGAAATTCGCTTTTTTTTGCTTTCTAGATTTTATTCGACAACAGTAGTTTCGCAACAACTTTTTTCACGCACGCAGATGTACTACGCCACGGTGGCAACGCGGCTGACGCAACGCTCGCAATGGCGGCCTGCATGCAGGTTCTGCAGCCTTACACCATGGGACTTGGTGGCGATTGCTTCGCCCTGCACTACGAGCCCAAGACGCAGAGAGTGCGGTGTGTGGACGGATGGTGAGCCGCTCATCCACAGTGTGCTGGTGCGCTGAAAAAACTGCACCCCCCTTAAGAAATTTATATTGCTTGTCATTCCTCTGCTTATAGAGTCGCTAAAACCCGATGCTGCTTTGCGGTTTTGTAGCTACTCAAAATAAGTCGTTTTTTTTTCGCTGTTTCAAGGACGATCAGTGGCGATTTTTATATTATCCTTTGCGTCAGCGACGCACTTTCTTCGAAACTGCTAGAGTGCAAGCATGTAACTGAGACTTTGCTGTTCGCGCACTGACCTTTCCCTTTGATAAGCGTGGTGCTTCCTTACCGTCAACTCTACGAAGAGCGCCGGCGAGATTGATAACTATGACTTCGCTCATTCTCTAGAAGGCATAGAGGGAGCGTCGAACTAACAAGGATTACGCTAATAAATAAACACGCTACGAGTTACACGGCATTGAGCGACAGTGTTGTGGTTGAAGTCGTCTTCCGCGAACTGGGTTATATTTCTCTGATATTTATTTAACAATATAATCAAAAATATTCGCTCAAATGACTGATGCTCGAATGCCATAAATGTATTCGCTTTGAAAAACTATGTATTTGACAAATTCGAGCCCACTATGCGTTTCTTCTAACAAGGCATCTCTGAAACCGTTCGTTGCTGCTAAGAGGAATGTTACTATTTATCGCTTACTTAAGCTGAAGGACACTAATCTAACTCACTGCGTAATTAGGCTTCATTCTTTAGCATCAGTCGGCAGAGATGTCCCCGCCTAGTCACATTTGCGCCACCAATAAATCAGCCATTAAGATGCGCTAGTTGTTCGAAACAATCTTTCAGAACTTTACTGTCAGATCGGTGAAGTTGACATGGTACGGACCCCAAAACCTAGAAAACATATCTTTCACAATCAAATATAGGCCAGTAGACCAGTATTATTTATTTGGCTAACTTGTTTAGGCAGGAAATCAAACTTTGTGTTATAAAAATACCCTAGTCCGCTCAAGATGCCTCGAATGACAACGTCACTTGCCACATGTTGGTACTCATTACCTTTGTTTGAACGCTTGACCGATTTTAGATGGGATGCTTTCCGTACGGAGCTTTCATAGTTTGCGTGCGGGACTTCGATGCTTAGAAAAAGAAACTTTTTCCGGCACAACTTAAAGCAAGCATAGTGAAAACCAAGTGGAAGCATTCCGACAACTGCAAGTTAAGCTCCAAGTCTAGCAATAGAAGCTCACTTAATTACATTAGTGTAAGATACATAGCCTAGCATGGACTGGACGCTGGATTTAGAGAACGGGGACTTCCTTCAACCTGCCATATAAACCGCAGGTAGTGGAATGCTTATAATACGTATATTTTTGTTACGCACGTAGCCAGGATTTTTTTTCAGAGAGGGGGGGGGGCGGGATCCAAGGTAACTTTTCTGTGCAAATGAGGTGGGGGGAGGGGGCTACATTTTCATCTACAAATGTGGTTAATGCCCGCCGTTCGCCATAAAGCCGCGCCAACCCGCTAAAGAGAAGTGAAATAAGGTGTATCTCACAAGTGAGATACACCTCTCATTTGCTTGACAAACAAGGAAGCACATCAAATGGACTCGCGCAGGAAGAAGACTTCCAAGAACAAGTAAACAAGCGAAAGTGTAAAATAAACATTTATAATAGCGAATTATTGAATTACCTCTTGAAGAAATATGGAGGACTATATATTTGTGAACAAACACAGTTCTTTTGGATCCCTCATTTACTGCTCTACCAAGCTAAGCGCCAAAACCGACTCGTATTGTTATTTGGGAATTTACGTAAATATGCGTGGCCGCCATTTCCTTACAACCGCGTTGGTCACAGGATTCTTCGGCTGTAGATGTGCTGCGCCCACCGCGGTAGGTTAGAAAAGCAGCCACATAAGCATAGCAGAGAAGTGGCTACGTCAGGCGGTTAGACTGACGTCATTCAAAACAAACGGAATCCTTCTCCGCTTCCAGCGGCGTTTCCTCTAATTCTTTTTAAGTAAAAAGATGTTGCTCCATAAATATTTACGCAAACAACGGTTCAATTTTTTAGTTGCTGTTCCTTCTTCATTGATGGCTTCCTCCGCTGTCTCCTTTAGCACATCGCTTAATTTTTCAACTCCTTGCTACTCCTGTTTCCAGTTGCCAAGTTTGCATGAAAAGAGCTGTACAATTAGGAAAAAAACAAGACGAGGTAACGAGCGACTTTAATATTGCTTATGGGCTTAACGGTTATTGCAGTGTTTAAAGATGGATGTTGTTTGACATGGTTTTATTTTCCACTTTATCTAGCCTATATCGCGTGTTTATGGTTTCGAGGATCTGCCAGCGTCTCGACGAGCCGTCACTAGAGGAAATATTTAGGCAAAAGGAAAAGTTAAACGCAACTGGCGTTGTCTCCGGCCGCAACTCTTTCCACGAGCACAGAGACAAGCTGACTGCAAACTAAATCCCTTTCCTGGTCCCTTGGTCAGTCTAAACAAAGGAACTTTACCTAACCACGCGACACTGATGCGCGTGACCGTTTCAATATATGGTGACATAAGGATTGTGTTGGGCAATAAAAATTAATAAAAATAAAATAATTAAAGTAAAAAACTAAGCCCTGCCTGCTGCACCTAAATATATGGTGACAACTGAACAGATCTCGGGTTAATCGCGCGGGCACTGAATCGATGAGAAAACTGGCCTTCACACCCCAGGACGTGCCGACAACTACCGCCATCCAAAAAGAGTGAAAAAGGAAGCAAAATTTTGACTCCCGCGTAGCTGTCAAGCCTCAAGATCAATTTGCCAGTGCTTTAGGAATGTGTGTCAGGAGCGGTGGCGCGGGTGGAGGGGGACAGGGCTATGCCGCATAGTTTCCAAAAACTGAGCGCCGCCTCCCGCCCCTGTGTGAATGCCTTGTTTTTCTGTATGTCTGTGTTTTAATTTCGACAGCTTCTTTGAGTAATGATATGCAGTTTGAGGTGAGTAAATTGAAATGTCCCAGTGTTTGAAAGCTTTCCAATAAGAATAACTCGAGTATTCAGTGGAATCCAGCCTCAGCCCTCAGCAGAACCGAATGATGCTCTAAGCTATCGGCAGTGATCTTGTTTCTTTATGACGTAAAATTGACGTAAAGTTCCATAAAGTACTACGCAAACAGGCACCTAATAATCAGGCAGGGAAACGTATGCAACCCATGTGTGTATCCCTTTCGGGGGCTGGTCTCACTGCGCACACACACACTAGCCACATGCGATGCAATATCTGGCAGAAAGGACCTAGTACTTCAAAGAACCTCTGCTTGTCGTTTAAACAACCGACTTCTCCAAAGACTATGTCGTCTCAGAAAGATGAAGGTGTTTTATAAAGGACCGACAGTTTCCCTAAATAATAGAAAATAGTAACGATTATGCTGTAATGTCTACTTTTTAAACGTACCTTCCATGTCTACAATCATTGCAACTGCGCTATGTACCACCTACACTAATATGCACACAATGAACGTAAATGTGAACGTGTATCAAATAGGGAAATTCATCTCTCGTTAAAATCCACAATCAATCGCGTACAACTATTGCGCCAGTGCAAGATGGCCCTTCAAGACATGTGGCGCGCGCAGTACGTCGAATGGCACGAATACGATTGGCGTACGACGACCGATTCGGGAAACAGACTCAGGAAAAAAAACTGTGCGAGTAAAAATAAATATTACTAGTTGCTTTTCGGCGCCCACGATGCATGTAGACATGTTCATTATAAAGGCGAGAGCGTGTCATTTTCTGTCATTACCCACCGTGGTTTCTTAGTGGCTATGGCATTAGCTTATACGCACGAGGTCCCGGGTGTGAATCTCGCCCACGGCGGCTACATTTAGAGGGGGGTGGATGAAAACATCCGTGTGCTTAGATATAAGTGCGCGTTAAAGTACCACAGGTGGTCCGAAGTACCCCACTACGGCATACCTCATAATCATATTATTGTTTTCTAAAGAAAAACCACGTAATTATGAAGTTTCTACTTTTGGTATATCTTGGCTGCTAGGAGTTTCAGAAGCTGTGTCAGACTGTACTACCTCCGGGATCGGCCCATAACAGGTTTTAAGGTGCCTTGGCTACCGTACGAAAAATCCGTCGTCATGCTCACACCGTCACACCAACGTCACCTTCACCTTTATGTTATGGTAATGGCCGTAACGTAGGCACTCGTTTTTCATTCACATTGCTCTACGTACACAAAAACTTTGTTGCATCGAGTATCTCTTTGTAGAACCGCAAATGATGTATGATACCCGACCAGTTGTGTCGCACTAAACCTATTCTAGTCGGCGCTGGAAATTGCGGTCAACCTTGCCCAGCGGCATGAATAAAAAATGCAAATCCTAGGCGTTGTTGTGATCAAGCTCAGTTGAAGCGTTTTCTAGTTCAGTAGCTATCATATGTCATTGGCGGCTCTGAATTGGGACGATAGAGAGACCAAGGTTTATGTGTCCATTTGTCATCCACGTATCCGAAAAGTCCCCCTGTCCAAACGTTGACTCCGGCTTTCACCTTGTTCTCGTTCTTGCTCATAGTATTGAATTCCACCTCCCGCCTTCCCAGCGTCAGCCCTCATTTGTGGATAGACGTTTTGCGAAATCCTCGCAAATATTTCAAGAAATCCACCTTTACTTGAAATTCCCACATCAAATTTATCCGCTTATATGATCTAATGTATTCAGTTGAGAGAAATTTGATTTTTTAACGTTTTAGAAAAATTCCGGTGCAGCCGCTCTACCATCTTTTCTTCAACGGCGAAGCTTTTCTTTCGAGGAAACCATAAGGGTTTTCTTTGTAGCACGTAGCAAACGTTATGTTAAATTAAAAATAAATTATGGGGTTTTACGTGCCAAAACCACTGTCTGATTATTAGGCACGCCGTAGTGTGAGACTCCGGAAATTTAGACCACCTGGGGTTCTTTAACGTGCACCTCAATCTAAGCACACGGGTGTTTTCCCATTTCGCCCCCATTGAAATGTGGCCGCCGTGGCCAGGATTCGATCCCGCGACCTCGTGCTCAGAAACCCAACACCATAGCCACTGAGCAACCACGGCGGGTAACGTTTTTGTGGATGTCTCATTTTACCTTTATTAATTACTTCTCTCCACCTTCAGGGTTACCGCAGAACTAAAACGTCAAACTCTTCCCTTTGCTTCTGAGTTGTTGGTAAATTCCACTTCGCCTGCCATCTGCAAGCCACCTGGTTAGCTCAAATGGCTCAAATGCTAGAGTGGCTGCCCAGGAAAGCCGGTGGTCCCAGGTTGGAGTCCCGGACCAGAATGAATTTTTCTTCAACTGCGAAGCATTTCTTTCGAGGAACCCGTACAGCTTTCCTTTGCAGCACTTAGCTACGTTTGTGTGGATGCCTCATTTTCCATTTAATAAACATAAGGATATTTCTGTCATTCTTGCCAAGAAGGGAACACCCTTCGATTTCATTGATGTTATAGCGTCACTAGCTTGTAAGTTTTACTTAACCACCAAAAGCTACAAGTTTGCCAATGTTCTACTAAGCACTGCAACCAGTTTCGAACAAGGAACTTCAAAAGTATTCTACAACGTGACCTCCGCAGCGGAAGAAGCCCAGCTGCCCTGTCATTACAACTCGTAAAGTCAAAGGACCAGCCTCACCAGTCTCACTCAGGGGCGGAAATCTCAGGCCTGCAGGCAACAGTGCCGGGTGCGGCGAAAGCGTGGTTTCACATTGCCCGTCACTTTGGCTCCGGAAAGGTACGTCATGGAACTTTAGCGCTATACAGAGTGCCCTACTAATTTTGATGTTCTGGAAAATCCTGTTTGATTTGATGCTGCACAAGTTGTCCTTGCGTTCCTGACGTTTTCTTCATTTACTTTTCGCGCTCATTGACATCTATATGATTATGAACGTGCAAGCCTAGCAAAGACCAGTTTAGTTGGTTCGAAAGTGGTCAAACTGACGCAAAACCATATCCACAATGTAAAGTACATGGCATGGTAGGAAATGGCATCTGGCCGGAAAATAGCTTATCGTCGAAACTGGAGCGGCATATGGCATGCTCCATGTCTTTGTGTCCATAGTTGTCCATTAATTTGCAATTTTGACACGTGTACCTGCGTATATTTTCCGGGTGACCGCTTTTCACCACCTGACAAATATGATCGCTCAGCGCAGGACGTGCCCGCATGTGTCGGAAGTATCTCGAACGTTATCGATTATTGTCTGCTGTCCTCATCGCAGCTTCTGTATTCTAATTGCGTGTGCGACGTGAATTGTGTAGAACTTTCTGGAAGGCACGCAGGCACCAGTGATTACAAAAAAATTCAAGCTTCCATGACTCATGTATAAAAGCCTACGTGCTTGAGCAGCAGATCACGTTTTCTACGATTGCCGAGGGCGTTCGCCGCTAACATTGTTCTTCGAGTGTAGCCTGTTTTTGAGGGCAGAGATTCGCCCAATAAAACGCTAGTTTCGTCATTCACAGGTTTGCTGATTTCGTGACGGTCATAAATACGTGACAATATGCTAGCCTCCTGATTAGGTCAGATGATGGAGCGATCGACCCGGAAATGCCTTGGTAGCACGTTTGATCCCACTATAAGCAAAAATAATTTTGGGCCTATCAATATTTTTATCATAGAAACGCATACGCATTTCCTCTGTAGTTTTGTGCTACTGTCGGGCATATGAAAATTTTGCATTTCACTAATAGTCGCCCTCTTAGCAGGCTCCCACAGAACTGATTGCCACATCATCGTAGATTGTACGAGCGTTATGTTTATGAAAATTTGTCCCTACATAATTGTGAAATTTTATGGTCGAAGTGTTGTAAGGCGGCAGAGCTCATTTCGCTTTCTATGCTATGCCGGACAATTTTCAAGTGAAAAGTATTTTTATTGTACTCAAGAAGCAGACGCAACTCACTATGTTTGCGCTGTCCGCGAGATATAACCTCAAGGTTAGCTTATTTTTGGACAGGCTGGCGCTCGCCCTTGACCCATGTTCCTCAATTTAAATGAGGCACATGACATTTCTGGAAAGACATGCTTCTGTAGAAGCAGTGAAAAAACTTCTGTGGTGGCGGCTCTGTTCTATAGTGGTAATACTAACCCTGTTCCGTGCAACTTTGTTCTGTTACCCGTTCTGTTCTATGTGTAATTAGGAATGAAAAAAATAAACGCTACCTAAACATCTTCGCGGCAACGAATGTAGTTCGCGATGCCCATCATTCCTTTAATAAGCCGGATAGCTCTCCAAAAGCGCCCTTCAATCCGTTTGCATTGACAGTAATGAGCAATAGTTTTGCAGGAAGCGTTTTACTTCGTACTCATGGTTTCGAAGAGCAAGAAGGCAGCGAATTCGCAATTCCCAAGAGGGCAGACATTTGGTCCGTAGAGTATCAGGAAAAAACAAGGCGACAATGTCACATCAGTCGCTATAAACACCCACTGGAATTTAAAATTGCATATTTTAAGATCGAATACAGCTGGCCCTAATATTAAGCCGAAAGCCTTAGATGGCTCATGGGACAAAATATTCGATGTCCAATGCTACACCACCCGACGTTCTGTCACCAAAATGCATAGGGAGTCGGACACAGTACCTGCGGTGTTAATTAGGGCAAACTTAATTATTACTCGCGACCTTTGGTGGGAGTCGAATTCATCGCCTTTCGGGTGTATTTCTTTATAATTTTTTATAAGAAATCGTGAAGAAGTGAATAAGCAGAAGAAGCGTCAGCATGACCTTCCTACGGTGTGAAGTAAGGGAAAGTTAAGGCAGAGTTAATTAAGATAGAGCCATATAAATGTTTGGAACCCACAACCTTTGGTGGGAGATGTGAAGGTATAGCCGAAATGACTACGTACCCAGTTGGATTTCAATTGATATTGTGAAGATCGAGCATTGAACCCACGACCTTTGATGTTATACAGTATATGCAAAGTTAACGCACTCGAACAAGTCGACCCCCCCCCCCCCTCTGGTTCAAATTGGATCTACCACCTGCCGAGTATATTAGGGCAAAGTTCATTTAGACAGAGCTAATAAAATAGAGATAATGAATGCGGTCGTATTCACGACTTTTGATGGGAGTAGAAGCTACTTGAAGATATCATCAAATTGTATTCTAATTGAGATCGTGAAGGTTGAGAGTCGAGCCCTCAACCTTTCGGGTTAATTGAGGTAAAGTTAATTAAGGCGCAGTTATTAGGATATATATAAAAAGGTACTCGAACCCAACTAATACCTTCGGTGGGAGTCAAACCCGCCACCTTTGTTAGGAGTCGAACTAACTTGTAGATTTGGGAAAAGTGGGGATATTTGCATATCGGATTCCAATTCACATGTCAAAGATGAAGAATCGAATACACGACCTTTGGCGGGAGTCGAGTCATCAGCCTCTGGTAAGAGTACAACCCACGACTTTTGGTGATAATTAAGGTGAAGTTGCTTAAGGTACTCGAACACACAACTCAACATAGAGATATGGGCGAACAGGCCTTATCTCAAAGTTGGATAGCAGTTGAAATCGTGAAGGACGTGAGTCACACCCACTGCTTTTGTTGCAAATTAAGGCGAAGTTAATTAAGACAGGTTTGATTTAGATAGAGTTACTTAAGCCGTCGAGTGACGACCATTGGTAGTAGTCCCTCCCGCGACCTTTGGCGTTAATTAGGACGCATTCAGGCAGACTTATTTAGGACACTCGTACCCATGGCCTTTGGTGGGAGTAATAATGTAATGTAATGTAACATGTAATAGGAAGTAACCAGACATTAAAATGGACATAATAAACTATAGAATGAACGTCTCGTAAGTGGGTAGGCTTTCGTGTTCATCCACCTTAGCCTATGCTATGTGGCCCAAATTTTTCCTACAGGCATGCCAGATTGTGCGTTTAGTCAAGGAAGTCCCATTCTAAGGCTCTTTTATTGAACGGGCGAGGTCGCAGTTTGTGTTACCGTAATCGCATTGAAAATCAAATACCGGTTGAACGAAGTGCCAAAATCGAGTGCACTGTTTCCATATGCAAGTGGAGCAGCAGCTCAAAAATGTCCTTGTGCTCTGTTGTCGTTACCTAGGTGACGATGAGTAAGCTCTTCGCACCCGCTGTCCACTACGCCCAGCACGGATTCCCCATGGATCACGTGAAGCAAAGCATTTGGCAACTGCGGCAAAAGGCATTGCTTGAGATGCCAGGTGGGCGTTACTTCCTGGATGAGCGCTCTCGTGTGCCAGCCCTCGGCCAGATTATCACTAACCAACCATTGGCGGCGCTGCTGAAGGCAAGTGCCGTAAATTCTTCTATACAGAAGCCACAGTTCGCCGAGGCAAATGAGACACGGTTGTGGAAATACCCTCATACCATAGTGCTAGTCCATAGCATATAATGGACATGGGAAACTCCACCTGCGTTCTTAGAATGTCGCAGAACTCCTGTCACCCGCCAGCTGGTCTACTTCTTTTTCCCACCGATGTTTTTATCAATAGCCTCACGATGATGTATACGTTGAATCAGTTAAACGGCTTCTCAGAGGAAAAGAAGTGTACAAAATATCATATCATTTAACGAATGCCATACTTCGCCCAAAGGTGCGTGAAGTAAAATTTGTTTCGCGGCATGCGCAACCCCAACATTTCACCCAGTTTGAGACCCCTGTAACATGTTCATAACTCTTCTTCTTTTTCTTTATTGATACTGTCAGCGCTTTCGTTAGAATCATTACAGGAGTGGAGAAAAAATAAAACAGCCAAGGTGAACACATCTGATTCAGGCAGGGCGTACAATACATCTGAATACAACGTACAAAATATGCATTGCATATACCTTGTAATCGAGCAAGCAGAAAAAAACCGATCAATGTAACTTGAGGTACGTAAACTAAGAACAACATGCACAAATAATAACAAAATCATAAAATCAGATAATTCACAAAGTCAGATAACCAACGCACCGCGCTCTCGGAATAAATAATGGCACGCAAATTACTCGGAAAATTATTTAAAGAGGCAGACTGAACTACGAAATCGGGAAGCATGTTCCACTCTTTTATCGCTCTGGGAAAGAAGCTATATTTAAATGTGTAATTACAGGATACAGGAGGGGGAATATACATGCTGTGGCGATGTCTAGAAGATTCTTTAGTAGAAATTTCAAAATAGTTTGTCCTATTAATTTTTATTTCATTATGGATAATAAGGAACAGGAACTTTAGCGTATCATACTTTGTCCTTAATTCTAAATTGGTAAGATTTGCAAGCTGACATACTTCTGAAGAGGAGTGAAGACGACCATATTTGTTGAAGATGAATCGAGAAGCTAACCTCTAAATCTTTTCCAGTTTCTTACGGTTTTTCTTTGTGTAAGGATACCAGACATTTTTTGCGTACTCAATCATCGGTCTAACCAGTGTTCTATAGGTCAGGTTCTTAATTTTACAGGCTGCTCTTTGCAAATTTTGTCTTAGGCTGCAAAGGGTATTATTCGCCTTCTTACTTTCTTACTTTACATGCCTATTTCAGCTTAAGTTACTTCTAAATATTAATCCCAAATATTTTTGCTCCTCTGTATTTTTAAGCTTGTTGTCATGTATGCTGTAAGGAAATAGCAGGATCTTCTTTTTTTCTTGTAGCAGGCATGCTTACTGATTTAGTTGGATTTATAACCATTTGCCAGTCATAACGCCAATTCATGATGTTATCAAGGTTGCATTGCAATTTTATTTGGTCACTGGAAGATTCTATATTATTGTAAACAACACAATCTTTAGCGAATAGTCTTATTGGAACAGAAATGGGATGTGTCAGCTCATTAACAAAGATAAGAAATAGAAGAGGTCGTAGGAAACTTCCCTGAGGTACTCAAGATAACACCGGTTGAAGACTGGACCTATGAGCGTTTATTTGAGCGTACTGCTGACGGCCCTGTAAGTACGATGTAAACCACTTTGTGAGGTTAGGATTCTTAAACACAGCATTAATTTTGAACAAACGTTTGGAGTGGGAAACTTTATCGAATACTTTGGCAAATTCCAAATAAATGAGGTCCATATGTCGACGGGGATTTGTCGTTTGTGAAGTGTCATGAACCAATTCAACTAGTTGAGTGATCGTAGATAGTCCTTTACGGAATCCATGCTGCACAGCGGATAACAAGTTATACATTTCAAGGTAATGAGACAAATGTTTGGACATAATATGTTCCAGAAGTTTAGAGCATGTACTTGAGAGGGAAATTAGTCGGTAAATGCTAATGTCTGAAGTGTTCCCGGTTTTATGAACTGGTACTATTCTCGCTAGTTTCCATGCGGTAGGGAAAGAACCATTCAAGACTGAGGAATTAAATATTTTTGTAAGGAACTTAGACACCCACTCAGCATACCTGCCTAAGAATTCATTAGGAATACCGTCTGGGTCCAGGGCTCTTTTTAGTGTTTATATTGACAAGTGTACTTGTTCGTCCATATCGGGCGACACGTTTCACCGCCTAACAAATGTTATCGCACACCGCAGGACGCACCTGCATGTATCGTAAGTTTCTAGAATGTTATCGATGCTTCTATCCGCTGTCTGTGACCGAACCTTGTGTAATTTGATCGCACGTGTGCGCGACGCGAATATTGTAGCACTTTGTGGAGGGCACGCGGGTCCCAACGATTACTCTGGAACTGTCGACGGATGATGTATAAAAACCGACGCACGTGACCTGCTGATCTGATTTTCGACGATCGCCGACTGTGTTCGCCGCTATTGCCATTCTTCGAGTGCAGCCTGTTTTTGAGGGCACAAGTTCACCCAATAAAATGATAGTTTTGTCTTTCCCAGATTGGCGGCTTTCTTCACCGTCACTACCACGAGACATCTGGTGGATGTGCTTTGCGTTCATGTACCGGACGCCCCCACAAAGCCGTGACCCAAGCCTGAACGCGGAAGACATCACCAACCTCAACAAGAACTAGCGCGGTATCTGCAGGCTGCAAGGACTGCCCCAGGAGCACGGATTTTTGCCTGAGACGAGCAGGAAGATTGCGACCAAGTCAACCACAATGGCAGCCTCAGCGTCCCCCATCGTGCTGCAGCAGCCCAGGAAGCTTCCGACGTTCCGCGGTTCAACGTTGGAGGACCCGGAAAGCTGGCTTGAGACGTATGAGATGGTCGCTACATTTAACAGCTGGACCACTGACGACAAATTGCGACGTGTCTTGTTCGCATTGGAAGACGCTGCCAGGACGTGGTTCGAGAACCGAGAAGCCACCTTAACGACCTGAGACCTGTTCAGGAGCGGCTTCCTGCAGACATTCGCAAGCGTCGTACGCCGAGAACGAGATGAAGTGCTATAGAAACTCGGGTGCAGCTACATAATGAGACAAACCCGATTTTCACGGAGGAAATGAGCCGTCTATTCCGTCACGCCGGCCCTGAAATGCCCGAGCACAAGAAAGTCCGCCTACTCATGCGTGGTGTGAAGGAGGAACTTATTGTCGGAATGGTACAAAGCCCACCGAAGACCGTCGACGATTTTCTTCGTGAGGCAACCAACATCGAGCAGACACTCGAGATGCGCAACTGGCAATTCAACCACCGCACGTACTCGACAAACTACGCCGAAGTTCAGTCTCTTGCTATGGACGATCTGCGCGAGACTATCCGGGCGGTCGTGCGGGAGGAGCTGCACAAGCTGTTCCCTTCATCACAGCCTCAAGTGGCTTCAATTGCCGACGCCATCTGTGAGGAGCTCCAACAACAACTCAGAGTAGCCCCTGAATCGCCGCAGCTCCAGCCGCAAGCGATGACATACGCCGCTGTAGCCCGCCATCATGTTCCCCCTCTGCACCCACGGCAGGGCCCAATGACGACACAGTTCCGTCGTCCGCCAGCACCCACGACGCCACCACGCCAACCCGTCACCCCACGCAGCATTCCAAGGAAGACTGACGTTTGGCGCGCCCCCGACCACCGTCCGCTTTGCTATCACTGCGCAGAAGCCGAGCACATCTACCGTCGATACGCATACCGGGAGATGAGACTCGAGAGTTCTCCGTTAACGCGCCGAGACCACAGCTTGGCGAACGGCATCGCGATATCGCCGACTACCTCACCGCCACTCCGTGCAGCCCTCGATGAGCGTCCCGTTGGCCGTCATCAGGCCGCTTGCTGTAACCGCAACGCCGACCTTACACCGGCCCAGCCCGGGGCCGCTCTGCGAGCCCATATACGGAAAACTAAAAGCAGTAACCGATGGAGGTGCGGTTGTTGTTCGTCGAACTGACGAAGATCCTCCGCCGCCGACGAAGACGCCGAAGAAATTGCCTCGACGACATAACGACACGCCGCCGTCCCTACGAAGTTTGGAAGCAAAGAATATGACGACGAAAGACCACCTGACGACGTCACATACCAGCCACAGGTCAACGCGACGCTGCCGTCAACCGATGCCAAGACGGAACTGTAATGCAAGACAAAGGACCACCGACCTCGACGTGCCTCTTGATGGTCACGCAGTCACCGCTCTAGCCGACACAGGGGCCGATTACTCTGTCATGAGTGGGCACATCGCCGCCCAGTTGACGAAAGTTAAGACTGCATGGGAAGGCCCCCAAATTAGGACCGCTGGAGGACACCTCATTATGCCGACTGGAATCTACACGGCAAGAATTACCGTTCATGACCGGACTTACCCTGCCACCTTCGTTATCCTCCAACAGTGTTCATGAGACGTCATTCTCGGCATGGACTTCCTGAACCAACACGATGCAGTCATAGACCTGAAGTCAAAATCGATAACACTGTCGGAAGATCAAGCGATGCCGCCAGAGAGCTCTCGTAGTCACTACGCCTTGAGTGTGTTCGAAGATCAATTGAGCATCCCCCCGCGTTCCAGCATTATTATTTCCGTCCGCATCGACACACCCGCTGACGCAGAAGGCGTCATCGAGGGCGACCAACATCTACTGCTCGACTGTGAAATTTGCGTCGCAAGAGGGATCGCTCGACTTCACGGAGGCAAAGCGGAAGTTATGCTAACGAACATCAGCCAAGAGTTCAAGCACATCAACAAGGGCACTAAAATCACGTACATCGAGGAAATTGTGGAAACCAGCAATGTATTTGTTCTCTCGGATTCTGCCGCATCTCCCCCTATGAGTATAGTCCCCGCAACAGACTTCGACGTGAATCCAAGTCTTACTATGAGAAAGCAGCAAAAGACCAGAAGCCTTCCCCAAGGATACAAAGACTGCTCTTCGACGTCGTCAAGGATTCGATAAACACCTGTTGCAAAGCATCGCATATTAACCGAAGGGTGCGCTCGACCGCTCCGTCAGAGCCCTTACCGAGTTTCGACGCGAGAGTGTGAAGCTGTTAGGTGGCAATCGACGAAATGCTGCGCGAAGGCATCATCCAGCCGTCGAAAAGCCCGTGGGCATCTCCTGTAGTCCTGGTGCAGAAAAAGGGCGAAACCCTATGGTTTTGCGTCGATTATTGTCGACTGAACAAGATCATGAAGAAGGTAGTATACCCCCTTCCACGGACAGACGATGCGTTGGATCGGCTCTGCAACACAAAATACTTCTCGTCGATGGATCTCAAGTCTGGCTACTGGCAAATAGAAGTCGACGAGAGAGATCGCGAAGACAGCGCCTTCATCACGCCAGACGGCCTCTACGAGTTCTATGTCATGCCATTCGGACTGCGCTCGGCGCCTGCAACGTTTCAGCACGTCACGAATACGGTGTTAGCAGGGTTGAAGTGCCAGACGTGTCTTGTTTACATGGATGACGTCGTTGTCTTCGCCGGAAATCTTGCCGAGCACCTTAGGCGGCTCGCAACAGCATTAGAGGCCATCAAATCATCAGAGCTCACTCTGAAGCCGGGAAAATGCCGCTTAGCTTACGATGAGCATCTATTCCTAGGCCACGTCATCAACAAATCTGGAGCACGCCCCGACCCGCAGAAGACAGCTGCCATCGCAATGTTCCCGCAGCCAATCGACAAGAAGGCAGTGCGCAAATTCCTTGGCATGTGTGCCTACTATAGGCGCTTTGTCAAGGACTGTTCACGCATCGCGGAGCCGCTAACACATCTAACCAAATGTGATGTCGAGTTTAAGTGGAAAACACCGCAGGCCGACGCATTTAAAGAACTCAAACGACGCATGCAGTGGCCGCCGGCACTCGCGCACTTCGACGAGGACACCAATACCGAAATCCACACTGACGCTAGTAGCCTAGGCCTCGGTGCCGGCTTAGTCCAGGGAAAAGATGGACATGAACACGTGATATCTTACGCTAGCCGGTCGCTGTCAAAAGCGGAAGGCAATTATTCTACGACTGAAAAGGAATGCCTCGCCATCATTTCGGCTACAGCAAAATTCTGCCGTTACCTCTATGGCCGGCCATTCAAAGTCGCAAGCGAATATCACGCATTGTTTTCGCTAGCTAACTTAAAGGACCCTTAAGAACGGCTGGCGCGGTGGAGCCTCAGACTGCAAGAATATGGCGTCACGGTAATATACAAGTCAGGAAGAAAACACTCTCACGCCGACTGCTTATAACGCGCCCCCATTGATCGACCGCCGCAAGACGAAGAGGACGACGACGCCTACTACACGCAGACGAATGGTCTCACGGAGCGCCTGAACAAGAACCTCGCAGAAATGCTAGCAATGTAGGTCGAGGTCGAGCACAAGGCGTGGGACGCGGTCCTGCCGTATGTAACCTTAGCTTACAACACGGCAGTGCAGGAAACAACAAAGTTCACGCCGTTCAAGTTGGTTTACGGCAGGAAGCCGACGACGACGTTCGACGCCATGCTGCTGCACATCACTGGCGAAGAGAAAGTTGACGTCGCTACCTATCTCAAGCGCGCCGAAGAAGCCCGAGAGCTCTCCCGCCTACGGATCATGAACCAGCAGCGTTCCGACAGCCAACACTACCACCTACGACGACGCTACGTCGAGTACCAGCCCGGTGACCATGTTTGGATTTGGACCCCGGTACGCCGACGAGGCCTCAGTGAGAAACTATTGCGGCACTATTTCCAACCCTGCAAGGTCATCAGACTATGTGGTCGTGCCAGACGGCATTCCGCATTCGCAGCGGCGCCGCGCACGATCTGAAGTGGTCCACGTCGTGCGCCTTAAGCTCTTTTACGGACGCTGACGAACTTGCTTAGTTTGTTGTTTCTTTGCTACGGTTGTTTTGTTTATTACTTTCGTTTGTTTGCAGCATCGGGTTGATGCTATTTAAGACGGGGGTATTGACATGTGTACTTGTTTGTCTATATCGGGCGACACGTTTCACCGCCTAACAAATGTTATCGCAGAGCGCCGGACGCGCCTGCATGTATCGGAAGTTTCTGGAATGTTATCGAGGCTTCCATCTGCTGTCTGTGACCGAACATTGTGTAATCTGATCGCATTTTTGCGCGACGCGAATGATGTAGAACTTTGTGGAAGGCACGGTGGTCCCAGCGATTACTCTGGACCATTCGACGGCTGATGTATAAAAGCCGATGCCCTTGACCCGCTGATCAGATTTTCGACGATCGCACAAGTTCGCCCAATAAAACGCTAGTTTCATCTTTCCCAGTTTGGCTGCTTTCTTCACCGTGAATACCACGTGACAATGTTGTGCAAAAGGTTTAGAACACCTTCCTCAGGTATCTAAATATACGGAATGGGAGGGTGGGCAGAGAATTCGCATACACTAGGCACTGCATCATCATCCTTTGGATAAGCCGACGAAATGCAAAGATTCAATTGATCAGCCCTTTCAGCATCATTAATTTTGGGATTAGAACAGCACTGCTTATTTGGCGGATTTACATATCGCCAAAACTTAGCCAGTGCTTCTAAGAGGAACTTCTTCAATGTTACATTGTAAAATTGGTCTTTCGCCTCCCTAATTAGCCGCTGCAATTCTTGCCTCATTTTTTGAATTGAAGTTTCGCCATCTGTATACTTATTTTGAGAACATTCTTTCCGTTTTCTTTTAATTTTCCGCTTTGCCTGAATGATTTTTCGGTTCATCCAAGGATTCGTTTCCAACATTTTTTATTCTTCTTAGGAACAAATTTATCCATGCTTCGAGTTACTACACTGTAGAAGAAATTCCATAAATCATCAATGCTCACATACGATTGATGCAAGTAGGTAAATACATCAAAGGAGTTTTCGAGACAGCCTAAGACAATCACTTCTTCCTGCGGATTGAAAATTCCAAGCTCTTTTCTTTGGGTTACCCAGTGAGGGGGATGGAGACATACTGAAAATAGCTATTGAATCTTGTGCTCTGATATTCCGTCCTTTACGTGGCAATCCGTAAAAAGCCCTACCAACCCATGCGACACTAAAATAGGATCCAAAATAGATGAATCTGTACCACACAGTCTGGTGGGTTCTCCTACAACTTGCTCTAAATCATAAGAGAACGCCAAGTCCAAAAGCTATTCGCCACTAGCCACGTCTACCTCCATAAGTATGACCTCCAATTAATTCCCGGTAAGTTAAAGTCACCCAGCAGAATGATATTGTCTCCTTCTCGAAAATTTCTTTCCATAATTTCTCTTAGGCTGTTCATTCCATCTGGTGAAGCATTTGGGGCCCTATATACACATGCAATATAAGCTGTTCGATCAGCAAGTTTAGTTTTATTTCATACAGCTTCGATGCTGTCCGATTGTTGAAGGGTAGTACACAATATGCTTTACTTAACCAATATGGCCACTCTTCCATCTCTTTCTCCTCGATCCCTTCTAAATGCTTGGTAACCAATTGGCACGCATTCGGCCTGTCGGATATTGCTATGTAATCATGTCTCCGTTATGACAATAACATCAGGTTCATGTTCCAAGAGTACAACTTCCAATGCATCAGTTTTTTTTATTATGCTCCGCGCATTTATGTTTATAATCTTAAAGCCATCCTGTTTACCTTGTTGGAGTCAGTTGTCAGTTTCAATTACCCTCGAAATTTGGTACCTCAACTTATTATCCTTATCCCATCCATACAATATATTATTCATTTTCAGTTTATCACAGAGAAGTTTGGTCCTACGACCTTCGTTTTCTTCCTCGGCACACGAGTCCCACAGTTTCTTCCTAATTTCCACTACACATTTGGAATAATCTTCACTAATGCTTATCTCTGTATAGCTAGGCTTGGTACAATTGCTCAAAATCTTTACTTTCTTCCTGAAGTCCGCTAGCCGAAAGATAATTGGGCGGTTTTTATCAGGTGTTTTATTTCCGAGTCTGTGATATTTTCCAATGGAACTTACTTCCGCCTTCAGAATGTCTCTAAAAACTTTTTCATTGACTTTCTTCATCAGTGCCACTTCATTCTCCTCCGCACCTTCTTGCATGCCTCTAATTATTAAATAATTTCGTCTAGAACGGTTATTCAAATCATCAACCTGTCTAACAAGTCTCGTCGCGCTTTCATCCCACCTGCCAACAAGCGCTTCAACGTTTGTAAGCCTGAGCTCAGTATCGTCAAAGCTTTGTAGTTTCTGTTCCATTAAAAGAAGTCGATTTTGATTTTCAGGCATTCTCGTTTCAGAGCTAGCCTGATTTGTATGAACGTCAGTGAGTTTCAACAGGATCTCTTTCTGGTTCTGGATTACATTTGCAACCATCGCTTCCGTTACCTGTCCAGGATTTTCTTCTACGTCACCTGACAACTTATGCAGCAAACCCACTAATGATATACACTCCAAAAAGTTTCATAACACAGTGTGTGGGCACGACAACACTATAAGACAAAGATCGTCACTACGGAAACAGTATTTTGTATGACTAACCTGCACAAAGAGCGGTATGTTGGGTGACATAGTCACGGCTATGTTGCCGTGCCCACTGAAGTTGTCCCTCGGTGAGGTCCAATTTATAGGCAGCAGCAGGTCCTTGTTGGAGGCGGATGCCGTGGTCATTGTGCTGGACTCATTCATAAACAGCTAAAGAATAGAAGTGCATAGCGAAATTATGATCAGTGGTGTTAAGGTACGAGTATCATTGACTAAAATAAGTTTTGGGGTGGAATTCCGAAGCGGAATGTCCAAGGAAACAAATGTTCCATTAGTCAAATGGCCGGTGAGATGGAGTGATTAATGTCACTGTATGGTCCACGAGCTTGAATTTCGAAAGAGTCGGCATATTCACTACTGGGCATTTGATCTGGCTTCACACAAATGGTTCTCAAATATTCAGGTGGTAAAAGTAATTCAGGTAGGAGGGCGGGCACACAAGCTTGTATTTGGTGATGTGTTTAGCGAGTATTAAGGACATTAAATAACGAAAACGAAGAATAATCTCAAACGAGATTCACGGTAAAGCAACTAGTCGGTCCCGAATTCGAGAAGAGGCTGATAATTATCACAGTTATTTTATTTCGGGACTACAGAATTTTTTAGGCCACGTTGGTACTTGTAGAAATGCACTTATAATTTTCTAGTAGCCAGGCCTCATGATGGTTGGTGAAGTGCTATTTGTGACTCTAGAGGTCGTCTAGGCATGTGCGCTTCGGATGTGCGCATGTGCCACTGTGCTCTTCGTTTTCTAACAAAATTCTGATTTGCTAACGCATAGAGGCTCCATGTTAAGCCATGCTGCCCCGCCACGTAGGACACAGCATACGCGCTTATAATGTATGACACATGGCTTCAAGATTGTGCTAGCAAACAGAGCTTTGCTCTACCTAGGAATGCAATAAATAACGCCATGAAATTGCACGCACGACTTCAATTTATAGGTATCCCTGAAGTAGAGAGATGCCTCAACAGACGAGCGCAAGACATTGCTTCCGCCACTTCCCCTGGCTTTTTTTGGGATATTCCTAAATCATCATTACCTGTCCTACGTCGTTTTTTGACAGCTGGCCATAAGGGGAATTGGAAATATGGTGCCTTTACAGCACGGAATTTTGCAAGACACAGCAATGTCTGTACTGCGCAATCAAGCCTTCAAGTACGACCTACAGCTCATCCCTATAGGGTATACTCACAAGTATATCCCGAGCATAAATATCTGGTAATGGAAAAGTGCATTATTTGCAGTGAGTACAATTCTCCTCCATATGTTATGTTTTGGTGACTCCTTCTTGGCCCATTTGGTATGCGCCAAGAGAACGAGGTACCACTGGGGAGTCCGTGTGGGCAAGACAGAGGAAGCGAAAATTCACAATTCGCAGAGAGATTCTAAACAGCTACCACACACAAAAAACCAAGTGGCAAAAGACAAAAAGGACAGCCGTATATTTCAGTTATATGATATGAAACAAAATATGCCTGCAATGTGGCGCACTCTTGAGGCTTGGCCGAAGGGAATATGAAGGATTAGTGGCAGGTCGCTCGAGTTTCGATTGCTGATATACCAGCTATACCAGCACCAGCTATACTTTACATCACATGGGCGTTGCCAGTGACCAATGCCTAGTTACCGCGAACGACTTCATCGGCTCTGTCGAAAACCCAACTAGCTGCAGCTATAAAGCTGCCTACCATGCCTAGCATCAAGGCATAATCGGTTGGTGGTTTTTCTTCTTTGTCGGTTCTCACTCGGATTTATGTGCGCTCGTGAATACCTTTATACATTAGGACAATGAAGGCGGCCGCATGCATTCTTTCCTACGTTGCAAGAACAAAACAATACATGTACTCCTAGCACTAATCCGGTCTTGCACACATTCTCGCGCATTTCTTTTGGGAACAACGCTTTTTTTTTTCATAACAGGTGTGCAGGTCCTGATGTGCCCACGTTTGATAATAGAACAACCTCGTTGCTTTGACAGGCCTGTGTCTCCTTGGCTGGTTTAGTGCATGTATTTTGCGCCATTGGAGAACAAGGTCGCAAACTATACGAATGACGCGGTTTTGCCTATTTGCAGAAGTTCGCCCACGAGGGACCCCAGGCCGTGTACAAAGGCATCGTAGCCGAAAACATTGCTGACGCCGTGCGCAGAGCAGGTGGTGTCCTTTCAACTCAGGACCTTGCAGATCACCTTGAATCGGCTGAATCCCTCGATGTGGAGCCCGCTTCGACGACCTACCGCGGCAATGTGAAGGTTTACACGACCCCGCTACCCACCCAGGGGGCCGTACTGCTAGAGGCGCTCAACATACTCGAGTGCTTTCAACTGAGGGGTGAGCTCAGCCGTATGGCACCATCTCACTATTTCCATCGAAATGATACTTCCTACATTCGTAAATGTTTCTTTTGGTATCTGCAGCTCGTACCCTAAAAGCTTACCCTGTGTAACCACCTTTCCAGAACTCATACTAGTCATCGCTGGGTAAGTTTACTAGTAATGGGCCTCAATATCCATGTCACATAGTGCGTGCCCGCGTCTACCTCGAGATGCCCGCGATTTCCGCCGAAGCCACCGCGCCGCTTGCACGGCGATCGGAAGGAGGGCTCCCGATTGTTCCAGAGCCCGCCGGACCGGTTGGTCACGTGGGTCGCTATAGCATAACACAGCGAGCAGAGTAGTTTGGAAGACGGAGCGGCTTGGTCGTGCACCCAGAGACAGCTGAAGATGTGGTAGGCAGGCTCAAACTCCGCGGCCGGAGTCTTTGCCAGTAGATCGACAGACGGTGCAAGTTTCCCAAGATCTTCGGCAGCGAGGTACCAACAGCCCGACGCTCTTCAGATCGGGATGCCGGCGAGCACGCCACAGATAAGCCTGGTGTTCGAACCTGCTCTCAGAACTTTCGGCCGCTCTCTTTCTTTTTTTTCTTTCTTCATCTTTGATTTTCTTATTCATCGCGTGTTCATTTTTGTATGTTCGGTTAGTGTAGTGTTTGCCGTGTTTATTGTCGCGTATATTTTTCATTTGCCCCACGCATTTTTTTTAACATTTCGTTAGTGTTAGACATGCCGACGTGGTGAGCTTTGTTTTGCGCATTTCGCCAGGCTTCGATTGTCGTTACTTTTATTTCAGTTTGTGTAGCGTGTATTGCCGGGTTTGCCATTCAGTTGTCGTGTATTATCTTCGTATTATTAATTGGTAACGGCCGGTTAGCCAGGCCGCGTGGGTATATTCTGCGTGGATTCTCCTAATACTTCGCTGGTACGATTTTGGGTTTAAATAAGCACTTTGTTCTTTCTCGGCCACCTCTTGCCTCGTGCCTCGGGTCCGCTGTCGATCAGGAGTGGGCATTATCACCGGTCAGCCAGTCGAGCAACCCGTAACGCACGCGGGGTGGGATTGTTATCCCCCCATCCCCTCCGGAACCGAGAGTGCGGTAATCCAACCACCAAACCTCGGCAATCCCTACGATTGGTACGAAACGAAATGGATATGCACTAAGAAACAGCAGGAGAACATTTTGTTTTCACATTTGAGCACTTGACAATGTTTACGGCCAGCCCTATGTTATATTGCGTCGAATGCAATATGCTGTTCGCACTGGATGGATGGATTGATCTATGACCGCCCCCTTTGAAATGGGGCGATGAGTTGAGCCACCAAGCTAAACCTCCAGCCGCCTTTTGCTATATTCTATTGCAAACATGTGTGCCATTCCTAAACTCAAGTTTTCCTGGGAAGCCAGCGGAGACTAAACCGATGGCTCGATACATATTTTCACATTGTCAAAAAACATGTTCTTTCTTTTCTCTAGCTTTGCCACAGGAAGCACATCTTATTGTTTGGTCTCCTCGCTTATAACTAAGCGTTCTAGGACATCCCTATCTAGCGTCGAAAAGTAAAGAGCTTCCGTGTAAATTGTTTTAAATTGTTTCTTTCCTGATTTCGTTCTTACGTGTTAGGTAGTTACATATACCATGTTTTTTTTTTCATTGCCACCACCAAGGAAATGGTCTTAGCCGCTCTGACTACGCGTTTGACGTTCATTATTTTCTTATTGTTCGCTATACCAGTCGCATACTTGGCAATAAGCTTCCTAGTTATTTTTCTCCAATGCGAGTCAATATTTTTCCTGTATAAATCCTTGAACGCTCTCGCAACCCATTTACTTTCATAATCCTCAGTCGTTAATTGATATCAATTCCAGTGTGAGCATCTCTAACTTCAAATTTTCTGCAGCCGATATCACTCTGTGCACCATCATTTGTAGCCTTCTCGTGAGCGCCCAATGCGGGGCGTCCCATAGACATTTGATTACCATTGAGTCCTTACTGTACACATAACAACGTGTAAGCAACCTCATTTCGAAAAGTGAGTCCTAGAACCATTGCACCTTTCCACATACCTCGGAGCACTTCGTACCCATTGTATCACCATAGTGCTTTCTGTTTAACTATGGCCTCATTCCACTTTTCTTTACTAATAGTTTGTCTTCTTGTGTTTCTATGTATATTTGTGTTACATTTATTTATACACCAAGGTGTTTGTATTCTTTCACCCGAGCTATTTCTTGCCCATCTATTGACACTCTCTGTTCACTGTTTTCGTTGGGTGCCATAACACATGATTATAAAACGCTAGGTTTCAATCATGAATTGTCACCTTCCTGTCGGCAGATATTTGTGAGACGTGGTATATTCACACGCCTACTTATTTCTCCTTTTCTCGGGGACTACATTTCAATCGCTAATAACCTAAACACATCGCTCAGCGCAGGACGCACCTGCGTAATTGACAACTCACGCGAATATTAACGTTGATTCTGTCTATTGTATATGTCCTCGCTGAACCTACTATAATTAGAGTGCATGCGTGACAGAAATTGTGTATTAGCTTCCGGAAAACACATGGGCCCCAGCGATTACACTGGAACATTCGACGAGCGATGTTGATCACCGCTGATCAGATTTTGACAGTCATCGGCTGCGTTCACCGATATCGCTGTGCTTCGAGTGTCACTTGTTTAGCGGGCCCAAGTTGGTCCAGCAAAACGTCGTTTCGTTATTCACAGTTTCTTTACGGTATTGCAGACAATCACGACAACGGGGCAATATCACTTTGCCAGTTAGCAAGCATCACAGTATAGTCCGCATAAAATAGATCTGGAAGCTGCTGCTCTACAACCGTGCCCGTCTGTTTGTATGAGAGATTAAAACCGCTATTCATTCCTTCTAGCACCCTTTCCATTCTTACTGTCTGCATCACGAACAACAGCGGGAACAAAAGGCAACCTTATCTTGTTCCCTTGCTGGTCTCAACTTTCTCATCGCTCCTCACCCCTTCCCATTCAATGCGCATTAGGTTTTCTAGGTAAATCTCCCTTAAATCCCATATACAGTTGTTGCGTAAGCCTTCCCCTTCGATTGCATCCCACATTATGGTGCGGTCGACGTTGTCATGCACTCCCGTAATGTCTGAAAAACCACATAGATGAATGAGATACTCGTTTCTTCTCTGAATATTTCAACACACTGAGTAAGAGCAAATAATTTAACGTCAACACGGCTCACAAATATTCCTCGCTGCTTAATCGGTGCACCGAGAGTAAGCGGATTCTATTTCGGGCTACAAGCAAAAGGTGGTCTCCTATCCCGGCATACCCTGAATGCGTCGCAGCTCTGAAATAATCGCGATGCCGCCACGCACAAGCTCTAAATATAAAACAAAGACGGATGTCGAAATAGATTTGTTGTATTTTGAAGCACAGCTGTCATCGTGGTGAAAAGACAGCAATCTCAAATTTCATCGCTTTCCTAAAGAAGGGGACGTGTGTCGGTGAGCGACTTGGATACGACGCTTGCGCATCGAGAAAGATGACTGATAACATATTAAAAAATATTATGGGGTTTTACGTGCCAAAACCACTTTCTGATTATGAGGCACGCCGTAGTGGGGGACTCCGGAAATTTCCACCACCTGGGGTTCTTTAACGCGCACCTAAATCTAAGTACACGGGTGTTTTCGCATTTCGCCCCCCTCGAAATGCGGCCGCCGTGGCCGGGATTCGATCCCGAGAACTCGTGCTCAGCAGGCTAACACCATAGCCACTGAGGAACCACGGCGGGTAATAACATGTTCGCTTATCCAAAACAGTTCACTCGGGGCCTGTTTCTTCACGGCGGATAGATCACTGCTTTCATAGTGTGTATTGACACGTCTACTTATCTCTATCGGGCGACCACCTTTCGCCGCCTAACAAATGTAATCGCGCAGCATGGGACGCGCCTGCATGTATCCGAAGTTTCTGGAAAGTTATCGATGCTTCTACCCGGCTGTCTGTTGTCGCCGAACTTTGTGTTATCTGATTTCATCGCGTGACGCGAATGGTGTAGAACTTTGTGGAAGGCACGCGGGTCAGTACGATTAGTCTGGAACATTCGATGACTGCTGTATAAAAGCCGACGCGATTAACCCGCTGATCAGATTTCCGGCGATCGCCGACCGTGTTCACCGCTATCGTTGTGCTATAAGTGTAGCCTGTTTTTGTGGGCACAGGTTCACCCAATAAAAGTTAGTTTTGTCGTTCACAGTATTGCTACTGTGTTCTTCAACGTCACCACCACGTGACATCTGGTGGTGGTGCTAGTGCGTTCATGTACCGAACGCCCCCGCAAAGCCGCGATCCAAGCCCGAAGCACGAGGACAGAACCAACACCGCCCAAGACCAGCGTGCTAGCCGCAGACTGCAAGGACTGCCCCCAGAGCACGGACTTCTACCTGAGACGACAAAGAAGATCGTGGTCAAGACAACCCCAATGGCTGCCCCAGCGTCCCCCGTTATCCTACAACAACCTCGGGAGCCACCAACTTTCCATGGAGCAGCGACTGAAGACCCGGAATCAAGGCTGGAGACCTACGAACGAATCGCGACATTCAACAACTGGGACTCCGACGACAAGCTGCGGCATGTATACTTCGCCTTAGAAGACGCCGCCAGAACGTAGATTGAGAACAGGGAGTCGACCTTGACAACGTGGGCCTTGTTCCGTAGCAGCTTCCTGCGCGACTTCACAAGTGTCGTGCGCAAGGAAAGGGCCGAAGCTATGCTTGACGCCCGAGTGCAGCTACCAAACGAGAACGTTGCCATCTTTACGGAAGAAATGAGCCGTTTGTTCCGCCACACCGACCCGGATATTTATTTATGTATTTATTTGTACATACTGCAGCCCCATAGGAAGGCTATTGCAAGAGTGGGTAAAAACAGTGTTGAACAAAAATAAAGTGAAATCAACAATGACTCTTACAGTATCGTTTCAATCGTTTACAAAATCTTACAAATTGTTTTCATCGATTCATAAAAAGCAATGACACAGCAATACGCACACATAGAGTATAAACTAAACGTGCTTTAAGTAGTTACACGTACTGTTTTCATAGACGGCACTTTCGAATTCGCTTATCGGGAGTGAACGAAGGCAGCCAGGCAAGGAATTCCATACTTCTATTGAGCGGGGAAAGAAGCTGTACTTGAACGTATTTGTACGGGCATAGAGAGGGTTAAGATTAAGCTCGTGGAAATTACGCGTGCAAGAAGGCTTGGTGAAAGATCTGCAAGCTGTGTTTGAAGTGTGATACGACTTGTTAATTATGTTGTGCAAAAACTTTAATGATTCCACATCACGACGTACTGAAAGCAATGTGAGATTCAGCGTAGGGAGGGCAGACGAGGGTGAAAAATAGGGGTTATACTGATGTAAAATAAAATGGACGGTTTTTCCTGAACTGCTTCTAGTTTGATTATGTTGTTTTGGTTATGTGGTGACCAGACTGTTGCGGCTTAATGGATAATGGGGCGAACAAGAGTTTTATACATTAAAAGTTTAGTTGCCTTCGGAGCCTTTTGCATACTACGACGTAGGTATCCAAGCTGCTTTAGGGCCTTTGAACATGTTTGGTCAATGTGTGTAGTCCATGAGAGATTGTGAGTAAATATGGCCGAAGAGAAGATATGTGAGGATATGGCCGAGGAGAAGAGAGTACGCCTACTGATGCGTGGTGTAAAGGAGGAGCATTTCGCCGGAATGGTAAGAAGCCCACCGAAGACCGTCGAAGAGTTTCTTCGTGAGGCGACGACCATTGGGAAGACACTCGAGATCCGAAACCGGCAATTTGATCGTCGCACGAACTCTACAAACTACGCCGGGGTTCAATCACTGGCTACCGACGATCTACGCGAGCCTATCAGAGCGGTCGTACGGGAGGACCTGCAGTAGTTCTACCCAAGGTCGCAGTCCCAAGTGGATCCAATCGCTGAAATCGTCAAGAAGAGGTTGAGCGAGTCCCTGAGGTGCAACCCCGATCAACGCAACCTCTGCCCGAAGCGATGGCCTACGCCGCCGTCGCCCACCGTCAAGGTCCCCCTACGCGACAATGACAGGGCCCTGTAATGCCGCAATTCCGTCGTTCACCGCCGCCACCGCCAGCACGCCCACCCGTTGCCCAGCGCAGCTACGTGAGGAAGATGGACATTTGGCGAGCTCCCGACCACCGCCCGCTCTGCTACCACTGCGGAGAAGCCAGCCATGTGTACCGCCGATGCCCATACCGGGAGATGGGACTGCGAGGTTGCGCCGTTAACGCACCGCGGTCACAGATTGGCGAACGACCTCGCGATACTACCTACCTACTACCTGCCTACCTACCTACCTCGCCGCGACTCAGTGGAGCCCTCGACGGCCGTCCCGGTCGCCCTCAGCAGGCCACTACCTGTCGCCGCAGCGCCGTCTATACACCGGCCCAGCACGGGGCCGATCTGCGAGTCCATATCCGGAAAACTAAAAGCAGCAACCGATGGAGGTGCGGTTGCTGTTCGTCGAACTGACGAAGATCCTCCGCTGCCGACGAAGACGACGAAGAGACCATCTAGACGACATAAGAACGACGCGCCACAGTCCCGACAAAATCAGGAAGCCAAGAATACACCGACCAAAGACGACTTGACGACGCGACGTTCCAACTTCATTTCAACACGACGCAGCCGTGATCCGACGCAAAAACCTATCTGTAACGCAAGACAAAGAACCACCGACCTTGACGTGCTTCTCGACGGCCACGCAGTCACCGCCTTAGTAGACACAGGAGCCGATTACTCCTTCATGAGTGGACCCATCGCCGCCCAATTGAGGAAAGTTAAGACTGCATGGGACGGCCCTCAAATTCGGACCACTGGAGGACACCTGATTACGCCGACTTGGATCTTCACGGCAAGAATTACTGTTCATGACCGGACTTACCCTGCCACCTTCGTTATCCTCCAACAGTGTTCACGAGACGTCATTCACGGCATGGACTTCCTGAATCAACATAGCGCACTCATGGACCTGAAGTCGAAATCGATAACGCTGTCGCAAGATCAAGCGATATCGCCGGAGAGCTGTCGTAGTCACCACGCCTTGAGCGTCCTCGAAGATCAAGTGAGCATCCCGCCACGCTCCAGCATTATTATTTCCGTCGGCACGGAAACACCCGCTGACGTAGAATGCGTCATCGAGGGCGACCAACATCTACTTCTCGACCGTGAAATTTGTGTCGCAACAGGGATCGCTCGTCTGACTCCACGGAGGGCAAGTGGAAATTATGCTAACCAACTTCAGCCAAGTGTTCAAGCACATCAACAAGGACACGACAATCGCATACTTTGAGGAAATTGTGGAAACCAGTAATGCCTTTGTCCTCTCGGATTCAGCCGCATCTACCCCGATGAGCATATTCCCCGAACCAGACTTCAAGGTGAATCCAAGTCTTCCTATGAGTAAGCAGCAACCGATCAGAAGTCTTCTCCGACGATAAAAAGAATGCTTTTCGACGTCATCGAGGATTCGACAAACACCAGTTGCAAAGCATCGCATAATAACAGAAGAGTGCGCTCGACCACTCCTCGAGAATCCTTACCTAGTTTCGAAGCGAGAACGTGGAACTATTAGGCAACAAGTCAACGAAATGCTGCGCGATGACATCATCCAGCAGTTGAAAAGCCCTTGGGCCTCTCCTGTAGTCCTGGTGAAGAAAAAGGACGGAAGCCTACGCTTCTGCGTCGATTATCGTTGACTGAACAAGGTGACGAAGAAGGATGCGTACCCCCTTCCACGGATAGACGACGCATTGTATCGGCTCTGCAGCGCAATATACCTCTCGTCGATGGTTTACGGCAGGAACGCGACGACGACGCTCGACGCCATGCTGCCCCACTTCACTAACGAAGAGAATGTTGACGTCGTTAGCTATCTCCAGCGCGCCGAAGAAGCCCGACAGCTCGCCCGCCTACGGATCAAGAACCAACAGAGGACCGACAGCTGACACTACAACCTCCGACGACGCTTTGTCGAGTACCAGCACGGCGACCGTGTTTGGGTTTGGACACGGATAGGCCGACTAGGGCTGAGTGAGAAACTATTGCGCCGCTATTTCGGACCCTACAAGGTACTTCGGCGTATTGGCGCACTGGACTATGAGGTCGTGCCAGCCGGAATTTTGCCTTCATAGCGGCGTCGCGCACGATCTGAAGTGGTCCACGTGGTGCGTCTGAAATCCTTTTACACTGACGAACTTCCTTGTTTAGTTGTTTTCTTTGCTAAAGGTGTTTTTATTTATTATTTTCGTTTGTATGCAGCATCGGGTCGATGCTTTTTAAGAGGGGGGTATTGACACGTGTACTTATTTTTATCGGGCGACCACGTTTCGCCGCCTAACAAATGTAATCGCACAGCGCGGGACGCGCCTCCATGTATCCGGAGTTTCTGGAAAGTCATCGATGCTTCTACCCGGCTGTCTGTTGTCGCCGAACCTTGTGTTATCTGATTTCATCGCGTGACGCGATTTGTGTAGAACTTTGTGGAAGGCACGCGGGTCCGAACGATTAGTCTGGAACATTCGATGAGTGCTGTATAAAAGCCGACGCGCTTAACCCGCTGATCAGATTTCCGACGATCGCCGACCGTGTTCGCCGCTATCGTTGTGCTATAAGTGTAGCCTGTTGTTGTGGGCACATGTTCGCGCAATAAAAGTTAGTTTTGTATTACACCGTATTGCTGCTTTCTTCGCCGTGACTACCACGTGACAGTACTTTAATTATGTTATGGCGTTTTAAATCGCGCAGTGTACTTTGTTGAGATAGGGACATAAATTATATACAGGTGGTCCCAGCTAATTTTAGACAGCGTTTAATAATTGGCTGACACACTCTAAGACTACGTGACGAAATGCTGTTGCTGGCTGTAAAGAAAGTTTAGGGACTTTCGTCACACTTCGTTGTTGTGCCGCGCGATGAGGAAACAATGCAAGAAAAGTGATCACATGATTAAAACACAAGTTACATTTATGAAAAATACAAAAACCAAACTACAATCAAAAACGAGGTTAAGGCACATGATATTATATGACTAGGCTAGAAGTGCTAAGGCTGCTGTGTGTCCGAGAAACGAACAGATTTCAACAGGTCAGGGTGTGACCGACATGAGACGACTGCTTGCCCGAGTGAGGGGTGATGACGTGATGACGTAGAAAGTGCTTCCATGTTGGACAGGGAGACGAAGATTGCTCTCCATAAATGAGGGACGACCACTCATCAACCAGCCTGCATGCGAGCCGCAGTGCTCGTTGCAGTAATGGTCAGCCGGCCCAGCGTGCAGCTTGCGCGCAAACCGCAGTGCTCCGCGCATATGCGGGCATTAGCCAGGCCACGAGCGTTGCTCCGCCGAATAGCCCATCGAGGAAACGCATTGCCAGCGATCCGCAATTCTCGCGGCAAGAAGTTACACAGCCACAAGCCAAATCACGCTTCGAGCTGTAGTACTTGTGCTGGCGAACATCTCGCCCAAGGGCGACGGTCGGGCGGCAGCTCCATGAATGGCCGCGTTCCCTGGAGCCTCGATAGCCGGCGTTCGAGACATCGGCCTGCTGTCTTCCGTCTTCTCGGATTTTGACGATTGCTGATAATTATGGACGTTCGTCACCAGTTCGTGTGTCTAGGGGGGAAAAAGAAGCAAACGGGAGTGGACGTGCGTTGCATGGGCTCCATGGATTCTCGAAGTTTTCAGAGTGTCAAACCCATAATAATATTTGGGGTTTTACGTGCCAAAACCACTTTCTGATTATGAGGCACGCCGTAGTGGAGGACTCCGGAACTTTTGACCACCTGGGGTTCTTTAACGTGCACCTAAATCTAAGCACACGGGTGTTTTCGCATTTCGCCCCCATCGAAATGTGGCCGCCGTGGCCGGGATTCGATCCCGCGACCTCGTGCTCAGCAGCCCAACACCATAGCCACTGAGCAACCACGGCGGGTAGTGTCAAACCCATCGGGCCACGATAACGTTTGGTGTAATCGACTCAGAGAGTGGCGTGGACCACGAGGACACCACTCTCAACTCGGTAGGCCCACTTTTTGGACTTTTATCGGAGATTGAAGTTTCCCCGTGGTTGGCGAACTGGGCCTACCATCAGGCCTAGCCGGACCCGGGCTCCAACGGGCAACTAGGATGCGGGCGTAGCAGCGTAGCGACTAGAATGGACCCCCGGCAGTAAACCGCAACAACGTATAGGCACCCGGCAAACGGACCAGCCCAAAATCCGTCAGAAACACAAGCGATGGAGGAAGCCTATCCCGCCGTATGTTCGAGACAGAGTGGGCTGGGGAGCGGAGTATCAGAAGATTTAGCGATGCAGCAAGATATGCCGAGTTCGGCAGACACGGCAGATCAGCAGGAAGAAGAAAAAACTGGCAAATTTACGGTTCCCGACGCCAGAAGAAAGGGCTTAGGCGCGCTACGCAGAGCACCGCCATTTTGAAACAGGGCGAGCCCCACGCCGCCGAGAACAATAGCAAGATGGCGCCGGCGACGGCAGCTGGCGTGACGTCAACGACAGAAGGACAAAAGAGTGGCGCAGCGAGGCAGTCGAGGCAGAGACTCCCGACACTCCCGATGAACGACGCGAAGATCATTATTCGGCCCAAGGGGTTAAGGAGCTCAAGACGTACCAAGCGGCCAGTGCTATCGTGGAAGCGTGTGGCCGAAAATTAGGAGAAGACAAGTTCGTGGGGAGACTCCGGCCAAGCTCCAACCTCATCATCGCAAGCGCCACGGACGAGGAAGCAGCCGGGATGATTAGGCAGATCAACTGCCTCAACCTTGATGGGCAAAATTACGACGTGAACGCCTACGTGACGCTACCGGAAGACATCAAAAGAGCCGTTATTTCACGGGTTACCTCCGGGAATCGCGGCAGACCTACTCAAATCCAAGTTGCGCCTACGCACCCAAGGAGTGCAGATCTTGAACGCCAGAATGCTGGTCAAGTCAGAGACAGCACTCGGCACTTTCGACGGCCCTTTCATCCCCAAATACGTCATTTTTGGGGCATGCAAGCACAAGACCCACCCCTATAGACCAACGAGACAAGTATGCTTCGTATGCGGCGAGCAAGAACACCGCTCGGAGGTGCGCCCAACGCCGGGAACGAGAATCTGCCGCCAGTGCGGAGCAACTAGCCCCCAGAGGGGCACCAGTGCCAGCCGAAGTGCCTGGTACACGGAGGAGCCCAGCTAACCGGAACCAGGGACTGCCAGCGGCGCCTCAAGGACACCAAGGAGCTCCGGGGCCGCCAACAACCGCATCAGCAGCAGCAACAACGCCGAGGCCGGACCCGCAGACACCGACCCAGATGGCTGAACTCGGAGGGAGATCGAGCCAGCCAGAGCCACTCGAGAAGCCCAGCCAGGAGCCCGTCCAGGAGCCAGGCGAGAGACCCAGCCAGGGACAGCTCCTTACCACCACTGCAGCCTCCACCCACGAGGGGGCAGCAGCAGCACAAGGGACAACAACAACCGATTAAGAAGACCCAAGACAACGCTAAGGTGAGCTGGGGACCACCCAAAAACCACCTCCGCACTCGGCGAAAGATAATAATAATGGAACTTAATAATCTTCGAAAGGAAAATGAAGCGTTTCGCAAACGCATAGAACAGCTAGAAAGACGGTTGGAGGAGCGAATTAAAGCCCTGCAGGATCAAAGGACCGGTAGTCCCCCTAAACCGCAGACTCCACCGCAACAACAACCACAGCGTAAATTGAATGAGAAAATTTATGATATTTATACACGAGTAGACAAACGCAATAGAACACAAATTGGCAATAATGTATCAGGAGATCCGAAACCAACGCGAACAACAAATCTCACAAGAAGCTAAAGACAAATTCAACCTAAGCAGACGAGGCCTCGAAAACTACAATGCGTCTAACACCGAGGACTAATCATGGCTAGACACGAAACAATAGAAATTTTGCAATTGAATTGCAGGGGCTATCGCAAAAACGAAGGCCAACTCCTATAATACATAAACGCACAACTCACACCACCAGATGTCATAGCACTACAGGAGAAAGGGCAAACCACACCAACACTAAAAGGCTACTCGTGCTATGATAAAGAACGCACAGCAATACTAATCAGTAAATCCCTCACGGCCATAGCACACGACAGCATAGCCGACACAGGCATAGACCACGGTATTGTCGAAATCATTCCAAAAAAGGAAAGAAAAGACAGCAGTCTCTTTGTCATAAATCTCTATAGTCCTCCGAACCAAAAAGAGGCGGACTTCAGCAAACTTTTTACAGGAGTGAGCAGATTACCCAAAACAAATCCCCTAGTGATAGTAGGAGATTTCCACGCCAAAGATCTGACCTAGGGTTACAAAAAACCAGACAAGAAAGGCATACAAGTTAAGGAAGCAGCAGATATATACGGCTGCACCCTAATAATACACGACAGTACGTCAACCAGACTAGGTAGCAGCATAAGCTCCGGCACTTGGCCCGACCTGACATACATACAGAAAACAGGCAAGGCGGTATAGGAAAACCTGCTGGAAAATCTGGGCAGCAATCACTACATCCTAAAAACGCAATTGGCAACCGGAAGAATAAAACGCAAAATTGGCAACAATAAGGTGACAGATTGGAATGCCTTCAGGAAGGAATGCAAAACAATAGAGGGAAACTTCGAGTCCCTAGAAGGCTGCGGAAGCAAGCTCAGGGAGATGCTCGACAAGTACACCAATGAAATAGAAAGAACAGAGGAAACACCTGAGGTGGACTCGCGACTACTCAAGCTATGAGACCAAGACGCGGGCTCACTAAAAGATGGAAAAAACAACGGCTAAACAGGAAGCTCAAAAAAATATCGCAGAGATAACCAAGGAGGCAGAGGAGTATGCGGCTCAGCTGACTAGGCAAAACTGGCAACAGTTTAGCGAGTCCCTAAACGGAATCTTTAGTACGGCAAAAACATGGCACATACTGAAGGCTCTCCTGGACCCAACAAAAACAAAATCTGAAAATAATAAGGCTATACACCGCCTAGTACACCAATTCGAGGGACCGGACTCTGAACTGCTAGAGCAGGTCAGAGTCAAATGTTTCGGACAGGACAACTCAGTGGCTTACACACAACCTACAAAGGGAAAGAAAACGAGCTGCTGGACAGGCCCATCACAAAAGAAGAGGTGTACGCGACCATAAGAAGCGTAAAAAAGAATACAACAGCGGGCGCGGACAAAATCAGAAATTCACTTATTCGAAACCTAGGGGACGAACTGGTGGAACAACTCACCACCTTCCTCAACCAACGCTGGGCTGCAGAAACGGTACCAGAGGAATGGAAACACGCCGAGATTGTAATGATCCCCCAACGAGGCAAAAAGCTACAGGTAACAAACTTAAGACCAATCTCCCTCACATCGTGCTTAGGCAAACTATATGAGAGAATAGTAACAAAACGACTGCAACATTACATGAAGGAAAACGAGCTATACCCCCATACTATGTTCAGTTTCCGAACCAAGCTATCGACACAGGATGTCCTTCTTCAAAGTAAACATGAGGTTCTCAGCAACATGCCATACAACCGAGAACACAATTTAATGGCACTAGACATTAAAGGAGCTTTCGACAATGTCAGCCACGTGGCAATCCTGGAAGGCCTTAACAGCGTAGATTGCGGGAAGAAAGTACATGAATACGTCAACGCCTTCCTCTCCAATAGGACAGCAACAATAGGTATGGGAGAGATCCGGTCGCAAAAATTTCCCACACCAAATAAAGGGACACCCTAAGGTTCAGTAATTTCCCCGATACTCTTTAACATCGCAATGATTGGCCTAGGGCATAAGCTAAGCAAAATCGAAGGCATACAACACGCCATGTATGCAGACGACATCACCATCTGGGCTACTAAAGGTTCGCTATCTGCAAGAAGCAACCACCTGCATGGAAGAATACGTCGGGGAAAGAGGCGTTGTGTGCTCAACGGACAAATCCGAGCTTCTGAGAATTACACGGGGCAAGAAAAGCAAAGAAAGCCTTAACTTGCGGCTAAAGGGGTAGCCGATACCGGAAAGCCAACAAATTGGGATCCTTTGAATGTGGATACAATCCAACCAGCTCGGCACTCGCACACTTAAAACACTCAAGCAGTCAACAACCCAAATAGCACGCATGATCCCGCGGGTGTCACAAACAACATATGGGATGAACGAAGGAGACACACTTAAGCTGGTTGGGAACCTGGTGGTCAGCAGGGTCACATACTGACTCCCGTACTTCAACTGCACCAAACAGGAAATACAAGAAGCAGACACCATTTTACTCAAAGCGTGCAAAACAGCACTTGACCTGCCGAATAATACATCGAAAGAGAAACTAATGGCACTTGGTTTAAGCAACACCTTCGAAGAACTAAAACAAGCCCAAAGTATCGCACAGCTCATGAGACTCCAGCAGACCAAAACGGGAAGGTAACTGCTAATAGGGCTAGGCTTCGCGGAATCAATCGAAGAAACCCAAAGAACGGATGGGATTCCTGATGAATATCGCAAAACATACACTGTTAGCCCCCTACCCAAAAACATGGACCCAAACCTCCACACGGCGCGAAGGAACGCGAGGGCGAAATACGTCAAAAAGTACCTGGCCACAAAAAACACAACAGTACACACAGATGCTGCAGTATACGCCAAGCAAAGAGGCACAAACATAGTAATGACAGCTGCGATAGTAATAAGTCCGGACTACAACGAGATCAGCAGCACGTCAATGAAGGACTGCTCGGTAACGGAAGCTGAGAAAATAGCCGTAGCTCTAGCCGCTGTGGAGCGCTACCGATCCGAAAGGTCTTTAAAAATACTCACCGACTCGAAAGCTACGTGCAGGAATTAGATGAACGGCAGAATAGGGCGCAGAGTGCTTCACATCATCCGCTCCTGCGGGGCTAGCAACCAAGTCAGGCATGCAATTTTCTGGGTACCGGGACACGCTGGAAAACAAGGGAACCTAAGGGCGGACAAGGCAGCTCGAGAGCACACAAACCGAGCGGCCACAAGCACCGACCCTGAGTAACCCATACTGGTATGTCAACCCAAGCTACTCAGACATACTTAATTACTATAAGGGGGTACGAATCAAATACCCTCCACCCCACAACAGCCTAAATCAGCATGAAGCAACCTCTTGGAGGAGGCTGCAAACAGGAACATACCCAAATCTAAACACATTAAGCAAGATGTTTCCCACCCAGTATAGAGACATTTGCCCCTGGTGAGGCGCCAAGCCCACCTTATATCACATTACATGGGGATGCCTTCACAATGAATAATTCCTTCAAATAAATGACCCGAGTGCGGAGCAATGGGAGAGGGTGCTCTCCAGCAGCGATCCCAAAGTCCAGCATGGACTAGTAAGGCACGCTCACTGAGTAGCTGCCCTCAGTGGTGCCCTGAAATAGGGGCGTCGACCCTGCGCCGATGGGGAAGAAGACAGCGAAGACGGCCGACCACATCTGCCACCGCTAATTTCTAACCAATTCGAGCAAATAAAAATTTTCCTCCTCCTTCTCCTCGTGTGTCTTAGGACGAGAAAGAATGTGCAAGAAACGCTAGTAGAAAAAACAATGTTTATCTTTCACACAAACCATGGTCAAAGGAAAGGAAAAGAAAACAAAAGAGCGTCACAGCTAAAGCTTCACGTGCAGACAGATGCACGCGACGCTCAGTCCAGAGAAGGACAGGGAGTTAAGACAACCAGTCCTACGCCGACGTTCAGCGCGGCATGTGTTCAAAGACCATCTCGCAGTTTGGGTCGTTAGCTCGCTTGTCGTTGCGCGGTACAGTCACCGAGGCGAACCGAGGCAGAGGTGGCACGGTTGATGCAGGTGGAACCATCGCCGGCACACGGCTGCGCTCCCGTACGCGGTGCCTTCCTACGTTGAGGAAACCACTGCGATGTCCGGCCGCAGCTCCCGAGGAGCGCGACCCACGGTTAACCCACGTTGGCAGCGCCTCGGTAGGCCTCAAGCGCGAACCACCCTCAGCAACCGCGCCCTGGCAGGAGAAGCTCAGCAGGCCTCGTCCTTGGTCCCGAACAGGCCTCCGCATCTGGCCCTTGGTCCCTCGGCCGCAGTAGGAACAACGGCTGCCGCTCTTCCCGAGGGTCGTACTCGATCTGCCACCACCATGGCTTCGTCGCTCGAACTCCTCCGCACTTTCTTCACGTAGCGCTTCTTGTCTTTCGTTTTGTTCTTTTGTCCTTTCATCTGACATGTGCCACCTGCCCTGAGTTTGCCTTTTTCACTTCGGTTTCAGATTTCTTCATACTTGCAACTCTATTTAGTCCACAACTCACTGCGTACAAGTGTTAAAAAGTTATAAAAAGCAATATTGTGTCCTTTCCCCAGAGTGACTATTGCACGGAGTTTCTATTTTGCCTAATTGCATAATTAGTAAAGATTGTTTAGCCAACTTAGAAAGCAATGAAGTTAGGGAAAAACTTCCGGTTAGAAAGTTGTAGAGCACTTCGCAAAACTTCCTATTAAACACTTGCATACTTTTTTATCAATTACGCATTAGTGTTTTCCGCTTATTCTTGACAACCGCGAAATACACAAAAATATCACGTGACCTGTCCGCTTGAGCGCTGTGATTTCAGCCCTGCCAAGCGTTCCGCGTACAGACGAGGATAGCACTCAGCCTTCTGTGCTGGCGCTACGCCTGATTATCGCTATCATGAACCGCCGCTAGGGAAGCACATCAGTGTCGTAAATTGCAATGCCTGCATCACCGCCCTCTTTCCCTTTAGGTGGCAGCACACTCTGCTAGATGCTATGTTCGTTTGTACGAGAAACGTTTGGGAGTGCTGCAATCACGACGCGCAAGACGGCATGTCACGTGGCATATTTTTGTATTTCACGGGCATCTGCAGTAGGCGAAAAGCACTAATTGTTCATAGATAGAGAGTGAAAAAGAAGTATAATTGGATGGTGTGCAAAGCGCTCTAGAACTTGCGAATTGGAATCTTTGGCCAAACTTCGTTACTTCACAAGTTGGTTAATTGATCTTGCCTAATGATGCCCATTGATGTAGAATATAAAATTAGTGTGGCTTACTCTGTACAATAGTGAGCAGCATACATTTGTTCGCATTGTTTTAGAGTGCAGCGGCATACTTGAAAACTCTGGCTAAAATTTTTTGGGACGCCCTGTATATTGAGCAGTGCTTAATCTTTATATGGTTCTGATTGTTTATAGTTTCCTGGCACAGCATTACTGTGTCTAATATCTTGAACAGCAGGGGCACTCTGTACGATGTGTTTTGTCCACAGGCATAGTACCAGGAACGGTAACTGCTTTGGAAGGTCTGAAGTTGATCATGACACATGCAATGTTTATTTTTATAACATGCTTTGGCACAGCAGTGTAAGTGGAAAGTGTTATTTTCACATTCAATGTGGTTAGTTGCAGGATTATGTTCGGGCACAAAATTCAAAAGGAACTGCTAACACTGCTCTTTCTAGCTTTGGGCATGTTGACTTGCGCACAGCACCACTAATTTGCTTTAAAACACTGCGCGCAGAGCTAAATTCTATCAAACCTGGTTCAATTTGATTTCAAGCCATATACTTACAATAATACAAGTAATTTTGCTCGATAGAGAACCCTCGCTAAATATTGGAAACATCTTGTCAGAAACCTAACTTCGTCCGCTAGGATGTTATTCCCTTTTCACGTTTCAATGGGGTTTCAGAATTTCTACGCGCAGCAGGTGTCTGCCGTGTTCCCAAACCATGCTCCCGTACGTCAAACAGTGCGTACTGCGAACACGGCCTTATAAGGCGGATCAGATAACCACAAAGGCAACAGTTCACCACGACTCACGAACAGAACTCTCATTTCTTTTTTTCCCCAGACACACTGACCAGGTAATTTCACAGAACTCTTTTAGCCTCGTTATATTAGTACGCAATATCCGTATTTATCTTCTGAAGCACGAGAGATGTCACTGTATGCATTGGAGGTGTTATGCGATATTGTGCAACGCGACTCGCAGTGTAGAGCTGCCCATGAAGGTCGAAAAGAGGCCGGTAGCTTGCGTGTAGAAGCCCACTACCCTCTTCTATTCTATTCTATTTTAACCTGCGGCTTACTTGAACACCTGTTTTTAAACAATTCAAATGCGACTGGCTGGGCAGGTCAAACGTTTGCACGCACAACGTATTTGTTTCCGCGCTTTCGTCGCTGAAACCCGTGAGACCGACATAGTTAAGGTGATGGGCCTCAAGAGCTTATTCGGCTTCAAGAAAACAACTCGATTGGACACCACAAACAACGTACCAAGCGAAAGAAGCGCCCGGACCCTGGATACCAAAGCCACCTTTGTGTAATTAGATAATGTTATCAGCAAAAGTAATAGATGCTAGATTAGCCAATTCATTATTTTAGAGCCCTTACAGGGCTGTAAGATAGGAAAGAGTGCTTGCAGTGCTCTCGGATAAATATTTATGTACATTTTTGTTCTACTTAAGCGCGAAGGTGCAATAGGAAAGCAGGAAGCAGAGCGCAGGCTTACGCGAGAAATAATATCCGTGTAATATATATTTATCGAATGGTGCCCAATTTCTAAAATGCGTATTTTGAACTTGCAGCCTTGACACATTCCGTATATTATCCACACGGTATATCTTCATTTACCAATATAGTTTGAAAGATTGTCATTCATCCGTGCGCGAGCATCGAACTGAGCCCCTGCGAAAGCGAAGAGCTTGCAATCATTTGAGTAAAAAGAAAAGAACCATCAGGAGGAGTTATTCTGCAAATGTCTACTTAATGGACAGTTCAGTTCAGGCTGTTGCTAAAGTGCTGATCGACTTTTTTGGGATACATTAAAGATCCAGGGAAGCGCCACTAGCCCGCCACACTCTTCCTTACACAGATGCAACCAGTTAGGGGTGGTCGAAATGAACAGTCCTCTAGATAACTTCTCGCCGTCGGTATACAGTCACAGTATGCCTACTGCCAGCTAGATATATTACAAAAAAGGATGAATCTTATCTAACCGATGAGATGCGTATTTCGGTATATTGTACTCTGTTGCTGGAATAGTAAAAATTAACTGAATACTTTAAACACACTTTAACTAGGTCACTATTTTGAACATTGCGGTAATAATGTCATTGCATTTACCACAAGTTGAATCCGACGTGCAAGGCGATCAGAATATTTGCTCAACAAACTAGGGGATAATATTGCGACGTCCTGTTTTGTTAGCTGTTGTATGTTTTCTAATCCGTCTGAACAAGTATTGAAATCTTCGAAGGCAGGACGAAGATGTAAGGGCGCAGTAAGAGTCATCCTAGTACAAATGCACAAAAAATTGTACCCTTTCTATCGCTACAAACAGGCCTACAGGAAACTCCAGGACAATTCGAACACCTGACGATTGAAGCCCTTCGCCACGCCATTGCTGACGGGCTCCGATGCGTGGCAGATGTTGCAGCCGGAGGCTCACTGGAGAAAATGGTTTCCAAGGAACACGCGCAAAAGTGTGCAGGGATGGTGAGTCTAGACAGGTGAGGGAACCTTAAATTACCAACCTATTCATTCTGACACCAACAGCTTGCATTGTTTTAGGCGTTTTATTGTCGAAAAAAATCAGCCGAGCCCATCTCTTAATGACTGTCGACGGTAATGCGTTTAGTATTGAATCAATATAGCGACGTAAAGTGTTTCCGCCATTGACATAAATTATGTATGAGGCTTGAACTGCACCGGAACTCCTATTTCGCGCTTCCCTAAGAACAGTCAGCGCCACGCAGCGGCGCGACGGCTAAGTCTGCACGTGGCTTCAGAAATTTATGGCGCGTGGTTCTATGCAAACGCTGAGAAAGGCGCATGTGACAACAGGGCTCTTCTGGCGCGCTTCTTTCTGTACATGGCCATCTAGAGACGCTGCCGAGAAGTGCGCACTTGGCCTCTGAATGAAAAGCGTGGCACGCAGTTCCTGGAAAACGCTGATAATTGTTCCATCGCTTGCTGCTCATGCTTTGGCGCATACTCCGTGATTATAGTAGTTTGGAGGCTCATCAAAGAGGGGCACATACCCATTGCAGTCATGGCGCATGTCGTTTTCGCCGAACATCGGCGCTTGCCTATTCCCATATATTACGCTGACATATGATGGCATGATAGAGGTTCATTGAAGAGTGGCACATATCTACACATTGCCACATGCTCAGTGACCCAAGTTGATCCGATGGTAGCTTGCAAATGTTCATTAACCCTCAATCCCCAGTGGCTGCGGAGCACGTGACAGAGGTGTTGGTCAGACTTTCGACTTATCAGTGTGTCCTCACTACGTAGGGTGTGGACAGGCGTTTACAGGAAACCTCGAGCAACCTTAAATCGTTCAAGACAGTAACCTTCTAGAATAGAGGTAATTTACAAGTGCTCTATGAGGAAATAATGAACCTTGCCTGAGGTATGAATATGTATTGTTAAAGGGAAAACGAGACAGGCACATAATTGTAGCTACTTTTCTTCAAATGCATGGCTTTTCTTTCAAGGAACCCGTATGGGTGTCCTTTGTAGGAACTACTGCGATTGGATCGATGTCTCATTTCTCTTTCGTTAATTATTTCTATCCACCTTGCGGCTTTTCACAGAGCTATTAACTCAAACTTTTCTCCTTGATTACGCTGATAAGTTGTACTTCACCCTGCGATCAGCTTGCCGCCTGTTTATCTCAGGTGGTGAGCGTTTGCCCTGTAAAGGCCGTAGTCCCTGGTCTGAATGCCAGACCAAGACTAAAGTCAATGCAACTGCACGGCTTTTCATTGGAGGAACCCGTATGGGTATTCCTTGTAGCAATTGCTATGATTCAGTAGATGTCTCATTTTCTCTTTATTATTTACTTTTCTGCAAGTCCCCTTTTCGAAACTTTGGCTTTCACCTTGTTCTCTCTTTGCTTATCATTGTGTACACCTTGCGGGTTTCCGTAGAACTATTATTACATATTATGTGTTGTGGTGTTTGAAGAACCACTGAGTCATATACCTGACTGACGAATGACCGCCTCTCCTACTAATGAGTCCTTTCAGGCAAGTGGGGATATGGGATATGATTTCTAGTGCATAAGAGCATAACCTGTAGCATTAGTTATTAGCTAAACCGTAAGAGTCATCGCAATAGAGCTGAGTAGTATACATGGATAAAAGGCCGTAAAGCCTGCGCACATACATGTTGTAAAGATAGTGAAGCACAACAATTATTTCAAGACGTAAGTTAGCTAAGACAATATGAATACTCAGTACACTGTAGTCAAGGGCGACATCAATTCAAAACTAGACAAAAAAGTGATCTCCAGTCCATGCTCTAAAACTGGTTGAACAGCTAAGCTGTAAACGATAGCTAGCACGATCACTCATTGCGACGTAGCTGAAATTATTCACATGGCGATATTCTCATGCACTTTACCCAACTACTTGCCTAAGACATTTCAACGGCCTGCAAATTGGCTTAATCCACTATTTCTTACACCTATAAAGAGTAGACCAGAGAAAATAGAAGTGAACTACACTTTCGCATTGCCTCGAATGCAGGCTGCCCTTCAGGAGTCCTCGTTACACGTGGCCTTCCCATAGCACTGTCAACACGCAATCAATTGCAAGCCGGTTTCTTCTGCTACATACGAAAGTGTAGTTACGTCACTCTCTGTTTTGTATGCTACAGTTTCAGCGCAAGCGACATCTGCTGGTGCTGTAAGGAAGCAATCCCCACACGCGGCACTTGCCTCCCGGGCCTACGGACACGGTTGATCCATTGGGAATTCGAGCTAAACAGGCCTCGCAGTAAAACAGGCTGGGTAGCAGGAAATGCACAACTAGAGCAACAACATCAGGAATACTAGCAGAGATACGCGGGCTAAGTTTACAGAAAGAAGACTAAATAAGGAATACCCGCTTATGAAAGCACAGTAACTGGAAGCGGACTTGAAGAAAGCTCAAATAGCGAACCAATGAAATAAATAGATATCATGCTAAACTAAAATATCGGCGATTCCCGCTTGCTCTTTGATTCATGCGCTATCTTTCTGACTCGTAACGTTACGCCTAATGTTTTTCGACCATATCTCATTGCGCGATCGTTAGCTTGCTCTCGAGCTTTTTTGTCACCCTCTAGGTTTCTGCCCCATATGATAGCGCAGGTGGAATCCATTAATTTTACAGTTCTTTTTTTCAACGGCAGTGGGAAATTTCTATTCATGGTATGGCGGTGAGCGAAACGAGAGCAAGGTGAAAGCAAGAAGCCTGAACAAAGTGAGGGCTCCCACTTTCTCCTTCTCGTTTTGGTCATCGCCTTTAATTTCCATCTCCCGCCTTCCCTCAGTTAAGGTATGGTAATACCTGCCGTATGCACCCCAACCCGTTTTTATTCAACCGTAATTTTTCTTTTCACGATGAGGGTATCCTGTCAATAATTGATCATAATAAACGTACTCCTGCATTAAATCTAGAAGCTGTGCAAAGAAGGTGAGGCGTGCAGACAGGACACAAGAGAAGTGAACAACAATTTCCTACTTCTCTTGTGTCCTGTCTGCACGCCTCGCCTTTTTTGGATTATGAATCCTTACCAACTAGCTCAGCTTTCTGTCGTTCTGGAAGCTGACTGAACGAATTGTTTTTTTTTCGCCAGGCTCTTGAACATTGGCTTTGCGTAGTGTATAATCATTTCTAACCATACTTATACGCTTTCGCACGTAACGTCCTCGATCATTTGTTACCATTCCCTCTGTTACTGAGCAGGGCTATGCCATCTGCATAGGGAATGTTGCTAGGACAATTCCCGTTTGTCCGCACTCCTAAGCTTGTACAGTCTAATAGCTTGAACACTTATAAGCATGCAGTGAATAGGATTGGAGAGGTTCCATCTCCTCGCCTCACCACTTTCTAGATAGGTAATTTCCTACTTTTTGTGTGGGGAACCAAGGAAGCAGTGGAATATTGGTATATATTTTTCGAGACTTTCATGTAAGCCTTACGCACTCAGTGATAATGTGGTGAGAATATCGCTGTTCATATCACTGCTGAATCCAATATACTATCCTTATCTCTGAAATATATATATAGAGTGGTTGATTGTACTACGGAGATTTCCCTGTTACCTCATTATTGACATGGATGCGATGCCTTGTAGAATATACCTTCGAGAAGCCGCCCTTGCGGAGCCCAAGTATTGCCTTTATTGCATTGCAAGTGACCGTGGTGATATGTTATAGAACACTGAAAACAATCGAATGGACCCATAATTCTACCATTTTTTACGTCTAGTCTTTGATGATTTAATCTAACACTGCCATTTAGTTCAGCTTTCCATTGCATTTATAGTCGAAAAGATTTGCTTATAAACGACCTCAAGCTTTTTAAGCATACAATCTCTTGCATCTTAGGTTACATTGACAGTTATTCTATCTAGTTTTGCCGATGTTCTCTGCCATATGTCTTCGAACACCCTTCTAAGTTTATCGCGAGCTAAAGATGGAGCCTCTTTGAGCTGTTCATCGCAACTTTCAATTCATCCAGCTTGGCTGTCTGGTTACTGTACACGGAAGTATGGAATACTTCTGCTGGTTTTACTATATAATTGAAATTGCTGATGAGATTACCCTAATTATCCCCCACTTCATACAGCTTCCCTCACCGTATGACAACGCTTCTTCGGAATTATTTCATGCTGTGGCCACTCTTTACTGCTTCCCCGATCTCTCCAAAGTTCTGTTTTCGAATAACTCGCATTTTCTTTTAGTTTGCCGGCTATGGCATGCGAATTCCCTCTGATTTATTGAGTCATGAGCTTTCATGCTTTGTCATTTGTAAATTATGTCGTTTGCTATTTGGGAGAGGTTACCTATACTGCTTGCCTCGGTGTCTTACTTTTCACATCAATTGCTGCTTCTGTTTTGCTACTGTTTCATTCATTACCTCTATGTTTTCTTGATCTTCCTGTTCCGAATCTGCATATTTGCTTCCTAGTACCAAGCAGAATTGGCCTGCATTCGGACTTAGTGTGCCAAGGTTGGCCTGTTTCTTCTTGACTATTTTAGCTATTTCTCACTTCAAATTGAGAGGAACCCTACGCAAGAGTAACCTATGATTATTGTTTTTTACCCAACCTAACACTTCTACATTCTGCACTGTGATAGTGCTGGCAGAGAGCACGCAATCTGTTTCATTTCTTGTTTCTTCATTAGGGCTTTTCCATGTCTACTTCCTGTTACTTCGTTGCCTCATGAAGTTATTAGTTATTCGGAGTCTATTCCTTTCCGGGCAACAACATCTTTCAAGAAACATCTTTCCTCTACTTTCTGTAGAACCGACGTGGTGGCTGCAAATTGCTTGTTCCCCACCCTAATTTCAATAGTTTTGCATTGAAATCTCCCACGACTACAATATGCTCAGTTTGCACCTGTCTCATTGGTATTTCAGCATCTTCATAAAACGGTTCTGTTTCTTCACCATTGTACTGGAAGTTGGCGCGTAGGCTTCTACTACCTTTAACTTATATTTGCTCTATATATTTATTACGATGACTGTGACCCTCTCAATAATGCTGTAGAATTCATCAATGTTGCTCGTTCTGTCCGTATGAATGAGAAATTCTAGCCCTTATTCTCTCCTGTCTGGAGCACCTCTAGAAACCGAGAACGTGGCCGACAATTACCACTGTATAAGCCTCTCCAGTTCTAACCGCGCTGAGGCCAATGATATCGCAGGCAATGTCTGATAACTTATCTATGAGTCCTGCTATGGTAGCTTCATTAGAGAGGGTTTCCATGTTAAACGTTTACAAGCTCAATTTCCTCTCCTGACGTGTCCAGATCTAGATATTCTGAGCACCCTCTACTATAGTTCTGACCGCCCCCTTGGTGAGGTGGTCCGCAGGCGCTGGAGATTTAGCGCCACCGATAAACTTCAAGCATCATGAGGGAGGTAGTGGCCGAATACTGAACCAGGGAAGCCAGCTTCTGGCTTCCCTGGCAAGTCCAGTATTCTACGTCTCCTATTGCGCCACTATCTTGATGGAGTATAGTATGCCTGAAATATTGAGGTATGGGGTGGAATTCCAGAAGCATCACGGGCCTAATTCACAGACTCTCGTTCGTAAATGATATTCGTCAATCGATGGCTGCTTTCGATAATAGCATGTCTAGCATAAGCAATTGCTGCAATTTTATTTTATAGACTAATTCTAGCGTAAGAGCTTTTTGTGTAAACGCGTGAAGATTAGTTGAATATATCTCGCAGAAGCATGGTGCATCAGGCAAGCTGGTGATGATAGGATAACTATTGCACTGACGAACGAAAATAAATAAGGAAGGGCACACGACAGTGACAGTGCTTGCTTTGTGCGCCTCGAAAAATAATATTTTTGAGGCAGAGTAACCTTATGAAGAATAATTTGTATACTTATGCCAGCAATAATAAATACCTTGGTTTGAGCAATCGGCCCACATATATAAAGATCTCTCACTACTATTACGATTGTGCAACCCGAACGTAAACTTATTAATAACACCGAAACCAACGCGTACTTATTAATTCTGCTGTATAATAAATATGCATCCTTTCTAACTTTACCATCATTCCACCTTAACTGGAATTTTGTGCGGGCAAGGAGTTTTCACCGCCGATATCCAACCCCCAGAATTGCTTCGACGTATCAAGGTCCGGCTTCCTCGATAAAATTTGGGGTCTCTATACCACCGAAAACGTTCCCCCGCCACCGACTCACGAAGGCAACGGCGAGGTGTGAGTCCACTGCTGGTAATACAGCCATGACACTGCGGGCGCAATCGGTGGACTCTGCCGCCTGTTATGCCCGGGGGGAAAGAGAATTATAGGTGTTACAAGGAATAGGTTGTTTTAAGGCGAAAGCCTTAGGTGGTTTATACTCCCGATAGCCTGGAAAACACGACGCAGTCTACGGAAAGTTATGTGAGCTCGCCTCGCGCCGACGCGCGCTCGGGCAACTGCTAACGCGTTGGCCGTCATCTTATTCGATAGTTAGCTTCGATACCGCTCGTCATACCAAGAACAGCAAATTAAAATAGAGTCAATTCGGGCACTCGCCCCCACGAGCTTCGGTGGGAGTCGAACCCTCTAGATTATCTGGAAGTCGAACCCACGGCGTTCAGTGCTAAGGCGAAGTTAATTAAGGCAATTTAACTAATACAGAGGTAATTAAGCCACTCGAAGCCACGACCATTTATGGGAGTCGCACTCTGGACCTTTGACAAGTGGAACCCACGACGTCTGGTGTTAGTTAGAGCGAAGATACTTAAGGCACAATTAATTAGGGCGGCGTCATTTAACTCACTTGAACCAACGACTTTTGTGGGGGAAAAGAAGTAATAAGAAGTAACAGCGCATCCGAATGATAATGTGAAGTAATATATTGAATGTCTCTTGAGCGCTCCAGCTTTCGCCTTCACACTCTTTGTCGTATGCTAAGGTGACTGACAATTTTTGTGACGTAACCATCTTTTTTCCTCTGAATAATGGAACAACATTCGTCGCACAGACACGGAGCAATCTTATTGTAGAAGTGACACCACCAACGCTGCATTATGCGAAACAAAAATCACTTATTCCTTAGTGGGAGTCTGGCAATATAGTTACATTAGTTCGTAATTGTGGACTACATTCTTCGGCATAAAAACATTTTGTGTGATATTTTTCTACGTACATTGGTGGTCGCTGACGACACGGAAGGGGCGGCCGTACAGGTATGGGCGGAACTTCTGGATAGCCCATATGACTGCCAGACATTCTTTTTCAGTTGCTGAGTAGATTTGTTCAGCAGCGGACAAGGTTCGGCTGGCATACGCAATAACGCGCTGAACACCAGCTTGAAACTGAACGAGTGTCGCTCCGATACCAACGTTACTAGCATCAGTATGCACTTCTGTCTCAGCCTCGGTGTCAAAGTGACCAAGGATCGGTGGTGTCTGTAGACGTCGCTGAAGGTCGTGGAAGGCGTCGGATTGTGCTGGGCCCCAAACAAATGTGACGTCGTTCTTGATGAGTCGTTGCAAAGGTTCGGCAATTTCACAAAAATTGGGTACAAAACGGCGGTAATACGCGCAAAGCCCTAAAAATCGGTGGACATCGTGTTTTGTCTTCGGTATCGGGAACAGAGCAACTGCCAGGGCTTTGTCAGGGTCAGGGCGCACACCGGTGCTGCTGACAATATGACCTAGAAATTTGAGCTCCTCGTAGCCAAAGTGACATTTTTCGGGCTTCAGGGAGAGGCCGGCGGTGCGGATAGCTTGAAGAACCGCCTCAAGCCGCTGGATGTGTTGTTCAAACGTGGTGGAAAAACCAACTACATCGTCTAAGTAGACTAAACACGAATTCCCTTTGAGGTCAGATAAAACTGTGTCCATCATGCGTTGAAATGTGACCGGAGCGGAAAACAATCCAAAAGGGAAAACCTTAAATTGATAGAGACCGTAGGGTGTTATAAACGCCGTTTTTTCCTGGTCCCGTTCGTCAACTTCAATTTGCCAGTACCCACTACGTAGATCCATTGAAGAAAAGTAACGGGCATGTCGCAGGCGATCCAAGGAGTCGTCAATTCGAGGAAGTGGGTAAACGTCTTTTTTCGTGACCTTGTTCAGTTTGCGATAATCGACACAGAATCTTAGTGAACCGTCTTTCTTTTTAACTAATACAACAGGTGAAGCCCAAGGACTTGTCGATGGTTGAATGACATCATCGTCGAGCATTTGTTTCACTTGATGACGAATAGCATCCTGTTCTCTTTTCGACACGCGATAAGCGTGTTGGCGAACAGGTTGGACGGTCGGTTCAGTGATGATTCTGTGTTTGATTAAAGAAGTCTGTTTGACCTTCGACGTGGTGGCGAAACAGTCGCTAAATGACGATAGCAGAGTAAGGAGCCCCTCCTTCTCGTCTTGGTTGAGCTGTGGGTTGACGTTGATGTGACTGGTCAAGTCCACATCGCCGGGTTCCGGAATCGAGATTGTCGTTACCGAAGCACAGGCGTTGGACTCGGCCACCGTTTCAAAGTAGGCCATGGTGGTATGCCTCGCAAAGTGTTTGTATTCGCCACTGAAGTTCGTAACTAGAATCGTGGTTTGCCTATGTTGGAGCTCTACGAGACCTCGTGCGACGCCGACTTCGCGATCGAGCAATATGGGGAGGTTACCTTCGGCGATGTCTATTCCTAGTTGTTCTTGAGGGCATTCAACGAGGACGAAGATGCTACTTCGAGGCGGTAACGTCACGCAGTCATCGACCACGCGTAAAGCCGCGCGGTGATGTTCATCCGCCACATTCGAATCCGAAGAAACATAGTTAGAAAAAGTCACGAACAAGTCACGAAGGTTAATGATCGCCCCATATTCCTGGAGAAAATCCATGCCCATTATCACTAGCCGAGAACACTTGGGCAGCACAAGGAAAGACGCTACGAAAGTCGAAGTAGAAATTGCAAGTCTGGCGGTGCATCGTCCAATGGGTGACACGAGGTGTCCTCCGGCCGTAATCAGATGTGGGCCGTCCCACGCTGTCAGCACCTTGCGTAGCCGAGTCGCCAGTGAGGCACTCATAACCGAGTAGTCAGCTTCGTATCTACAAGTGCAGTTACTGGATAACCGTCGATTGAAGCAGTAATAGCAGCAGAAGTTTTTTTTGCAGTTGCGAATGAAGGCGTCAGTGGTACGTCGCGAGAGGATGGCGTCGGCGGAGGATATTTGACGGTTCGCATGACAGCGGCCTCACCCCCGGAGGTCGCCGTTTTCAGTTTCCCCGGCGCGGGCTTCCACCGTTGACTCCAGCGGAATCAAAGGCGGGTCGAGCACGGTTCGGTGACGCGTACCGACGAGGTGAAGGCGACCGTGACTGTCTTCGCTGTTGGGCAGGAGGAAGCCGGTTACTTTCTAATTATTTCTCGATTTCGTGCGGGCGTTCGCCATAGCGCGGGCAACGGGCGTCCGGATGGTATCCCCGCAGACCAATCCGTCGGTACTGGCAATCGCGATACATGTGACCAGCCTCCCCGCAGTGATAGCACAACGGACTGTTGTCGGGGGCGCGCCATACTGTAGATTTGCGCGGACCAGGATGAAAGGGTGCTGGCGGATTCGTGCGGTGGATTGGACTTTGGGAGCGTCGAGAAATCCCAGCAGGCGGCTGCGATAAACGGCCCGTCGACGGCGCGCAAGCCCGAAGAGCATCCGCGTACGAGAACGTGGGAGGTTCGGGTCGTGTTGGTGGCGAGGGATGAACCACTTTGCCGATTTCTTCTCGAATGACATCCGTAAGAACCGCGGCACTAGGAGGTGTCGAAGCCGATGCATAGGACTTTTGCAGTTCTTCTCGAAAAATTTGTCGTATTAGCTCGGTAAGTGACTCCCTGTCATCATTTGCAGGTACGAGAGAGCATGCAGCAGTCATGGTGGTCTGGCGTTCATACTGCGAGAGCCGCTGCCGAAGCATACGTTCCATGACTGTTGCCTCACGAACGAACTGAGAGACTGTTGCAGGAGGATTACGCACGAGGCCCGCGAAAAGCTGTTCCTTTACGCCTCGCATTAACAGACGCACCTTCTTGTCTTCTGGCATTAGTGGGTCCGCCCGACGGAACAATCGCGTCATGTCTTCGACGAACATGGCGACGGTTTCGTTTGGCATTTGGAACCTCGAAGACAGTGCCTGTTCGGCTCTTTCTTTCCTTTCGGGAGTGCAGAAGGCTTCGCATAGCAGTCGGTAAAACTCCTGCCAGCTGGTAAATGAGGCTTCGTGGTTCTCGTACCATACTCTCGCCGCGTCTAAAAGGGAAAAGTAGACGTTCTTCAACTTACGGCGATCGTCCCAGTCGTTAAAGGCGGCGACCCGGTCGAAATGGTCCAACCAGTCTTCAACGTCCTCAAAGGCGTCGCCATGGAACGGGTTAGGCGTGCGAGGCGCGTTGAGAATGCATGGTACGGGAGCATTTGGGATCACCTCGGTTTGGCTTGCGGTAGTTGTTGACATCTTCCTCACGGAGCTTGCCAGGGGACTGTATTGCGGTGGAAGACCTTGGAGGCGACGGCTGCTTCGATAGATTTCTGCCGTCCCCGAGGTACTGGCGTCGGTAGCTTCTGGTTCAGGACCCGTAGGCATACGATGGATGCGTACCCAGCACCTCCACCAGTTTGTCACGAGAGGAAAAGCCAGCCAGTCAGTTCTAAACGAACAGCCGTTTACAGTTCGTGTTTGCAGCAGCTACCACGCACACTTCTTCTTCCTCGACCTCTAGCGTAACTAGTGCGTGCCAATATGATAAACTTTTCTTTTCTAAACTCCGCTAGTTATTTTTTATTTTGAGAGCGTAACTCGTTACTAAGCTGAGAGTCGGCGGCGCCTGCGGTGTAACCGAGTCTTAGAGCACAACCGGGAAACGATGAAAGAGACAGGCCCAGTGCCGCATGGTGCCGCGCGCGACGTGTTATGCGACGATCGCTATAAGATTGCGCCAGAGTACCGCGCCGTCCTGCATTCACTCTTTACTTTTCTTCGGTCACTGCTTTTCATCGGGTAACAATTGCTAAACCTCATCCGTCGACGTAGAGCGCGCTTGCATGTATCCAATTTTTTAACTCGAATGTTAAAAAAAAATTAAATTATGGCGTTTTATGTGCCAAAACCACTTTCTGATTATGAGGCACGCCGTAGTGGAGGACTCCGGAAATTTCGACCACCTGGGGTTATTTAACGTGCAACTGAATCTAAGTGCACGGGTGTTTTCGCCCCCATCGAAATGCGGCCGCCGTGGCCGGGATTCGGTCCCGCGACCTAGTGCTGTGCAGCCCAACACCATAGCCACTGAGCAACTACGGCGGGTTTACTCGAATGTTATCCCTAATTCTATTAGTTGGCTGTTTTCACCAAGTCTTTTTTGCGACCCGAAGTACGTATTACTTTCTGGAAGCACCGTGGGCACCAGTGACCGCTCTGCCCTTAAGAAAATATGAGATAAGTTTCACATCAATGTCTGATGAGTTTTAACGTCATAGTCAGTAGATTTTCGGATGAGTTTCTTTGGAATTTTCTGATGTATTCCTAATGACATTCTAAAAGATATTGCCCGCCGTCTTTCTGTAGAATTCTGAGATGAGCGTTTTTCTTCTGAGCATGAAATGGCTTTATGCGCACTCCAAAGCAGTTTTCTTGGGATTTTCTCATGTCTTCCTAATGAATCTCTAATGAGCTTATACACTCCTATAACACTCCTATAACAAAGTTGGCCACCACGTGCGGTAACATTTTCTCATGTGTCCCAATGGCAGTGAGACCTTCTTTAAGAATGTTACCAGTGCGTGACTGTCTTTGGTGCTTGATATATGCAGCCTGTATACATGTATGTATGTGCAGCGAAGATGCAGCACTTTTGACATGTGCATGGGCCTTCCATATGCTGCATGTTAGACATTACTCAACGAAAGAAATTTAACAAAAACATTTATTGGGCATATCAATGCTTCCTTAAATACACAAGTAGGTTAAATGAAAGGAAAACACAGTATGAGACTGGTTACGGATGTGATACTTTCTTTTCATTTAATCTCGCTACTTATCGTTGAGGAGAGGCTCTTCTTGAGGTGGAGTATCGTCATCATGAAATTAGTGCACCTGTGCCCTGCATGGTAGAAAGGACGGAATATTAACAAAACTTTGCAATCAACCGCAGAAATACACGCTGTATCACTTGCTGCAGAACGATCTGGAGATGTTATAGCTAGTTCTGCGAAAAATTTATGTGGTGTCGGTTCACATAAAGTTGTTGAGGAACCACTGTGTGGCCTTTGGGTGCAGTAGTAACTACAGTAACCAGAAATTGCTCTTGGCTGTACAAATGTGCAACGTGGATCAGCTGGGGCGTGTGTACATGTTGTGAACAACTTCAGCTATATCGGTTTTGCCTTGACAAAGGACAGCAGTGTCTGTTGTTTGCTAGCATGAATTAGAAAATCTCACTAATAACTTGGCATGGAAATGAGCGTAGGAGTGTGTGTGTACGGGCAACCCAATGCATTCCAGAGACGTCCAAGTGCCAGTCGTTATAGAATATTTTCATCAGCTACCGGCACAGTTCTCATACATTCCAAGCCTACTATGCCATGCCTGTGTTGGCCTCCTGTATGATGGCATATATCCCATTCAAGAAATACACCACACCCTGTCGCGGGTTTTTTATCGTTTACACCCGAGCGCTGCTTTCAGAGGGAGGGTACAAGTTGAAAAACAAATGCGTAGAAGGATGATAAACAAGCTTGCATAAAAAGAATTTAATAAATAAGCATGGTGGTTGCTATTCCACGTCATTAGAGAGTATTCTCCTTTGTCATGCAATCAGAATGAGCGTAGACTCACTTTGCATGTGGTATTCCTCACTGATTTTGTTGTATCAATTGGTTGCCATAGGCGAATGAAACAGATGAACAACCTAAATCCAGTGCACAGCTTGTCGCGTCAATGCATGGTCAAATGGGACGAGCACACTTGTCCTTTGAGTGAATTATGGTGCTCTCTTAGGCGCATGCTGAGGCACCGGCTAATCAACGTGCCCGGTACATTGTACAAAATATGCACGTGATCAAAAGAATAGCCTACACTACCCCTGACAGATATGAGACAAATTCTGAATATCTTTAGCTAAGCAAGCCTCCAAAGCCTGGGTGCTTTTGTCAGTTCACTGGGGGACTGCAATGCACATATATTTCCAGCAAAAATAAATTATTGAGCATATGCATAACAGTCATGTTGTATGGTCTCCCTTCCCTCGGTGCGTAAATTTTGTCCTGAAATGTTACATGAACTGATTTAATTGAAAATTGAATTGAGAAAGGCAAGGAGGCAAGTGTGGCTTAAAGGTAGCACCAAATTTGTCCAGTACGTGTCAGAGGCACTGTACTGTATTCCTTTCACATGTGCTCAAATGTACATAGCGCAGACTGGCTGGTGCCTAAATATGTACCAATGAGATCATCACATTTCACTCAAAAGACCAGTAGGCTCGTCCGACTTGGCCACACATATCCGCAATGGGCTTCAGGCCGGATTAGGATTGTTTATCTGTTTTCTCCCATAGCTGAAAATTGACAAGGGAAATCAGTCAGGCACACCACACAAATAATAAGTGTGAGCCAGCCCCCATTATCAATGCATGAAGAAAAGCATCCTTTGTAGATTACAAGGGATAAAAATTACTCTGTGCCTATTTACTTACCTCTTTTTATGCAAACACCGTTTATCACGATTTTGTGCCTTTGTATTACAACTTCTGCCATCCCTCCCAAATTAACTCGTGCACAACACAAGCGCACATCCAGTGCTATATTTGTTAATCCTTCCATCAACTTAAACCATCAGTGGTTAGCCAAGGTCATGTTGCGTAAATTTTGTCCTGAAAAGTTACATGAGCTGGTTGGCAAATTCAAATGGACACTACAAGTTTCGCCGAGTGGACCGAGCTGGTTCTCAGAAATGCACAAAAACAGTGATGGGTATCTGTTGGCATGCTGTAGTGTGTGCAAACTAGCTGTTACATTATTGCAGTAGACAGACTCACAACTGCTACAGTGTCTACCAGCATGAATAGGGGCAGCTTGCAAAGAAGAGAATATGACGAAACTGAGAGAATAAATAGAAAGCTTACCAGAAAAAACCTCACTACTTAAGTAACTGCTGCACAATGAATACTGGCCTTCCTATTTCATTTCAAGAAATTCGATTTCATCAAATGTGTATTTGCCCGTGGCAGTTATGGCAGCCCGTGGCAGTTATTCTGATAACAATACAGACATAATTGTAAATATCAATGTTAAACAATGGTATGCACACTGCATGCTTAAACCTGAGACATATATGGCACACTACACTTCGAATTCTTTCATGGACAAACACAGCACATGTGTGCATCATAAGCAGAAAGGAAAATAGGGAAATATGTGCTACAGCATAGGAAACAGTTCCAAACAAAAAAAACCAAATTAAAAAAGAAACCTACTGTGTAATAGGCAAAAATAAAATGGACTTGCAGCCAAGCGATTGATGCAAGAAAAATATTAAACGCTTCGCTTCATTTGCAACGTGCCGCACGATGTTGTCCGCGCGGGCCAAATAATCGCGAAATGAAAACACGTGCAGAGCTGCGCTCAAATTTCGCATTATGGAGTGTCGTAATCGTCGCTGAATTTTCTGGCGTTGATATTTTGCTGCACTGCACTGATATAGTGCTGCACTAAAGGTCAGTGAACTATCGTCTCTTGGAAACAGAGAAGGAAATTAGCGGCAGAAAATGACGCTTATGGAAATAAAAGAGAAATATTAAATTAAAAGAACGAAATGAATGTTTAAAAGAAAAAAAAGAATGGAAAATGAGGGATAACAGCAATAATAAAATAGACAATAAAATGGCTCTTCAACTCAATGAAAAATAAATATTTGCTGTTGCCCATAGTTTGATGTTTAGTGTAGCGAATAAAAAAATAAAAAATAAAGATTTCAAATGGTTCCCTTGAAACGGTTATGCAAATTGGTAGCAATGTCTTGAACTTATGTATAAGGCATGATTCCTATCTTTCCTACAATTTGCCCAATGGAAATTTGGCTGGAGTTGGAGAGTTTCGGTTCACCTAAGTAATGACTTGAGTGGTTAAAGGCTCGGCCATGGATCTGGGAAGATCTTTAGCTGTGTCCACGCGACGTTCGTTTAACCTGACGTTCAATGATTCTCCCGTTTCACCGATATCTTGATTCTTACAGAAGGAACATTCAAGCAATTAACTTACACCGGAAATATCGCAAGTAAAGCTTGTTTTCCTTTTGTGTGTATACCTGTATGCGGTGCTCTTAATTTTTACGTCACTTTGAAGATGCTTACATGTTTTGCACCTGAGGCGAGAACATGCTTCTAGAACGGGGGAATGATGTTGGCTGACCTTGCCTGCCCTAACATGTCTTTAAGGCTTCAGTTGCACCGATAGGACAGCCTTCGTACCAACGCGAACGCTTTTTACAGACGCTCGTTATTTTCTAATATTCGGTTGTATTTTGGAGGATGTTGTTTAGGTTTTGAAGGGCATTAGAATATCTTGTTATAAAGGCTGGTTGTATGTCATATTCTGGGGTAGGCTATTTTTTAGCTAATGCTGACTGCATCTCTAGTGTTGACACAACTCATAAGGCCAGTCGAGAGGAATTTGTGAATTGTTCCATTCCGCTAGCGTTACTTTAAGAACATTTAGTCGTTGAACATAATCGTTGTCTTCGATACACCCTTTTCTTATTCTTTTAACTTTTCCGACAAAAATTGATTGCTTGCGGTGTCAGGGGTCATGACAGCGTGTGGTCTAAATACTGCTTGCTATCCCTACACTTCCGATAAAGTGTCGTTCTCTGTTTGCCATTATCAATGTAAACTGTCTTGTAGAGGAAGTTAATTTGTCTAGGAGAGTGGTTATCAGTAAATTTAATACACTGGTGAAAGCGGTTAAAACGGCTATTTAGAATGGTTAGGACGTTTGTGCCGTATTCCGGTATTAGGAATATGTCGTGAGTGTGACGGAAATAGGTGTGGTGTTTTAAAGGGCACTATTTTATTAGGTTTTTTTTTCAAGCTATCTGAGGAAAACGCTGGCACACAAGGGAGCGAATAGTATTCCCATATTTATGACGAAAGCCTGTGCGTAGTCAATGGAATAATATCCAAAACAGCTAAGCGTGAAAATTAAGAAGTAGCAGGTAAACATGAGGAGCCTGGGTTGAGGATTTACTGCGAAGGACTCCTACACGGCTTCGATCCCTTCCCTTACGGGAGCGTTAGTGTAAATAGCAGAAACATCTAAATTACTAGAATAGCGCAGTGGGAGAGGATTTGGTACGCATTTAATGAGTCGGCACTTCGAAGGAAGTGGGGTGCATCTTGAAGAAAAGGTGGTAGGGTGGTCGGAATATTTGACAGATGCCGATTTAGAAATTTAGATATTGACCAAGTACGTGGGTTGTTGCTAAACACTGGAGGCCTGGATGGTATTTCTGCTGTAAATATTTCTTCTACGGGAACTTTGTGTATATTAAATACATAAAAAACATAAAGTTGACCCTATTTTTTCGAATTATCTACTCGATCAACGCGAATCAAATTCTCTCCGACCGCACTATTCTAGTAGCTTTAAATGTTTCTGCTCTTTGCATTACCATGTACATACATGAAGGAATTGAAGCTATGCCGAACTCCGTCGCAGTCAATTCTCAAGCGCGCGCTCCGGATGTTCACCTGTCACTTCCTGAATTAGTTCTCGTGGTCAACTAATTCAAGTTATATTCTATTCACTAGCTACAAACTTATGGCATAAGCCTGGGAACACCAGTCGCTCCTACGTGTGCCAATATTTTCGTGGGACAGCTTGAAGAAAAAATCATGAGCCATTTCACTCAGTGAAGGTGGTTGACCCCCGAAGCTGTTCCGCAGAAAACATGGAGGTGACACATAAATTTGAAAATGGTATGAACCTATTTATTGTCTTTATGGGTGGTCATCGTGACGAAAGGTGCACAGACTCATTTATTGTCTTGATGGGTGGTCATTATTTAACTCGTATCTGTAATCACATTCCTTGGTAATGTCAAATCGACGCACGTACGCCGCTGTGTGGTCGATTGGGCCTTATCAGTATAGTATCGCACGGTATATGTCTGCAAGACGGAAGGTATAAACCGCTCTCTTTTCCGTACTGATACATCCGCATTGAAATCGCAGACAAAGACGGCAGGGTTAGTGCCATAGCAGCTAAAACATGCAATCTGAGTAGCCATGAACCTTACAGGAATAGGAGTTATTGCATATTTGGGGGTATGAGCCATAGCTCACGGGGATATGAGTCATTGATGGTGACAGTTTTCGACAAGCTGTATTGCATGTTCTATGCGGGCTTAGAAAAAAACTTTCAGTACTGTTCTCTCCCTTTGCCGAGTGCTTGTAGCCTCTGCCTTACGGGGCTATGAGCCATTGGGTTATTGCGGCAGCAGAAATGCTTACGAGTGTATCAGTCATTGATAATAATAGCTTTTGTTCAAGGAGAACCAAAATGCACAGAGCCCTAGCCATATACAGCTTCGCTGCAAAAAGTTATAAAGTCACACTTTTTAAAACCCCGCACCTACCTTAGTCACATGGACGACATATTCATAATATGGCAAATGCCAACCAACCTAATTAGCTATTTTAACATCTTTCACCCCAGTTATTAATTTACTGCTCACCGGTCTGGTATTAAAATCAAGTTTCTCGACACGACGGTTGACAAAGAAATTTGAAAAATCATCATCATCAGCCTGCTTACGCCCACTGCAGGGCAAAGGCCTCTCCCATACTTCTCCAACTACCCCGGTCATGTACTAATTGTGGCCATGTCGTCCCTGTAAACTTCTTAATCTCATCAGTCCACCTAACTTTCTGCCGCCCCCTGCTACGCTTCCCTTCCCTTCGAATCCAGTCCGTAACCCTTAATGACCATCGGTTTTCTTCCCTCCTCATTACATGTCCTGCCCATGCCCATTCCTTTTTTTTTATTTCAACTAAGATGTCATTAGCTCGTGTTTGTTCCCTCACCCAATCTGCTCTTTTTTTACTCCTTAACGTTACACCAATCATTCTTCTTTCCATAGCTCGTTGCGTCGTCCTCAATTTAAGTAGAACCCTTTTCGTAAGCATCCAGGTTTCTGTACGGTAGGTGAGTACTGGTTAGACACTGCGGTTATACACTTTTCTCCTGAGGGATAACGGCAACCTGCTGTTCATGATCTGAGAATGCCTGCCAAACGCACCCCAGCCTATTCTTATTCTTCTGATTATTTCCGTCTCATGATCCGGATCCGCCGTCACTACCTGCCCTAAGTAGATGTATTCCCTTACCACTTCCAGTGCCTCGCTACATATTGTAAAATTCTGTTCCCTACCAAGACTATTAAACATTACTTTAGTTTTCTGCAGATAAATTTTTATACCCACCCTTCGGCTTTGCCTCTCCAGGTCAGTGAGCATGCATTGCAATTGGTCCCCTGAGTTACTAAGCGAGGCAATATCGTCAGCGAAGCGCAAGTTACTAATGTATTCTCCATTAACCCTTATCCCCAATTCTTCCCAATTCATGTCTCTGACTACATCCTATAAACACGCTGTGAATAGCATTGGAGAGATCGTATCTCCCTGCCTGACTCCTTTCTTTATAGGGATTTTGTTGCTTTCTTTATGGACGAATATGGTGGCTGTGGAGCCGCCGTATATATATTTCAGTATTTGTACACAGGGCTCTTCTACACCCTGATTCCGTAATACCTCCATGACTGCGTAGGTCCCGACAGAATCAAACGCTTTCTCGTAATCAATGAACGCTATATATAACGGCTGGTTATATTCCGCACATTTCTAAATCACCTGATTGATAGTGTGAATATGGTCTATTGTTGAGTAGCCTTTACGGAATCCTGCCTTGCTCTTTGTTTGACAGAAGTCTACGGTGTTCCTAATTCTATTTGCGATTACCTTAGTAAATACTTTGTAGACAACGGTCAGTAAGCTGATCGGTCTATAATTCTTGAAGTCTTTGGCATCCCCTTTCTTATGGATTAGGATTAATTTAGCGTTCTTACTAGATTCCGGTACGCCCGAGATCATGAGACATTGCGTATACAGGGTGGCCAGTTTTTCTAGAACAATCTGCCCACCATCCTTCAACAAATTTGCTGTTACTTGATCCTCCCCAGCTGCCTTGCCCCTTTGCATAGCTCCAAAGGCTGAAAATAGAGAACGACAATTTACCTGAAAACTACGCACAGTCAGCAATACTTAGACTACAGAACTCATCACTCGTGACACTGAAAGTGAGGAATTTTTGCCGACGAAGCGAAACAAATAATAAAAATTTCTAGCGAAGGCAACGAGTATAGCCGCCACCATAATGACCCTGAAATAACGCTAGCGGAAATAAACTATCCGCTCGGAAATAAACTATCGACTCGGCTTATGACGTTGTGTCAAGATTAGAGGGGCAGTCAGCATTAGCTAAGAGAGAGCCTATACCAGAATCTTGAAGACCACCAGCCTTTATAACGAACAATTCTAATGCCAACCCGAACGTAAACAGTATCGTAGGAAAATACCATTCAATATTATCAAGTAAGGAGCGTTTGAGAAAGAGTTGTAGCTGGTACCCTCAGTGACCTATCGCCACAATAGAAACTTAGAAGACAGTTTAGAGCACGCAAAAGTCATCCAACATCATTGCCCCGCAATAAAATCACGTTGTCGCCCTTGGTACAAAACGTGCAGGCACCTTGAAAGTGACGTTAAATTTAAAAGCACCACAAATAGCTATACACAGAAACTGAAAACTAGTCTTACTTGAACTAGTTCTGATGCAATTTGCATGCTGGCGTATTCCTTTTGTAAGAAATAATATATTGGAGAAACAGAGCAATCAATGAACGTTGCGCTAAACGGACTTCGTGTGGACATAGCTAAATATATTCCCAAAGCTATCGCCGAGCATTTCCACCAACCACGTCACAACTTGACGAACTAAAACTCTACATACTACAGTCAAACTTCCATTCTGCGCGATAAAGAAAATATACAGAATCCTACCTCATCCATAAGTTCAAGGCATTGCAACAAATCGCGATAAGCGTTTCAAAGGGACCGTTAGAATCTATTCGCTACACTAAACATCAAACAATATGCAACAGCGCTTAGTTACTTTTCATGGAGTTGCTTAGCCATTTTATTCTCTATTTTGTTAATTGCGCTATCCATAATGACCCCTCCCTTTTTCTTTTATACATGCCATTCGTTCTTTTATTTTAATATTCGTGTGTTTTTCATGAACGTCATTTTCTGCAGCTAATAATGTTCTGTCTTTCTGGGACACGATAGTTCACTGACCCTCAGTGGAGCATATATCCCCCGCTTTCCTATGTCCAGGCCGCTTCCACGAAAAGAGAAACCTATAATGAACGTCAACTGCGTGACACACGGCTCAGCCTCTCATTCCTCCACCGACGTTCGAATCTGCATTATCATTCTCTTCAATTCTAGACCCTCGCCGCGAACCCCCCACGCCCCCCCCTAATTACCTCGACCTCCCTCCTTACCTTTTCTCCCCTTTAGAAGAACCATATATATATGTAGTCCATATATGTATTGTTTATACATACATGCATATATATATATATATATATATATATATATATATATATATATATATATATATATATATATATATATATATGTGTGTGTGTGTGTGTGTGTGTGTGTGTGTGTAAAGATGTGTCATTCATGAACAAGTTCTGTTCGCCCGGTGCATAGGTAGGGTGGTTGAAGAAACGAAGGGGCACACTTGCGAAAATTGCATGTTTAGTTGTTTAACGTTTCAGCCGTGCCACGGCCTTCATCAGAACAACCACTGATACAAAGTCGCAGCCACTTTTATGGGCATGCGCACGTGGGCATAAATGAGCAGTACATGTACATGTACACTTGCAATTCTTAAAATAAAAAGGTACAGCACCAGGGATGACTTAACCCACATAAATAATATGTATGCGCGATCATTATGGTGTCACAATGAAGTTACAGAATGATAATAATTGCATAATGACAAAGCTAGGGACAAATAGATTTGGCATGCTTTATCAATTCTGTACAAGAACATACACATCAAGATATGACAGAAAGGCATGGCACTTTTCCTACGCTCTCACTGACACCGGAAGACACAGTGTTGAATTTATGAATGAGGAAGGACTCTCCTGCTTCTCTATCATGCTGCGAGTCGATGCCTGATTACATATATCTTGTCAAGCGCCTGAGCTGGCAGTCGAACGTGTTTAGGTAATGGCAGTTGCGGCAAGTTGTTAACATGTGCTTTGTGCTTGTTGAACCATATACGAAAAGATGTTTCGGTCTGACCGATATACTGCATGTGACGCACTGAACATTCAAGCATATAGATGGTGTTAGTAGTGTCGCAAGTGCAGTCTCTGTTGATTTTATCAGAAAAATTGGATGATGTGCTTCTAGCATTCTTTTATGTGGCCATATGTGTGCATACATTACAAAGGCTTATCGGCCATATGTGTGCATAATTTGCAACAAGGCTTGTCGCAGGAATGACAATCAGCAGCATCCATCGCTTTATTGTTAGAAACGATTACTAGGTCACGCATATTCATCTAGCGATCATAAACCACTCATGGCAATTCCATGAAAATGTTTTTAAGATGATCACTCTGTGTCACTAACTTTTAATGCTTTCTCAAAATGTGCGACACGTTAGGAATAGATGCAGAGTGCGTTAGGATAAGGTTAGTTCGTGCATTTTGCGCCGATCGTTTGTCGGTGCAGATGGGTTCTTTCCGGTCGAAACCGTCGGCCCGGTTAAGGGCATCGTCATTTACTTGTGAAAGGTTTTCTGCACGGTTATTGCGTTTTTCTCTACAGCTAAGGTTCAGACGGAATGGTAATTAGACTTTGTATTCTTTAAGTGCACCTGGCTGCAGAGCTCTGATGTATAGATCGAGGCTTTTATCTCCTTAAGAAGGAGGAGTCCAGTGCTTAGACGAAAATAAAGATGTGTTGTTTGAGGTGCACCGGTCATGGAAGTACTGGAGTAACCTCATGTCTCTTTCAAAATTGTGCAAATCATTAATTAGTTGAAATCCATTGTGTACACCATATGCGGGACAAAAATTCAGATCCCGTGACGGGACACCGTATTCTTCACTCGATAACGTGCTACAAGAAATATCAACTATATTTTTTGTTTCTGCCGATTTGAAAAGTGTCGAAGTCGTTGCATCTGCAGGGGTGCTCGCACTAGTGCAGACCTTGTCCCGTCTCAACTTCTCATATTTCATCTCGTTAAGCTCATGAGTCTTATATTTCCTGTAATTATCATGCAACCGCTCTCTTCAGAAGGGAAGGTATGAGTCGCAAAAAGTGGCTTCTCTCTGTTTGTTTACTGTTTCGCGGACGACTCATAATGGTAAGTACAATACGCGCTAGGTCTAGTGAAGCTTGTTTAAGGATGTTGTCCCAGTGTGACAAGTTGGTATTAGACGTTGCACACGTGGCAGGCCTTAAAGTGACGCGCAAGCCTTTAGGCACAGTACTCGAAGCAATGTACAATCGTGTACAAATGAAACGCGAAGAGCAGAGCGCGTGGCCGATAGTACAATCAGCGCAACCTGCTGGCCATGCTCAATTCAGGCGCTGAGTAGGAGAGTACGTGTCCCACTGCGATATGCTCGACTGCAGTTTCGTGTGTCTAGTTTGGCAATACCGCCGGTGGGGGCTTCAGCTGAGCATGGGACTTCAGGTGGGATTTCACCTGCGCATTCTACGATTTGAAGATCCTGGTCCTCTGTCGTAGTTCGACGTATGTGTCCAGAAGGTAGATCCCTCATCATGCTACTCCTCGTGATTCGATTAGCAGTCCACTGGTGGCCTGTAATGCTAGCAATGTCACGTTGCAGCACATTGTACCGGTAAAGAGCAATCATCTCATCTGAAGTCTCTCTTCCGCCGACACACCAGGCATGACTGAGTTGTGATGGCCTTAAGAACCCCGGGTCATGCAGATAGATACAATAGCGCTGGTATGGCAACCCCGCCCCGTTTATGCGCGGCTCTTGTGCAAGTGAGAAGAAAGGGTGTTATAACCGAGGGGCCAGATTTTTATTAGTCATTTCATCAGAAGCCAATAAGCGCTGACACCAAGGACAGCACAGGGGAAATTACTTGAGCTTAATAAATGAAATATAGAAATGATAAATTAATGTAACTGAAAGTGGATGAAAAAACAACCTGCCGCAGGTGGGGTACGTTTCCACAACCTTCGCATTACGACATCATCTGCAAGCATCGTTTTTAACGGTACAATTGAGTGGCACGAGCAGTGCTGCCTTCCAGTTGTTAAAACGCCGCTGGTAGCGAGAATACGATGGTGGGAAAAATAAATACATAAATAAAAAGCAACGCTTGATAGTGAGCAAAGGAAACGCTCGTCTCGCACCTGCGGGCTGGTGTAGGCAACACCGCGTGGCATGAACAGCTGCTTTGATGGCAATGTCAGCGGCGCGCCGGTGCGGCGGTAAAGTAAAACTGTGGTCGAACATACCGCAGTGGGACACGCACTCCCACACTCATTGCCTGAATTTAGTTTCGCCAGCAGGTTGGTATGATTGTAATATCAGCCACGCGCTCACCTGTTCGTCTTTAATTTGTCCACGATAGTACATTCTTAAAGTTGAAGCATGAAGGTTACCTCTAATACGTTCTTGAATTGCTTTTCAAACTTTCAAAAAAGAAAGAATGTACCAAGGCGTCCCCAAAGGGTGCCTAACCCCGGCAAGATGTTGCTAGACAATTGCTTCCATTGGCTGATTCAGGTCGCGTGCTTCTGAGCCCGTATCTTGGTTGGGGCGACGGGGCACAGAGCCTCAGAGAAAGTGCCGACGGGCTGGCTGTTGCCTTGCGAGTCACTGGATTGTCCACAGCATCACAAGTCGTGCTCTTGTCTGTCGTCTTCCATGTCGATATGCTTCTTTCCATTTGGTCTGTAGGCGCGTTTGGTGTAGGTGCCTCGCTTGCCGATGTCTTGCTTTTCATGGCATCGCTTGTAGCCGCCTTCCTTGTCAATGCAACACTTGTGCGGCTTCTCACTGAGACGCTTGTAGTGCCTTGGCTCTGCGTTACTGTTATTCTTGCCTACATTGCCAGTTTGTGAGAAGAAGAATAGCTGTCACGTTGAAGTTGAATTGTTGCAGTTCGAGCCGTGCGAGACACCGTTTTACTGCTTGAGCAGTTTTCCTAAAACGATGATGACGCGTCTTGTGTTGTGACAATATATATATATATATATATATATATATATATATATATATATATACATATATCATCAGCCTGTTGTATGTCGACTGAACGCCGAAGTCCTCTCCCTGCAATCTACACTTACCCATGTCCTGCGCGAACCAATTCCAACTAACGCCCGCGAATTACCAAATTTCATCACTCCTCCTAGTCGCTTGTCGTCCATGATTGCGGTTTGCTTCTCTTAGCGCCAATTCTGTAACCCTAAGGGTCCAAGAGTTATCTAACCGGCGCATTACAAGACCTGCCCAGCTCCATTTTTTCCCTCTTGATGTCAATTAGAATATCGTCTATACCCGTTTGCTCTCTGATACAAACCGCTCTTTTTCTGTCTCATAAAGTTAGGCCTAGTATTCTTCGTTCCATCGCTCTTTGTGAGGTCCTTAACTCGTTCTCAAGCTTCTTTGTCAGTCTCCAAGTCTCTGCCCCATATGTCAACACCGGTAAAATGCACTGATTGTACACCTTCCTTTTGAATTATAACGGTAAACTTCCAGTCAGGAGCTGGCACTGTCTGCCGTATGCGATGCAACCCATTTTTATTCTTCTCTGAATTTCCTTCTCATGATCAGGGTGCCCTGTGATTAATTGACCTAGGTAAACGTACACCTTCGCAGACTCTAGAGGCCGACAGGCGATCCTGAACTCTTGTTCCCTTTCCCGGCTATTTATCATTATCTGTGTCTTCTGCATATTAATCTTCAACCCCACTCTTACACTCTGTCTGTTAAGGTCCTCAATCATTTGTGATCGGCGAACTGCAGGTAGCTGAGATGTTCGCACTCGGTCTTTACTCCCAAGCCTTCCCAATTTAAGAGCTTGACTACTTATAATCACGCAGTGAATAGAATTTAAAAGATAGTATCTCCCTGTGTGACCCCTTCCTTTATAGGCATCTTCCTGCTTGTGTAGAATTGAGGTAGCTGTAGAACACCTGTAGATATTTTCCAAGGTATTTACTGAATTGTTCTGCACTCCTTGTTTAGGTAATGCGTCTATGATTGCTGGTATTTCTACTTTGTGAAATGCCGTCTCGTAATCTATGAAACCCATATGAATAGACTTATTGTACTCTGCGGATTCCTCGATAACCTGATTGATGACATGGATGCGATCCATTGTAGAATATCCCTTCCTGAAGCCAGCCTGTTCCCTTGGTTGATTAAAGTCGAGTGTTGCCCTTATTCTATTGGAGATTATTTTCGTAAATATTTTGTATAATACTTGAAGTAAGCTAATGGGCCGATAATTTTTCAATTCATTGCCATCCCCCTTTTTGCGGATTAGTGTAACGTTTGCATTCTTCCAGTTTTCTGGAACCCTTGCAGTCGACAGACACTTCGTATAAACAGACGCCAGTTTTTCAAGCAATATGTCTTCTCCATGTTTATTAAACAGACTGTTATTCTATCTTCTCCTAGCGCCTTCCTCGTTTCATGTCTTGCAGGGCCCTTCTGACCTCGAAACTAGTTATAGGAGGTGTTCCTGTATCGTGTTCATTACTTTATCTAATTGAGGCATCCTGACTTTTCTGGGTACTGTACAGGTCAGTATAGAATTATTCCGCTCATTTTACTATATCTTCAAAATATCTGATGAGATTACACTGCTTATCTTTCAGTGCATACGCCTTGGTTTGTCCGATGTGAAGTTTCTTTCTCACCGATTTTAGGCTGTATCCATTTTTACGCCTTGTTCAGTCTTTCACTCGTTATAGTTTCGAATGGGCCTTATTTTTGGCTTGTTGATCAGTTTCGGAAGTTCCGCGAATTCTACCTTAACTCTTGAGTTGCACACTTTCATTTCTTGTCGTTTCTTTGTCAAGTCCTTCATTACTCGGTATACCTTGCCTACTGGTTGCATTGGTGCCTTGCCTTCCACTTCAATTGCTGCCTCTGAAGCCAACGTAGTCACCATTTCATTCATTAGCTCTATGTCATCACTATCTGTTCTGTTCTAAGGCAGCATATTTCTTTTCAAGTAGCAGCCTGAATTTGTCTGCTTTTACCCTTACTAGCTCTAAGTTGACCTGTTTCTTCTTGACTAGTTTAACTCTTTATCTCTTCAAATTGAGGTGGATCCTAGCCCTCATTAACCTATAATCACGGCACTTTACCCTACCTATCACTTCTACATCCTGCACTATGTTGAGATCAGCAGAAAGTATGAAGTCAATTTCATTTCTTGTGTCACAATTAGGGCTTTTCCGGGTCAGCTTTCTGTTGCTACGCCTCCTGAAAAAGGTGTTCATTATTCGAAGCTTATTCCTTTCTGAGAATTCTACCAGCATGCCACCTCTAGCGTTCGTAGAATCGACGCCGTAGTTGCCAATTGCTCGTTCACCAGCCTGCTTTTTCCCCACTCTTGCATTGAAGTCGCCCATTACTACACTATATTGAGGAAGTACATTCTCATCGCTAATTCAACATCTTCATAAAACTGATCTACTTCCTCCTCGTCCTGACTGGATGCTGGAGCGAAGACTTGTACTAGCTTTAATGGATACTTCCTATTAAGTTTAACTACGACTACAGCTACCCTCTCATTAATGCTGTAGAATACGTCAATGTCGCCCGCTGTGTCGTTATGGACTAGGAATTCTCATCCGTATTGGTTTTATCTAGGAGGCCTCTATAGCAGAATACATGTCCGTTATTCAGCAATGTATAAGCCTCCCCAGTTCTAATCTCTATAAGGCTGATGGTATCCCAAACAATGTCTGCTAATTCCTTAAAGAGTCCCGTTCACCTAGCCTCACTCGAGAGGGTTTGGGTGTTAAACGTTGCAAGGGTCAGTTTCCATTGGCGACCTGTCCGGATCTATAGATTCTTACTCTGCTGCGTTACAACTCTGACCGCCGCCTTGGTCAGGTGTTCCGCAGCTGCTGAGGACTGATAGACATAGGGTAATTGAGTTAACCGTTTGGTAGGGGTTGGCCGAGTACTGCACCAGGGAGGCCATTTCCTGATCTGGTGAGGGAGTGTCTTGTTGAAGCTATGTAGGCCTTTTCAGTTTTTAGCGACTCACAATCCGCAGTTCGCAACTACGCGCGGGGGCGTATTTCCTCCGAAGCTCTCCAGATTGTAAGGAAAGCTGGTCGACAGCACTTCGATAACACCGCCATCATATGGTTTCCAGCGCACGTCGCCCCCCCCCCCCCACCGATGGGGGCCTCATTAACTTGAACGAGGTAGCACACCGCTCTGCGCGAGAACTTACCCGCCACTCAGAATCGGAGACCGCCTCTTCGAGTTCGGAACTCCTGGCTCAAAACACGCGAGAACGCCTGGTCAGGTACAATGACATCATCAAGCACTACCGGCCAGGCAGGCGGTTGCTGCCCCCACCTCACCCCATGCTGAAACGTCGCCAGGCAGTCGTCTGGCGACAATTGCAAACACAAACATTCCCCAGTCCGGTGCGATTGCAGCACATTTTCCCCGCGCAATACCCGACTGCTCTTTGCAAATTATGTCAGGAAACTAGAGCGACGCTGTCACACATGTTGTGGGAGTGTCGGGTTACATCAGTTACAATGGCAGTAGCTCCGGAGGCTCTTGCGCCGAAGTGGGCCGCCACTCTGCGCAGCTCCAACCTCAAGACACAAGAGCGGGCTGTCCAGCAAGCCCGAGAGGCGGCGACGAGGCAAGGCCTCGAAGTCTCCTCATGGGAGACCTGAGCCCGGGTCGTCAAATTTGCCGGATTCAAAATAAAGTTCTTTCCATCCATCCACGGATGGACGCGGCCACTGTAATGTGCCGTGCTCTACAGCGGCAGCAGTAGGCAGCCCTAGAAAGGGGACCATTTCGATTTCTATAAATGAGGGGTAAAAATTCTTCCACTTTTCTCCTGACAGGTCTTTAGATCACGCATCACGAGAACTCGTACTGTTAAGGCGCATTCTGTACCCTGGCCTAGTGTATTGCTGGCCTAGTGTCTACGCCTGCAGTGAGCGGACTCGTTAGAATGCACTTAGAAGTCACCATTATTGGCTCAAAGTATGCAAAATTTATAGAATTCAAACGAAAGACGCCTCAAATATGGCCGTAGGAGAAGCTTATGATAATTTGCGTTAAGACGCTGCTTTTCTAACAACCACAGAAACGAGTAATTAACATCTAGCTTGTTTAATCGCAAAGTATTGGACTGCATGTTCCATAAAAAACATACAGAAATGGGAAACATGTAGGCAAGGTGACATCAATGAAGCAGAGCATCAGATTACATTTCAGGAAGAGTAGGTGGAAGACCCTGCAGTCAGGACAGCGATTATATTAGCGAGGAAATTGTAGGACTGAGAAACATGCTTACAAATAAAAATGTATTGACGTTTATGGTGTTTAGAGGAGATTGTTAGGCATAGGCGTGTGGCACTTCGTCCTTTTTCTTTATTGTGCACTTACCGAGAAGCACGCTGGGAGCAGCTCCTGTGGCGACGCCGTCGCCTCAGTATACCCCGAATTGTATCGGCCACGTTATTTTCATACAAGGCAGGGGCACGGCAAGCAAAAATTCTTGTTGGAGTATAACTAGCTTGCTTGTAAGATAAATAATTACACCGCCTGCCTTCCGCTGTTAGCTGCTTTGCGTCGGTGGTACCATTTGTGCTTTAAATGTGGTTTTATCTTGGCTTTTGGCATACTGCCTGGTATAACGTCAGGCAAGCCCACATAGAAATCCTCGTCTATAATTTAAATGTCCTGAAAGTATGGCTGTATGTTCGTGAACGAAAGCGCACTTCTCTCAGGGATCAAGAAAGAATTCGCCGAACTCGCGCGCCCTATCGCAGGCGTGCGGCTTTGTGCTCGGACACGTGTCTTTGTTGTCTATAAATTTTCAAGGCGAGAAATCCTTGGCGACCCGCAACAAGGCGCCACATTAGGTGAAAAAGACGGTGGTACTTGCCAGTGAGAAGTACCATTTTAAATGTGTTTGTAGTTTCTACAGTGGGGCAGGGCACCTGCATCGCATGTGTAAGAACTCGTGGCGTACGTCGTGTGCCAGCCGTGACCTGAATAGACAGTCGTTTATCGGCCTCGCAGGAGACAAGATACTGTGTACCCTGATCAAGAGCCAACCTGCAGGCGCTCTGGTACGACCTTCATGGCCGCGATTGACGACGCTGGAAATGTGTGCGCTTTAATGGGCAGTAATGCAGAGTTTTTTGGCTGTACCGTCGTGGAGGAGCAAGGTATTTGTGTCCAGGTAAGTAGGAAATCATACATTCAAAGTAAACGATTTCTTGGGGACGAAATCAGAAATATTACGTTGAGGTGGCATCAGTAGCCACGGTGATTCACGTCTAGAGAGTGAAGAAAAAGGTTTTATTCAAGAAAAGGGAGAAAGGTTGGCCTGAACTAATGAGATTTAGCCGGGGAGGAAGGCGAGAATGAAGAAGCCGAAACAGTGCAAGCTGCTACGTGCACAACGAGGAGGAGGGAGGGGGGCAGGGTGTAGCTGTGCTCATGGCTGGAGTACTCTTCATGGTTCTCGGAACTTTTCAGAGCATCTCTCAACGCATGTTATTCCGCATTTTGTCAAATGACCACAGACGCAAGTTCCTTAATATATGCCGCGTAACATTACTCAGCAAAATATATGCTGTGGACTGACAAAATTGAATGGCGTACTTGAGTTCTATAAAATTGCAACATTGTAAGCTGTCAGTAACGGCTTCAAAAAGCGGCTCCATTACCACAAAGACCTGTGTAGTGTAATTAGAAGTCAGAAAGAAGCGTGCTCATATAGCTCAGTAGATCACACACAGGCTCCGAATCCTCATCTTTTCGTTAGCCTCAGTTACTTCCTGGAGTAAATCGTCGATGGGTTCATTCGCTAGTTAACTTTCCTCTTAGGTAGAGGAACCGAGCACATTGGAATAGTGTGCGCAGGACTGGTGGAAGCGAAGTGCATTAAACGTCGAGCCGCTTGCGAGAAATATAGTGGAGTATATATATATATATATATATATATATATATATATATATAGAGAGAGAGAGAGAGAGAGCAATAGAGAGTACTGATATAGTGATAATGCTAAGAGAGGCTGCGCTGCGCGGCACCAACTGGTCTTTTACAATAGCGCATCGGAGCAAAATACAAACCCTAACTCAAGCTCATACGGCGCCCTCTAGGTCTAAAAACAGGAAGTATGCTGGCAAGCCAAATGTATACGAAATGTCGAGCTAATCCAAGGCCGTACGTGCAAGTGCATTACTAAGGGTGTCTTCCAAATCCGGCCAACATCGAATACAGCCTTCGTAAACAGCTAATGACAACGCAGAGACAGCTTGGAGACCATGTAATGGAACGCGTTTCGAGCCGTCTGCAAGACCTTACGAAGACGCTTCTGCTACGTGACGCCACCGCGCGGCGACAAGAAAAAGTTGGAAGAAGCACAGATTATTTCGGTATTTTAGACTTTGCGCCTCCGAACATGTGAAAAATAAGATTTGACTTCCATTAAGGGCATAGGAAACCCTTACTACGTTTTTGCGCAACCTGCATTCTTGTACAGGTTTGAAGCGTCCTGCTCTGTCAACATCTTTCTTGGACAGGAAAGTAGCCTGCATCATTCATGACTTCGATGCTGTCGTTGCTAAGCGTCTACTTTGACGCCTTTGAAAGAACTGATACGGGATTAAAATGGCTGCTGTCCGCTTAGACGTCTACTTTGCCGTCTACGGCGAGTATTGGAACAGTGTAAAAAGCAAGCGAATGAGCGACAGTTAGGCTTTAGGGGTGTCTCGACAAGGCTACAGCCAACATGAACAAACATGAGCAGACTATCTCGTTAAGTCTACGGCACGGCTAACTGATAACGTACCTTAAAGACAACGTCTAATTTCCACCAGTGCAACACTGTCGAAGCACCATAAAACAAATCTGAAGTAAACATCAGCATTGGTGGGGAACGAACCAGACGAGCAGTGCCGGCCGACGTCTCGATTGATCCGAAGCGGGCAGCTTTGTTGTCGTCATGTTGTCGTACGTAAGGCTCTCTTTGCATGCGTTAATATTCAACGCTAAATGCTGAAAACAGTGTATGTACGTAAGAGAGCCAGCACGGTTTACATACAGTGCACAGGCAGTGCAGAGGACGCAACGCTAACGCTAACTGCTTGTGTTTCCTGCTATACGCTATACGAAAACTGCCCAATGGCCACCTAGTACTCTGGTCGTATGTAAAAGCATCGAGTGGAGTGCATCATTTTGCGTCATGTTCACAGATGCATGCAGTAGGCGATAAAGGTTGGTGTGGAAATGATAGTTCATACTGCTTGGACGTCTTGCATGCCCGTTGCTGCATATGCCGTTACCTGTGCCTACATTGCCGGAGAGCTGTTGCAGATACCTTGTGTGTAAAGTATTCCTCATACATATTTGGAAGAAGGGTCACTTTATTTTCAATTTTATGGCACTGAGACAACGCGTCTGTCTCTTGTCAGCGGCATAGTGCATTGTACGGTTTCACACGTGTCGTCTGCATAGTATTTCCAGCATCGTTTGCAGATAGCATCGCTGATGAAGACAGTGCGTTAAAATTAGCCAGTTCAGACATCTACGGCACATGATTTCTGAGAAACATGGATGCACTCTGTGCTTTACGCTCCGCATTTGATGTGCGTGAATATAATTTCGAACTGCAATCCCAGATTTATACGTAGGGACCATCCAAAGCGATTCATGCTGACAACTAAATCTGCCAATGAGATCAGTCTAGCACAATACTCATGTGCTATATTCGTGTGCTCGTGAGAGATAGCACTGCTTGTCATCTCTTGCACGCATACTATGAATTTTAATAAATGGCTCACTAAAGAAAATCACTATAGGTCTTGGCGTCGGCGCCACAGGTCTCAGTTTAATAAATTTCTTACGTAGAAGTAAATTATCAGAGACACTTGCACTGGTTCGCGTCGCGTGAGGACATAAATTGCCTACCTTTCTTTCACATCAATATCAGAAACAAAAATAAAAACATTTGCCATATCTTTTTATTATCCCTCATTTTGAGCCGTTCTCAACCGGTATGAAATTTTCAAACTGGTTTGAAGCGGTATACTTTTGCTGCGGAGCTGAAGCGGAACCGAGCCGGTATACATGCAGAAGACTGAATCTCACACTGGAAACCAACCTGGAAACGTTTCGGTCCCACTCCCCGATGGAAACCACATCTTCAGACCTACATCGGTCTTAGTGGGGCGTACAATGAAAATCAAACTACAAAATTGGACTCTTTATTTTCCGCCTCATCTCGTTCACTATCGAGGTGCGACGTCAGCAACACAACTGGCGGAGCTCTCCGTCACGTCACTATTGTGAGACGCCTGGTAGGGCGCTGTTTCTGCAGTGCAACAAGAGCACTGCAGAAACACTGCGTAGCGCCCGAGACGTTGCCCCTCTTCTGTTGTACAACGCGTTCAAGAAGCTTGTACGCAACCCGAAACATTCCCACCACATTCAATGTGTCGCATTTATCGTGAGACTGACAATTTCTTTTAATTGAATTCTGTGGTTTTACGTGTCCAAACCACGATTTGATTATAAGACACGAGTCACAATTTCTTCAAGACGGCAGTTCTCTTGCCGCGCAATTGAATGTTTGTTGGCAGGTTCTTCTGCGACTAAGTAAGGCTCACTGCTGGGAAGGGTGTCGAGAAAACATGAACAAGATGATCACTTGACTAACAACCCCTTTCTATACTCCGCCGAAGCGATCATCCCCCCCCCCCCCATATGTATCAAAAACAATATTTCCTACGAAACTATATTTAAAAAAGCCGGCGGACCCCACGCCTTGTGGGAATTGATGTTATGCGAAGCAGACGGCGGGGAGCCTGCCAAGTTAACGAAATGACCATGAGAGCTCCAAGACGTAGGCAGCTGCTTCATGACCTACACGACACGGATTTCATGACCTATCATTCACGTTCTTCATACACCCTATTCATACTATGTCAATTTTCGTACATACCAAGTCAACTGAACGATCATGAGAGCACCAGGACGTAGCCGGCTGTTTCAAGAACTACATGACACACATTACATGAAATAATAACACGACGTGTCATTTATGTTCGTCATACACCCCTGTTAAATTACGCCATTTTTGGTACATACCAAGACATAGGCGGCTGTATCAAGACCTACACGACACAAATGTCATGACGTATCATTTTTGTTCGTCACACACTCTTCTCATGCTATCCCAATCTGGGTACATACCAAGTTAACGAAATGACCATGAGAGCACCAAGACGTAGGCGGCAAGATAGGTACTGTCAAAGTGGGAAATGTGCGCAAAGGAATGATTCGCATTTAAAACAAAACGCATAAACACAGAAAAGGGACCATTCACTCTTGGAACAAAATTATATCATATATTCATATCGAAGTTAGCAACAAAGTAGGTGATTAGCAGTTCTGTAGGTGTGCCAATGTAGTAGTCATTATTACTACCGATCAGTACCGATTTATGAGAAATTTATTTATTTATTTATTTATTTATTTATTCATTCATTCACATATTCATTCATAACGCAAATGCATCATTTGGGGTTCATATTCATTTGCATTTGGCGTTCATTTATATTTTCAATGAATGCCTTCAAGGATGAATAACTGGAGTGGTGCATTGCTTCAGCAGGTAGATAATTCTAGTATTTCGCTTATTGAACGAAGAAAGACTTTAGATGAGCGGTGGTGCGGAGCTAAACAGGCTTTCAATGGCTATGACGGCATGAATTGCGATGAGCAGGCGTACTGCCGGTCTGGTGAAACAGTGAGTTATAAATCTCCTAAAGGAGACACAATCATGCTGCTTTGACGCTGTAGGGTCGGAAGATTCAGAGATGACGTAAGTTTAGTGACGCTAGTATGGTAAGAATAGTCAGAGTGAATGAACCTTGCTGCATGATCTTGTGTGGATTCAAGTGCTGTTGCCAGAGAGAGTGAGAACAGTTTAATGAAAGGCAGAGCTTTTATTTGGCGTATTCGGCGTACAGACATCGCTGACATGCTACTCTACATGGGGAATGGAATTGGGGAGAGAAAGAGAGAAGGATAGAGGCGCAACAAAGGAATAACTTAAAAATATGGGCACTGAGTTTTCTGACTCATGGGCAATGGCGTGCTATGGTAAAATCTTTCAGCTTGCACCTGGTTAGATTGGTATGGGTCCTACGCTGTGCATACGTATTCCAATTTGGGTCGAACAAGATTTAAATTTCCGAGTAGTTTTATTGAAGGGGACACAAGACATGGATTATGGCGCAGGAGCATAGTTTACGATTGGCATCATTGCTAATGCTGAAAATGTGTGAAGATCAGTGGAGGTTACTTGACAAGCTAATATTATAGTATTGATAGGAAGTCACAGCACATATTTCAGAACCGGCGATAACGTAATTAGCTCAAATAAATGACTGGTGACGGTAGAAAGTAAGAAGCGACGTTTTTTTTTTCGACGTTGAGAGACATTAGCCAATTATAACACCAAGTGTAAAGGACGTTAAGGTCGGACTGGAGAGCACGAGAATCAGTTTCCTTAGTAATAGTACGATAGATTACGCTATCACCAGCAAATAAACGAATTTTCGGAGACCATCCTCTCGGTAAGTCGTTTATATATATTAGGAAGAATAGTGGCCCCACAACTGTGCCCTGCGGCACGCCGGAGATAATGGGTGATAAATTAAAGGAGCATTGATTAGCGCAAACGAACTGTTGAATGTTAGTCATACAGTTGCGTATCAATTGGAGAACGCAATGGTTAAGATTAAGACGAGATAGTTTTAGGAAGAACCGTTCACGAGGAACCTTCTCAAAAGCCTTTTGGAAATTTATAAGAGCGGATCTATGGGTATGTTTTGATCAATATGGGAGCTGAAGTCTTTAACGAAAAGAGCTAGTTGAGTCTTGCAGGACATGCGTTTCTGAAAACCATGTTGCTTAGCATTGAAGAAAGTAGCGGATGTTAGATATTTTAGAATATGAGAATAAATTATATGCTCCACTAGTTTGGAACAAACACTGGTGAGGGGAACTGGACGGTAATTGTGGCCCGACGATGGTGATCCTTTTTTGGTGCTGGAATTATCTTGCCTATTTTCCACTCTTGCAGTACTACTCCAGATGATAATGATTGCGGAAAGATATGACACAAAATACATTAGAGATGTACGCAGTGTTCTTAAGAATTTTGGAATTGATTCAATCGGATGCCGGCTGAGGACGCTAATTTGAGGGATTCTGGCAGCTTGGTGATACCGTATGCCTCAAGTATTATGTCTTGCACGGCTGGATGGTTGAAGTAACAGCGCTCTGAGAGGTCAGCGTTAGGTTCAGATGTGAAAGCGGAAGAGAGGACCGAGTTTAGTACTTGAGATACTTTATGGCCAGAAACATGGTTTTTGTCGTCAGCATATAATATGGTGGTTTACGGTTGTTCGGGTTAATGTATTTGCAGAATTCTTTAGGATTCTATTGCAGCATGTTACGGATAGTTGTTGAGTAAAAGGTTCATTTAGCTGTTGTGGGCCGAGATTTACACACCCTTCCACGGGCGTAATATTTTTTTTCGGACAGGAGCAGTATCGGAGTGTAACGCTTGGCGAAATATTCTTTTCTTTTTAGTGTTTATTAGTAGAAATGCTAGAAATAGCTAGAAATGCCTGTGTCTGATCCCAGTCCCTGTATTTACCTACGAGCCAAAGTTGATTTATTTTTCCGGAATACTACTCTACATGAACAGTAATCATTTGAAATTATCATTGGTCAACTTTACTCCCTTCTAGATTTATAGAATTGGTCTGCAGTCAGTACTCTCCATTGTCATTGTTTTTATTTCGTTGTTTTCAGGAGGATGCGTCCAGGATCTTTAGTAGAAAACGAGCTGTCGTGAATGGTGATATATTTGCACCCTGTCTGCTGCAAGAACGAAAGCCGAGGCTTTAGCTTTTGTTGTATTTCAGACGAGGGCAACCGGATTCAACCTGGTGCCGGGACACCTCAATTGCATTGGCCCTAGTAAAAAACCCTACCACTCGGTCATGCCGGTCATGCTTACCGATGCAAACTCTGGTACCTGGCTTTGCACGCTAGGTGCCATGGGAGGCATGACTCAGGCCGTCGTCATCACACAGGTAAGGTTACAGTTGTCAATGGGTTTAGCATTCTAGGAGAGCTAACGGGAATTCTTTATAGCTGTCTAACCATTTTTGTGGGCCGATTCTGAAGGTATGTGATACACAGCTGAAGGCCGTACGGCAATCGTGCGGTACCGTTGCATGGCTTCGTGGTAGAGGAGCCGTCTGGCATTCTTTGCTCATGAAAGTTTGAAACAAAGTCGTTAAAAGGCTGTGCCTCTTGCGAAGGACGCAGACGCTGTCGTTTGAGACACTATGCTTCTGGTCGCGCACACTTCACGGGGTTTCAAAGTGGTTCTTGAAGAAGTGGCGTTCAATGTATCGTCTTACTCCCGTATACAGGCGAGACACTGCGGTACGGGGAACGCTCCTTCACGGCCGCCACCCGAAATGGGTATCCACGGCGGTCCGATTCGCGTTCGTGGACGCCATGTTGACCGCGCTCCTCGATTCGCATCATCTACCGATTTCAAGGCATAGTGCACCCATGACGAAGCCGCGATGGAATTGTGGTACCTTCTTTGATCCCGTAATCACACCCTGCTTCAAACATTGAAGGTGACGCTACGAAGGCCAATGTCCTTGTACGTGCTCACAAATATAAGAGTTGCACCTGTTTCCTCTATACTGTTTCAACGCTACGCGGCAAAACCACTCATCGAGGACTCGGAATCCGAACGTGAAGCACTGTCTATAGGCATCTGCTGCCAAGCTAGTTTAGAGCGATATCTATTGCCTAATTTAGCTAGGTGAAGTGAGTAAGTAAGTAAGTAAGTAAGTCGGTCGGTCGGTCGGTCGGTCGGTCGGTCTACTCTCTGCCTGCCTGCCTGTCTCTCTTTCTGTCTGTCTTTCTGGCTGTCATCTATCTATCAATTATCGTGGTATCTATCAATTATCCTGTCGCACTCTAGCAGCCTATCTGAGAATAGGAAAAGCAGTGTTCTTCTGTTGAGCCTGCGCGCATTCTCGAGCAGATCGTTTTGGTTGTCGCCATCATGACTCGTTGCTGACAGGGGCGTGGCAATGGCCTCCCTCCTGAGCAAGCATTGTCCCAATGTATGGTGAATAATATTCAGTGCGGAAATTCAGGCTATACATGTCACTAAGTGAGGTAAGGCTTCATGTGCACCGAGAAGGCGCGGCGCTTCTAGCAAGACGGGGTGTCAGCAACGGCTTCGTATGTGACATCACTAAGGCGGCGCAGAGATTTATACGGTCCGTAGTACCACCGTAGAATATTCTCAGAGACGGCATGGTGTATAATAGGTGCCCGTACTCAAACTCTGTCCCCGGTTTGATATTCTACAGATCTGTGGTTAAATTTATACCGACGGGCGTCATGGTCTTGCCGGCGTTCTACTCGGACAGGCGCGAGCTGTCAGGCTTCCTTGGCGCGCTCTGTAAGATCAGCAACATCAGTCTACGTATGGCTACAATCTTGGGGCAGCATAGCGTGAAGCATCGTAGTTACTTCTAGACCCTGGATGTGACCGAACGGCGTCATTCCTTCAGTTTTCTGGCGGACCGCACTAAACTCAATAGTGACATACGACTGAATTTTCTCCCAATTCTTGTTATGCCCGTCTGCATATATACAGGGCATGTAAGCGGCGACCTTGTGGAGTCGTTCTGTAAGCCCATTTGTTTGAGAACTATATGCTGTTTTCCTCCTGTGGGCCGTGCCGCCGAGCGTGAGCTTACTTCTTGAAAGCTCCGTTGTGAACGCGGCTTCTCTGTCTGTTTTGACGACAGCTGGAGCATCATGTCTTAGGATGATATTCTCAATGAAAAATTGCACCACCTTAGCTGCCGTGCCATTCACAAGTGTCTTAGTTTCCATGTACCTGATGAGCTAGTCTGTCGCAACTATGACTCCTTTGTTTCCGCTCGCAGACGTCGGGGATGGGCCGTGAAGGTCTATTCCAATATGGGCAATGGGTTACTGCGGCACTGCAACAGGGTGTAAGAGCCCGGCGGGTTTGGTAGGTGGTGCTTTGCGTCGCTGAGAGTGAAGCGAAGTTTTGACGTATAGCTTTACCTCTGCTGCAAGCATTGGTCATTAGTATATGCCTTATATTTAAGCCAATGTCCGCGTGCAGCCAAGGTGGCCTGAGGTGGCTTCGTCATGGCACGGCTGCAGGACAGGATCATTTTGCGGAGACTATATGGGACGACTAACAGGTAGGTGTATCCGTTGAAAGAATAGTTCTTACAGAGGATGCGTTTCCGGAAGCAGAACAATGGTGGTCCATTTATAAGCCCTGCCGGCAATTTCGTAGGTCGGCATCCCAAAAATAAATGAGCGAATGCAGGTTTTGATCCTCTTGTTGTTGATGACAGATAGTAGCAACATCAACAACTCCTAAAAGGCCTGCGTATTCGTCCCCATAGGAGTCTGATGATTCAATTGGTGATTTTTTACAGACAGTCGGCCTTTAAGTGCTGCTTTCCCGATTTTCGGACAACTGTCATGTCGTACTCTTGGAGTAGTAGGCTGTAGCGTGCCAAACGTTCAGAGGGTCTTTCATTTTTGTCACCGAACAAAGCGAGTGATGGTCGCTGACTTTTTTGAAGGACCGACCATACAGGCATGGAGGAATCTTACTGAATGCCCATACTATAGCCAAACATTGCTTCTCTGTAGTGGAATAGCTGGACTTTTCAGGCGACATGGCTCTGCTTGCATAAGCAACGATTAGATCGGGGCCTTTTTTGCGACAGAGCGATACGGCGCCTAGGCCCACATTGGGGGGTGTGTGGATTGGTGTAGCTGCGCCTTCGTCGAAGAGAGCGAGCACAGGCGGGGCCTGCAGCCACAGACGTAACTCGTATGCTCCTTCCTGCTCCTCTCCCCATATGAATTCCACGCATCCTCTTGTGAGACTGGTGAGCGGAGAGGCAATGCACCAAAACCCTTGATAAAACAGCGGTACTAGAGGCAGAGGCCCACTAAGCGTCGAATACTTCGCCACGGCCTTGCAAACTTGTGACGGCAGCAATTTTATCGGGATCAAGTCACCGTCATGACTGACCACATGGCCCAGCAATTGAAGTTATTGAAAGCTAAACTTGCATTTTTCTGCTTTCATATTGACTACACAGGACCGTATGGCTTGAAGAATCGAGATGAGTCACTTAAGATGTTCTTCCAAAGCGGCCGAAAAAACAATTACGTCGTCCAAGTATACCAAGCAAGTCTTCCATTTGAGGCCGGACAGGACGGTATCCATTAGTCGCTTAAATGTGGCCGGCGCTGAGCACAAACCTAAGTGGAGAAACCTTGATTTTGTGCAGCACATCTGGCGTCACGAAAGCAGTCTTCTCTCGATCACGCTCATCGACTTCGATTCGCCAGTACTCACTTTTTAGATCCATCGTTGAGAACAAACGCGCAAGCCGTAGCCTGTCGAGAGAATCATCTATGCGTGGTAGCGGACAAACGTCTTTCTTTGTAACATGTTTTAGCTCGCGGTAATCGATACGAAACCGCAAGATACCATCCTTCTTCTTTACAAGCACCACTAGTGCTGCCCAAGGGCTTGTTGACGTCTTGATGAAATCATCCTCTAACATTTTCTTGAACAGCTTTTAGATTTCCTCACGTATCTATCAATATCTATCGTCTCTATCTCTCTCTCCCTCCCCCTTCCTCCCACCTCTCTCTCTCTCTCTCTCTCTCTCTCTCTCTCTCTCTCTCTCTCTCTCTCTCTATATATATATATATATATATATATATATATATATATATATATATATATATATATCATCCTGGTTACGCGCACTGCAGGGCACAGGCCACTCCCATACTTCTCTAACTGCCCCGGCCATGCACTATTTGACTAATTCTGGCCATGTCGTCCCTGCAAACTTCTTAATCAGATCCGCACACCTAACTTTCTGCCACTCCCTGCTACGCTTCCCTTCCCTCGGTATCCAGTCCGTAACCCTTAATGAACATCGGTTACCTTCCCTCCGCATAACATGTCCTGCCCATGCCTATTTCTTTTTCTTGATTTCAACTAAGATGTAATTAACTCGCGTTTGTTCGCTCACCCAATCTGCTATTTTCTTATCCCTTAACGTTACACCCATCATTCTTCTTTCCATAGCTCGTTGCGTCGTCCTCAATTTAAGTAGAACCCTTTTCGTAAGCCTCCAGGTTTCTGCCCCGTACGTGAGTACTGGTAAGACACAGCTGTTATACACTTTTCTCTTGAGGAATAATGGCAACCTGCTGTTCATAATATGAGAATGTCTGCCAAACGCCCTCCAGCCTATTCTTATTATTCTGATTATTTCAGTCTCAAGATCGGGATCCGTGGCCACCACCTGCCCTAAGCATATGTATTCCCTTACCACTTCCAGTGCCTCGATACCTATCCTGAACTGCTCTTCCCTTCGGAGACTGTTAAACATTACTTTAGTTTTCTGCAGATTAATTTTTAGTCCCACCCATCTGCTTTGCCTCTGCAGGTCCGTGAGCACGCATTGCAATTGGTCCGCTTAGTTACTAAGCAAGCCACTATCATCAGCGAATCGCAACTTACTAAGGTATTCTCCATTAGTCTTATCCCGAATTCTTTCTAATGCAGGTCTCTGAATACCACCTGCAAAGACGCTGTGAACAGCATTGGAGAGATCGTTTGTCCCTGCCTGATAACTTTCTTTATTGGATTTTGTTGCTTTCTTTATAGAGAACTAAGGTGGCTGTGGAGTCGCTATAGATATCTTTCAGTGTTTTTACAAACAGCTCATCTACACCCTGATTCCGTAATGCCTTCATGACTGCTGAGGTTGCGACTTAATCAAACACTGCCTTGTAATCAATGAAAGCGATATATTAGGGTTGGTTACATTCCGCACATTTCTCTATCACCTGATTGATAGTTTGAATGTAGTCTATTGTATATATATATATATATATATATATATATATATATATATATCTGTCTGCCTTCTTACGGCAACGTAATGTAGTAGTACACGATTTTTTAACTAAATTATCTTTAAATGAATTATGCACGATATGAATGATACGACTGCGTAATATGGCATGATAATGTAGACGCCATGCTGCGATAGGCTTTACTTGCGTAAACGATGACATGAATATGACTTCGCAGGTCATGACATGTAGATAATGAAGGATATGATTTGCATGAACGACGACCTGAAGAATATCAATTCATTTTATAACGTAGATTCTTGCCTCTTCCTTTTATTGTTCCCCTGCCGCTGTTGCAGCCTGATACACCGCATCAGGAGGTGGGGCGCTTTAACGCAAACCTATTGCAAACTTTTACATTCTAATTCTGCAATCAGCCTTCCGCAATTGGTCAAAAATTTTCTTGGACCACCCCGACTTCGCCTGTCTGTGAAGAGACGTCACGGAAACCACGATAGCTCTCCATCTGATATGACGTGTACACACTGATTTTGCATGATTTGGTCGAACAGAAGAAGTTGTTATTTCTGATCCGACACCTTTTTTCCAATAGCCCTCGGCTATAGGTCGAGGGTTTTCGGGCTGCACTCACTTCGCCCACCTGTCGCGCGAGGTAACAAAACCACGAAAACTCACCGCGTCAATGTGACGTGTACACGTTAAAGATACAGTAATATGACGAACAAAATTGAGTTTTCTTCTGAATAGCCGCAGGCTGCCCCGTTCCGAAAGTAATAAAAGATAGCTGCCGTCAATCATTCAGGCACAGGCTACTCGCACCTGCAGGAGAGCATGGGTTTATTTGCGTAGAATAAACCTTACTGCGTGGCCCTGTAACGTTTTCGAGCACTTTCGTCACGCTTACCACCTTGTTCTACGAAGTGTTCTTTGCTGAGGAACAGTTTTAGTGACATTCTTAAGCTTCCGTTGCATCCCCCCACGATTTCCGACTAGCCATCGCAAGCTAAGTAAGAGAAAGCCGACCAATTGCAGACTCCGGCACCACCTTCTTCAACCGGTTATCTATCTTCAGTGCTCTGGCTCAGCCCCATTGCATCCCTCTCCACTTGAGTGTACTCCTCGCCTCTTCTCAGACAATTAGATAAGACAAGCCGCTCAGTGTAGGCAATGTTATTCGTTTTTCAATCGAAGAAAAGTGACCTGCTATGTCGAAGCAAGCGTTTGATTGGTCTGTGCTAACCTCCCTATGCTTGCCTCGGCGGTTACGCAAATTTGACGTCGAGGAAATTGGAATAAAAAATATTGGAATAGTTTTACGTTACAGGACATCTATTTCAGTGTGTGCATATACATGGAAGGAGTGTTGTAGAGAGAAAATGCGTAACGAGAGACTCCTTTCAACATTGCCATCGCGTCGCATGAATATAATGCTCTCTGCAGCTCTCAGTTCGTCGCCACAATACTGTCTTGAATGCTGTACTTATTCCTGACTCACTGAAACACTATTGCAGAGACTGCAGCGACCTTTATAATAACGTGCAACAGTACAAAAGGAAGGTAGATAGAATGGACGACAGAAGGTAGAGAGAGGAACGAAAGAATAGGTAGAACGGCCGCAGTAACGAATCTAATGAATCACAGCCCTGCCATTATTTGCTTTTATAACTCGTACACTGGAGGAGGGCGGCAAAGCAAAAATGTGACGTGATAAGGCGAGGAAACGCTGCTACTAAACAAGACAGTGGTTGCGGACAAACTGGATAAATTTAAGCTCAAGATGTACTGTGGTACGCTCCTGATATTCCTGAAAAATGAGCAACAACGAAAATTCTGAACATGACAATTGACGCACAAGTGCAGACTCAAAGCAGCTATAGGGCATCGTGCCGTGTAGGCGATTCTACGGAGGTGGTTGCTCATCAAATTAACATTTCTGTACCATTTGTGGTAGCTTTGTCACGATGGCATTGCTCGAGGTCGTCGTTTCCATCACGACCATGGCAGCTGCATTTCGGCAGGGGAGAAATATAAGAACGCTCGTATACTTAGGTTTAGTTGCGTGGTAAAAAACGCCAGGGGGACAAAATCATTCAAAAATCCACCACTACGCCTCACAGTCCGGCTGTGGTACTTGCACGTACACCTTTCAACAAAAGTACATGGACCACAGCGTCTCCGAAAAGCTACATTTCTTTGCAATTAGCATGCACTAACTGAAATTCAAGGAAACTGAAATAACAAGGAGCGGGTAAAAGGCAAAAAACGAACAGATATTTCTCCAGTGAAGCATAATAAGAACAATAGTTTTACTGACTTTCATACGGGTGTCGTTTATAAAATTCCCCGTAGCTGTGGCCAGTTCTACGTAGGGCAAACGGGACGGTGTATCAATCAGAGGCTAATGGAAAATAAAAGGTCATTAACCGGTGGATCGCCTTCTAATCATTCGATACATTGCCGACATTGTAACTGCACGCCAGAGTTAGATGAATGCGCAATATTGTACAGGCCTAAGAATGAAGCTACGCCTCTTATGGTAGATGCATGGCATATCTATAATTGTGGAAGTGCGTGCGTGAGTCAGCCTTCGATTACCTTACATAAGGAAGAGATTAAGTGCCTTAACAGTTATCTCTCACGTAGACCCGCACGTATACCCGACTGACACGTGGTGTTACCATTCCTGAGCATGCGCAGACGAGTTTTGTGTCTTTCTTTTTTCGCCTCAGTGCTCCCTTCAGTTGATAGTCGGCATTCGTGTTGTCCACTCCTCTACGCTTGTGTCCTGTCTGGACGCCTCACTTCTTTTTTGCATAACCTTGCAGTACGTTTCTGCTATTTCTGAAAATTCGATACCATGTAAGTATGTCAAGCGGGCTACTTACGCAGGTCATACAGAAGCACAGCCGCATTTAGAGCGCACCGTAGGGTCTTGGCGTCACTGTGGAGCACTCACACGTCAAATCAACAGTTCTACGCCCACTACGTTAGCTTTGTGTCTATGGCATTGCTAGGGGCCGTGGATTTGATCCCAACCGCCACAGCCGCATTGATACCGGGACGAAATAGAAAACGCGCGTGCACTTGGATTTTGGGACAAGGAAAAGAACATCCCGGTGTGAAAATTAACCCGGAGTTTGCCACGACGGCATGCCCCATAATACAATTCAAGTTTAATACTACTGCCACAATGCGATGTGCCATGTGAGGCAATTACTATGCTCAACCGTCTCAGTGGTGCTAAAATATGGCGCATAATAACGCCTCAAGCAAAGACCTCTCCCTGTGTGTTCTGTGTACGATGTAGACAAACAGCAGCTGTACTCGCAAGGTAAAGTTTAACATCAACCCGCCACCCTGGTGTTAGCCTAAACGTTGAAGAAATTAAGGTTAAGCCGTCAACATCCCCTGAAATTATCGTCAGTCAAAGCTAACAACACGGAAAGTTTCATTTACATCGATTCCCGTGTGCGCGATCCAAATATTTTTTGTCACATCATTCCTATCACGCCATTCATTGCTAGCTTTGTCCACTAGGTTTGCGTTCGTAGTGATGCATGTCATGAGATGCCATTCATGTCGTTCCCGTGACTCCATGAGTACATGTAAATCGCCATGTCATGAACGTCACTCTTGTCATGTAATGACTATCATTCATGTCACACATGCATGTCAAGTGATGAGCAAAACATGAACAAGGTGAATGCAGGAGCCAACGTTTCGACAAGTGGACTTGCCTTCTTCAAGGCGACGCATGCTTTCCTCGCCACAGTATATATAGGTGGGGTTCTTCTAAAGGGGAGAGGGTGTGAGGCAGGAGGATGCGGAAACGAGGGAAATTTGTTAGAGTGTTGAATTGAGAGTCCCGCCTCATACCCTCTCCCCTTTAGAAGAACCCCACCTATATATACTGTGGCGAGGAAAGCATACGTCGCCTTGAAGAAGACTAGTCCACTTGTCGAAACGTTGACTTCTGCATTCAGCTTGTTTGTGTTTGTGTGCTATCATTACTGATAAGACATGTAGGTCAGTCATGTATGTTATGCCACGCCTAAATGCCGTGCATGTCATGTGTGCATATCATAATACGTGCAGTGTTATTTTTGTGAATGCACACGACGTATGTGATGCCAGTTCAGTTTATGTCATCCGTTACAAGTTATTCATCATACGACATTTCATGTCGTGTATGTAAGTTGTCAGTCACCTATGTTATGTCATTTATGGCTTTACACGTTGTTGATTTCATGTCGTGCTATTCCTAACATTACATGCCATTCACGCCACGTAAAATATGCAACGGAAGCAGCGGATTGCGATGCTGATCTAATCGAAAGGAAGCAAAAGTCAGCTTCGCGTTCGTAAAGTAGGAGGAGGAGGATGAAAAGGAAGGAAGGAAACATAGGGAGCTAAACCATACGCGCGTCCAGTTTGCTACCCCACACAGGGAAATGGGTTTAAGGGAAGAAAAGAATAGGACAGTGAGGGAAAAACGTACTATCGTTCTGAGTACATGCGGATGTGCATAAATTCTCGCCTATAATCGGTTACTCATTCCAGAAGCTTTCATGAAACGTAGCCGTGCCCTCGTCGCTTAGTAAGCTTGCGACGCATGTGGCCATGGTCCAAGAATCTTAGTCTCTGAAAACTGTCTTTTATCTAATCGGTTTAACACCCTCTGAATAACGTCACGTTCGTTGTCATAGAGATCATAGGAACCCAACACGCGCTCAATCTTCTCTTCACAGTTGCACGAGTCATAGATCGGTGTGTCGGACATTGCAATAAGATGAGTAGGCTTTCGTAACAGCCACCCCTAACAAGAGACGGCATAGTGAAGTTGCATCACGGCGGGAGAAGTTCGGTGAAAGCTGCAGCTTCAATGTAGGATCCAACCGGGGAGAGACGGCAGTTGAAGAAAACTGGTGTGTTCCAGAAAGCTTCAGTTTTGGTTTAAGCAAGTAAACGAAGACCCCTCTCAGCATCTGTCCTTGATAAAGTTATAGGAAGTGTCAGGGTTTTTTTGTGGGCTAGCTGGGTGGCATCATCAGCAAGGTCACTTCCGACGATGCTACAGTGCCCCGCAAGCCATTGGAAGATGATGTCGTCTTTGTTTATGAGCGCTTGATGGAGGACCTATCTGGTCTCAAACAGCAGTTGGTCATGGGTCTTGCGTTGTAAGGCTGACTACAGACTCTGAAGGAGTCGCAAAAAACGACCCAGTTTCGAGCTTTGCCTTCGGCGATGTAATTAACAGTGGCACGTAGAGCGGCAAGTTCTGTTGCCGTAGAGGGAGATATGGGACACTTTGAAAGTAAGTGTAATTTCTAAGGCCGGGATGATAACAGCGCCTGTGGAGCTCGTGGCTGAGACAGAGCCATCAGTGTAAATGTGCGTTCTTTGTTCATCTGCCTCGTGCAGTATTGGCAGTGTGAACTGACGTAGAGCCACTGTTAAATGACGGGTCTTCTTCGTTATTCCCGGAATCATGAGGCGTACTTGTGGTTGTCGCAGGGACCACAGGAGTAACAGTGGTCTTGATGCTGGTGTAAAACTCAACGGAAGGTAGCTTTGATGTGTCGCAACAGGTCTAGAAAATGTGGCCTGAAGTCTTTGTACTGGCAGAGGAGTAATATAATGATTGGGTTCGCGATACAGATGTTGAATGTGTGCTCTAAGGCTGTCGATGGTAGTATATTTTGGCACCAAATAGCCTCTACCAATCGTGAGTGTTGCGTGATTCGAAGCACATCGTGGTAGTCCAGGACATGTCCGTGAAGCTTGGCCTTGCAAATTTTTGAGGGTACGAGTGTTTGTATTATGTGTGTTCGCCAAAACTGGAAGCTGTACCGTAAAAATCCCAGAAACAGTGTTCTTTACAGCTGTAGCATGGACCGTACCAAGGTGCCCCAGGTTTTTCCGCGCAGGAATTTGAGTATATGTACAATCGTAATTATGGTCCGCTTCAGGTAGATGCAGTGGGGGCTTCGTGAAAGGTTTCTGTCAATATTTACACCTACAAAGCGGTGAGACTTCTGGCATTTGATATCCTGGTCATTGAGAGAAACAAGGTATGGTGCCATGGGTTTGCGCATCAACGCGATTAACACGCATTTTTCGATGGACACTCGAAGGCATTGCTAGTGGAGATACACTGTAAAAAATTTGCCTTCCTTTACAGAAAATTTGCTGGTAATTTGGGACCGAAAACTCTTCCGTAAATTTAGAACGGTCTTACCGTAAAACGGACAACTGTAAAAGAGAGACCGTTATACAAGACACGAGTGCTTCTGTATCTAGAAAACGGAAGACTCTGTATTCTGAATTTGCAGAATATTGCATTCCAATTGTGTCATATGAGACAAATTCATTAGAGAGCTTTAACTTGCCCTAAATTTAATACAGCTGTTGCAGCATAACCGTTAAAGTACGGTGCTTCTCGTATTCAGAAAATGAAACACACTGTATGCTGAATTTGTACTATAACCGTTAAAATACAGGTGCTTGCCGTGTTCCGAAAACGAAAGACTCCGTATGCTAAATCTGTACTATATCCGTTAAAGTACAGGTGCTTCCCGTATTTCATCTTTCAGAGCATATCCATTGTTCGAAGAATGTGCCATTGGGAACAAAATTACCCAGGACGTGGGAGAGTCGACCGAATTTTATGGTGCCCTATTTGCAGGGATCAGCCGTGCTACCATCTGCGTTCGGAATGTGCATACGTGACCCACTGTTTTCAGCGGTCTTGAATAGAAATGCAATTTGGTCAACGCTCGCACTTCCAGGGCACTTTTGTCCACAACAGTACATCTCCTTTAATGCAAATGTCATGAAGGCAGCTCATAGCCAGAGCAGCAGGTCACCATTGAGAAAATTGTCTTGCCAACACACCGATATGGCTGCAGTGATAAAGCACATTGCACTGTGTGATATGAATGCACTGCATTGCATATATACAAAAAGGTGCAACATTTCAGTCCTCAAGTTCTTAGATCACAGAAGCAACTTTATTTTCTTCAATCACTCGTCTTGCACTTCTTCCCGGTGAAAGTTGTTCTTGACCCCAAACGCTTCCAAGGATAAACTTGCTGCGGTTAGGAGAAACAAATAGTATTCGTGAATATCCATCCAAACAAAAGCGGCAAAAAAGTATAATCACAGAACACGACAAAGCAGTAACTTCTGTGTTAGAAAAACATGTAAGTAGACCAACATTGTTGCAACAAGGGATGTTGCTGTAGCCAACATTTCGACATAGGTGCTTGTCATTAGGGTAGCAAATGTTTTCCTTGGCTGTGTTGTTTTGGATTGTGCATAGCTCACTGGCCCCTAGACTCATTGGGGGAGAAGAAACTGGTGCATATAATAGGTCAAGAGAAGCCAAAGTGTTAAAATAAAGGAAGGAAGGGTGTGCTTAGCAGTGCTGATTGTGATGGAGCGGGTATGAGCACTGCTGTCAGTACTTGCTAAGAGTAGGGGGTGACCAAAACAGAAAACGATGTGCACATGTAAGCAGTCATTAATCCAGTAGATCTAATCTTCCCAGAAGACAAAATAGCTATCAAGCTAAACAGTTTGCACTTTTGCAAATAGAAAACGAAGAATTAAGGAAAATAAATTTTGTATCAAGATGCATCTGCTTAAGATCACTGTAAATGGTAAATGAAGGCACATTATAAATATATATTTTGTTGAAAGCCGATGAAGAAAAGATATATTACCCAAATATTAAAAAATACGGACATTAAAATTAAACTGGGTATGACCATAAAACAGTAAAGAACAGCCTGTGGAAAAAAATGGGATTGACGATATGATAACGAGGTGCAAGATTGCAAAACGTTGAGCGCTGTTTGTATTCAAGCTGCTGTTGCCGGCTTCAAGTTTCTGTCTTGCTGTGGAACATTTTCCTTACTTGAAGAAGGAAATGGGTCACTTTTTAAACGAGGCAGTTCAAATGCTGTTCGAAGATTCACCATTATTATAATGAAAGAAAACATTATGGACAGTCCTCCTGGGTGTGCTTTCATTTAGCAGTTATTTCCGCAGGTGGTAAGCTCAAAATTTAATGGTTTAAATGGATCTTAGCTCCTGGAAAACCATTAGCTGGTCTTTTTTTCAACACAGATGCCTGCACATTAAATGTGTTGGCAGGAATGCTGGCGAACTACATTATACTTGTTGCCACAACCAAAGTGAAACTTGGTAACAGTCAGTAAAAAAAACAGCATTCCACAATACTGATTCAAGTCGTCTGGAAAAGTTGCTTAAGTTATTGTACACCCCCTACCCCACCACAGACACTATTATTCACCACACAGACTCTCATGGTGTCAACCATTCTATTATAACACTAGGCATCAAGTGAGGATAATTAGGGGATAAGAGGGCACAACTCTTTTTGTTAGAACATCAAATGTGTTTTACATTAACGCTACATTACAACTAACAAAGGAGCAGCTGGTTTGTGGGATAGTGACCAATGCATACAAAAGCTAATGACATGCAGCAGAATGTTGCCGATGAGGTGTTATGCGCACAAGTACACTCTTTGACACAAAATGACATCCTGCAGTCAAACCTTGCGCCAACATTAGAGTTTGAAAAACACCCCAGTGGAAAGCAAAGAGTGCTAAATTTGTTGAAAATTACTAAAAATTATTCGATTATTCATTATCCTTACTGTTCGTTAAAGATTCACAGATTGTTCCCTACGGGTGCTGTAAACAGGCACCCTGCTTTTGCAGTCGTAGCAACAATTATCTGTGGCACAGGCAAGAAGAAATGCTCATGAAGTTTATGCAAGAGTATACCCTACAAATTACACCCCATTTCACATTCCAATGTGGTAGAAGAGGAAGACGAAAAAAACTAATTTCTGGTGGAGGATGCATACCCCAGAATAGAAGAAACAAGTGTACCCTAACCATTGCTGCTGCCGATGCCTGCGCACTAGCAGTTACATATAATATGGCAGTTACAATTGTTTCTCCACAAGCACTGCAAGCTGCTACCAGTTTACCAGTACAGAGCTGTAATAAATTTAGGGCAAGTTAAAGCTCTCTAATGGATTTGTCTCATATGACACAATTGGAATGCAACATTCTGCAAATAAGTGAAGAGCGATGTGCCATCCCATACAATGAAACACCTTTGAAGAATCTGAATCACCACCTACACTCTTAGGTAGTTACACCCTTTGGAGTGCCCCTTCTGCCACACAACAATAATCGTTATCTGCCTTGATGCGTTTCCTTTCTTGAAAACGCCACGCCCGCTACTTTCCTGTCGGGAATGCTATCATGCTGTTAACGCGCATGCCGTTCATTACTGGAAAGTACAGGGCTCGCAGCGTTGAAGAAAGGAAACGCATCAACGCAGAGGACGATTATCGTTGTGTGGCTGAAGGGGCACTCCAAAGGGTGTAACTTTGGCTGCGAGTGGGGGCAGTGACGAGGTAAAAGAGTGTGTTTTGTGTAAAGTAGGGCACCTGTATAACCTCAAGCTGTGCAGAATGCATTTAGTATCAGCTGTGAAGGTTTCTAATTTTAATTGCACACAGTAAAGACGTCCATGCAGTTTCGCAAAACGCAAACCCCCTACCTTTTTGTTGTTCAAAGGTAATGACACGTAGGGCCATAACATGTACATTATGGGTTTCGTTCCCAAGCAATCAAAGTGAATAGCACCATCCTAAGTGTTATGTGCCTTCTGTCTCACATTTTCTGTCAAAACTTGTTAGTGTCAAATGCTGCGATCGGCAGAGAAACGGATTTCTGGAGCAATATAAAGTATTAAGTACTGTGATCTCCGTTCTTTCACTGCTGTTTAAGCATTATTGGGTCTTAAAGTAAAAAAACGAGAATAAATACATGCATATTTTACGTCCCAACCCTCAAAAGGTATTTAGTAGTCTGGATTATATATGATTCCAGATTTGCAACGCAGGACAGATTTTATTCCACTGAAAGAATGGCATCATGCCAATAATTCTGCATTTGGTGCTGTAGTTATTTGTATTTAGTTCAGTTGGATTGTGTGTGTATTGTCAGCGTTATCGCTTGACATGTTTTAAATTGACTGTTTTCTAAATTTAGGCAAATTCATATTCACAAATAACCTTGTATGACACCAAGAACTTCCTTAGCAGGAGTATTTCTAACATTTTCAAGATATGAGGCTCTTGAATGCATATCTAAGCCTGGGGTGTACGCCGCCTCCTAATGTCATCAGCAAGTTTCTGGAACTAATCTACGAGGTTTCTTATGAAGAATGTAAAGTTGCTTGAATAGGAGTAATAGGGTATTTAAACAGGTGAATTATGCAGCATAAGAATGATGTCAGGAAGAAGCAAGCATCATGAAGCACTGTCACTCAATGTGCATAAACTATCAAACGCAAGAATTATTTAGGATGATTTAAAATTCTGGCATTGGAACGAAATGTCTTTTAATCTATCTATAAACTCTGATTATTCACTCTACTACGACTACCTTCACCAGAAACATTCATAATCATTATCCTATCTATGCCGCATCATCCTAGCTAATATTCAAGCCTTCATAAGCTGATTTTTACTGCTAATTCTCTGTAGGAAAGATGTGTCCGTATGAAGACCATCTCACATACTTATTACCCGTTTTTTGATAAGTGATAAGGGAAAACTTCACACCAAAATGCATTGAGCTTGAGCAAGTTCTACGTTTGAAGCTGTTGATTCTTTTTTCCTTTTGCCATCATTGACCCACCAGGTTAGCTAAGTAGACAGAAAAGCTGCAGGAGAAAGGTAGGGCTGCCAAATTAGACTTGTGTCCAAGAGGACCTTTTCACGGTCACTGGAGGAACTGCCTGTGGCCTCGGCATCTTCCTTGAGGGCCATGGCCATGTCTAAGAAACCTTGTCTCCACAGGCTGCATAAAGAAGGATAATTTTCTGAGCTTAGTCTTTTTCTTAAAAGAACCCATTTAAGTTGCATTCGTGGCTTTGCACCACAAAACTGACACGACTGGCCACTAAAGACACTTTATGTGTATTCGTAGGCTTATTCCTTGGAAAAACACTTTTATGTAGCAGACAATGATTAACAGTAACAAAAAAGTGTATCAGGAGGCTTTCATATTGCTCTACAACTTTTCATTGACACATTTCATTTAATTATTTAAGATAATTATTAACTAATCAAGAATTATGTAATTAGGCAGAATGCAAAAAATAATCCTAGTATCTCCAAGCGATGGCAAACAACATTACCTTCATTTTGTCTAGTTACATCGCATTTACATATTTCTAAATCTTGGTGAACGATAGTTAAGACACCCTATAGATCAAAAACAATATTACAATTTTCATAATCATCTCTTGCGCGTTATTGGTGGCTATCGCTGCTTCAAGTTATTCCTTCAGTACGGTATAAGCAGTTTTGAAGTGAAATTGTTTTCTATCGAGGGCCTGTAATCTAGAAAATCAAGCAAAAGGTCAAGCTGGGTTCACTGTTGACATGTTTAACTAAGAAGCTGCAGGAAAAGGAAACAGGACACAACACCTAATAAACAATGCAAAATTTGAAAATCTCAACCGAACAAGAAACCAGTTTTTGAAAACGCAGAAAAAAGCCACCAGCTTACATTGAGTGAACCCTTGCTATGAATCCAAGTGAAGTTGTTACCACAATGCTTGGGCACCATGTGAACGTAACAATCAAGAACTTTGAGCAGAATATTAACACCACTAAATGAACTGGCCTTTGAAGATTCTTGATCTCAAATCCTCAACGACTTGTTCTGGCGTTTAATCTGTCGACCTCAATCTGTATTCTCAAAAGCTGGCTCTCGGCCATAATTTCTCCAAACGCAACATCAGCTTAAATCTCAAGATAGGGTTGACCTGTAGATAAAGTGGATAATGCATGGCAAACATCATGAACACTCTTACCTGTTAACCAGAGGGTCCACTCATGCAGCCATGAAATTGTGATGCAGACACGATATATTGAAACTGGTTTTGTGAAGTGTTTCATGCTTCCAAGGCTTCTTCTCCAGTTGTGAAAGCTGTATCCACTAGCTAAATAAGCGATGAGAATAAAAAAAGAACTTCAACATGCTTACAATACGTTGGCCATTTGCAAGTAAACAGCCGCCTTTTTGGGCGCCCAGGATGCCTGGTGCAAATCTACTATGCCACAGTACTTGGGTTACCCAGTACCAACCACTTTAAAATGCAATGTGTTCAGAGCCGTCTCCCTCTGTTTTTCTGCGTTGGAAACAGTTTACCATGTGTTCACTAGGCGTCGAGAAAGGTTAAAGAAAATACTGTGCACTACTGACTTCTAATATGTTTTGCTGGATGCAGCATACTGCACCGGATGCAGGTGAAGCCAGTGGAAATGCGGTGTCATGCAGGCGCTTGTCCTGGAAGCAGGGCATATGGTGGACTAACTAGTTCGTGCAATCAGATAATATTGCTGCCGAAAAACTTTTCTTTGTGGTTTTTCACATTTTAGGACGTCTCTACATGTCTGGTAAGCGCTTTTATGTCAATCTGAACCCGTATACGAGTGTTCTCTTACAACAAGTTTTTTTTTCTCATTTACCAGCGTTTCCATTGCACGCCACTTATGTTAGCGACACTGTAGACACTGCAATGGAAAAATTCTGGACACCTCGAAACACTGCTTGGGTAGTTAATTGCACATCAGGCAGGCATATTAGAGAAAGAAATGCCACACACCCGTGCAAACGAAGTGCTGCCGCAAAGTTGTGAAACACCAACTTCCGGGACAAGGTTGGCTTCAGTCGAACGTGCTCGATGTGGTGTCCAACCCCTGTAGTAGAGATCAGTGGTGTGGACCCTTTTATACTGGCTGTCTTTTCTGGTTGGAACCTTGACAACAGCTTCCACCATACTTTTTTGAACCTGCAACATGTGCAGAGAAAGTCACATCACTGTGCGTTGATTGTATGGCTTTATTGTTCTACACATTCTATCAAATCATTAAAAATACAGCTCGCAGATTTTTAGTACTGTATAGAGACAGTCTAGTTGCTAGACACGCGAAACATTACCATCCCTCTGACAGAACGCAACAATAGAAGCGTACACTGTAAAGCTACACTACAATTTAAATTGATGTGACACCGTATGAGCATACAGTATGCTTACTGTATGCTCTAACTCTGTGTCAAGTAAAAGTTAATTGTCAATCATTTATGGTATTTCTACTTATTCTGGGTCATCAAGCTGTACAATCAATGTTCCAAGTTTACACATTGTTGGCTTTTGATTGCCTATGTGATCCGTTTCCTACTTACGCATGCAGTAATGCCACTGTAACAAGGAAAAAAGAGTTAGAAAAAGAAATGCCATGATAATCTTCCACATTTGCTGAGGGCAGGAGCAATGGCCAATAGCATGTGGTTGAAGCTACATAAATACTCAGTTTTCACACAGCTTAATTGTTCAGCAAGTAATAAAGAGGTACGCTGTGCACCTCTGCATGACCAATAAAATCTGACTACTTGACACTGCACTAAGGCTGCTGCTTGGTACTGTTCGGCAGTTCGGCTTTGGTTTTCTGATATACAGCACTGTTTAAGTACCAGTAGTTTACTTTGCGATAAAATGGAGCTTGGAGCACTGGTCATTTGCACATAAAATAATGCGACAGCAAATATAACACAAGGATAGGAATATGCGTCTCTTGGAAAAAGTACATACACATTATCATTATAATGTGATGTGATGCCACAATGAAACAGAAAGCAACGCATACAATTGGACGGCACTTCCATGCCACCAAGGTTATTGGACTGAGAGTACTTCAGAAGTGCCCGCAACACAATGTGTTGGTGGGCTAGTTGGTGTGAATCCATAAATACTATGTTAAGCGCGAAACAATGGACACAAGAAAGATGACCCCCCCTCCCCCCAGCACACGGCGCTACTCTCAACTCACATCACTTTATTGCGTCACTCCTTTATAGATAGTAGAATCTAGAAGAACATGCGCAATGAGCACCATGTGCAGGAACCACCAACAACCGATCACAAGAGCGCACTCATGCGACGGGATCCAAAAAACATATTGAGCACTGCACAAGGTTAAGGAAGGCACACTAAAGCACTGTGACCTCAATGACTGAATGAAGAAAGCTTCCGATAACTCTCGGGCGGTGGTATCACAGCACTTTTTCAAAATCGTAGTATCACGAAACATGGTTTTGCACTTCCATATTTTACAATGTTGAGCCAAATGGGAACCTGTGCCTGTTGAATGGATCGCTAATGTTCGCAATGTTTCGTGATACTACGACTTTGAAAAAGAGCCGTGATACCACCACCAGAGAGTCATCGGAAGCTTTCTTCATACAGTCGTTGGGGTCGCAGTGCATTAGTGTGCTTTCTTTTACCTTGTACAGTGCTCAATATGGTTTTTTCGGATGCTGTCGCATGTGTGCTCTTGGTGGTGGTTCCTGCACATGGTGTTCACAGCGCATGTTCTTCTAGATTCTGCTGTCTACAAAGGAGGGACGCAATAAAGTGATGTCAGTTGGGAGTAGCGCCTTGTTCTGGGGGGTCGTCTTTTTGTATCCATTGTTTTGCGCTAAAAAAAAGCTATTATGTATTCCTTGTGTGTGTTTGAAGACAGCTCCACACGAAGTAGCGATTCCAGTATTGCTGCCCAGTGGTTTAGCTGGCCGCAGTTTGAAGTGCCACGAAACATAAGGAAAGAAACCTGCATTATAGTCTTGTTGCAAACAAGGATGTAACGTGAAGTGCATTCTGAGGCCAGGAACTATAGAAAAAATTTCATGATGCACCACTGTGCAAGATTTTATAGCAAAGTCGAATACATTTAGTGTATATATCACGCTATGATGGTACACAATGGTGGTAATCTGTAGTAATATAAGAGGTGTCTTAATATTACAACAAAAGTTGACATTACTTAATAATAGCCCTGTAAAATTTAGCATGCAGGGGCACCACTTGGTTAAACAATAGTGATGTAATGTCTATGTACACAAGTATTACCCACCCTTTCTGCCATTGTCCAAATGGCATAAATGAATGGGTAATACTTGTATACATAGATATTACATCTCTATTGTTTAACCAAGTGGGTAAACTATGTCTGCCTCATACAAGATTATAATTAAACCATAAATTATATATAGTCACCCTAACAGTAACACCTCATTTGAACTTCACAGTAAGTAGACGCCTGTTGATGCCAGCCTCCCCCAATGCTAAACTCTGCTGCATGCTTTACAGAGAAATTATAGTGGTATCACTCAACTATGAAGCTATTCAGGACTGCAGCATTGTAGAAGACATCTACAAATGTCCCATTTCGTGTATAACAGCCTGAATTGCTTGCACATCTTACCAAGTGCAAATTAAAATTACTTCTCCTTGTTTAGCACTTTTGCGTGCTAGATCACAATTCAATTTCATCGATATATTAACATATTACCTCAAAGAACCATATTTGGCTTATAGATTAACACCTTCGCATACTGCCACAGCTGCACTCTGTCATATGCACTCTGTCATTTAAAGGAGTGCTTGTCCACCAGCACTCCAATGTCACTAACAGTGATCACCTACACAGCTAGGTAGATGGTCATGATTCAGGTGGCAAATAGCTAAGAGAAAGAAAATCCACTCACTTTGAGAGCTACCATACTGCGATAACTTGAGAGAGCTGGACCCATTGCAGGCAGCAGACCTCTTCTCAGCTCTAGCACCAACAGCAACTTGCCTTTCAGTAAAAGGATTGATTAGCAATGATAAGTTACCTTGTTTTTGCTGAGTATCAATACAATCTGACTTTCATGCATATCCACTCTCCGCTTTAGTAATACAACTGAGTTATTCGTAAAATAAAAGTCTATGATGATACCATTCGCTTCTCTTGTATGTCCAAATTTTTTCGCACTGATACCCCGTTTACTGCTTGCTTACTGACACGAATGCCTTGACTGCCCAGACATCATTCGAAGCGACACGTCTTGCTGCACCGCAAAAAGTTGCACCAAGGAAACGCTGCAGAGCAGCCAGAGCAAAGAACTTTTTTTCTGGTCACAATTAAAACGTGCACCCAAGCAAGAAAGTAACGATCACAGGTAGTGAGCGACTGCTATTGCCTCGAACGTTTATTTCCGTATTTTAACAGAAGTTCTTGTATCGGATACAGTATAGCCAATACAAGCGTCAATACAAGTGAGCAACTGAACGCAGTTTTATTCTACGCTTTTAACGCGAGAGAGCAAAAGGTCAGAATCACCTCACGGAAATTGCGATCGAACTGATGGCGCTACGACTGGAATCGATCTGAATAGATAGGGTGATCGCTTTCCCCATTCATGCGTCATTTTTGCCCTAAGACGTTGCATGGTGGTCTTTTGAAACAATATTTCTGTTCGCGACACCTGCTTACCACACATCCTTTTAACAACTACGTTATGCAAGCCAAATATTAATAAAATTGGCTTACCTCATGAGCAAGTTACGAGCGCGCGTAGACTGTTGAACACCCGTTGAGAGCAAGCAGGCTATCCGTGTCCAAGCGCATACATGCACCCAAACACAGGACAACTTCTTCGATGCCGCAGCGTGCAGAGTTTTGTACACGAAGTGAAAGACAGCCAGCGCAAATATCTCCGCGCGATGACGGCAAATGACGTGCGCACAAGCGCACACAACACAGCGACAAATTCGGAACTTTGCCAATTCGAACGTGCCGAGACCCAACCAGCGTAACCATCCATCGTTTCTGTTCTTCGCTCCCGATGCGTCAATCTCTCTTCCTTGTGGTCTTGCTCCACTCTTGAGTACAAATAAAGAGATATTTACGGCAAATTAACAACTTTTACAACACGACACGAAAAATTCCGGCCGACTACACATGTGCAGCTCCGTCTGCCACTCCTAACGGACGCGCAGCGCGCGCTGTCCCCTGGTGCCGCACTCTGTGAGCGCGGAGAACAGAACAGAATCGGTTTCGTATTCGCATTTGTGCTCTAGTTACTGGAACTGCAATATAATTGCTTGACAATTAATTGAATTCTAAAAGAGGAGAATGCTTTCTCTCCCACAAGTTAGTGCGTTTTATACAAAGGGAGAGAGAATGCAAGAAGCAGAAAGGCAGGGAGGTCAACCAAAGCGTTCGCTACTGGGGATAACAAACCCCTGTGCTGCAATGAAGTGCAAGGAAATGCACTGCAATGCGTCCATAAGCTCTAGTATAGTGATAATTTGGGCTGCTGGTGCATGTAATGAAAGGGTAAGTAATGAATTGTGTCATAACATTGACCATATATAAAGAACATGGAACTAATGGTGTTGCATTCTAGGTCAAAAAGAAATAAAGCTTGAATCGTTACATCTCGGCACTGGGCATTCTTTCTTTCCGTATTATTTTTTTCTTCTTTTTGACAGTACACACAGTACTAGCACGGTAATAGGTCCTTCATCTTCAGTCACCTTCCAGCAGTTTACACACATTTCGGTGCATGTTCGTGTTCCTTATTCTAGTGTACAAGAACGTGCGCGCTTACCAGTCTTGTTTCAAGATGAAGCGCCAAATGTTTGCGATTACATCTTATCGCAAGAATTAACACATGAACAGTGAAGATTATGCGTAATCAACTTGTCTCAATGAATGGGCAGTTATTTTCAGAGACGAGATATTTTGTAAATACTATGGGAATGAGTTAAACCAACTACATTGCTGTTCAGCAATGCCCTTTGACACTCGGGTTAATTGCTTGCCGCATTCGAAAATTTCATCCGACCGTTGTACTTGGATATCTAGGCCGCCAGGGCCCTTCGAGACCATTTGTTGCAAAATGCAAACGCAGTTACGGTCATTATACCACTCCCTACGTTTCGGTAATGATTTAGAATGCTCCCAATTTTTGGCGTATAGAGCACCAATGTCATTCCCAGTGCACCAGCACCTGAAAGCTGCAAGCTTGTTTACGTATGCAGGTGTGTCCACGGCTCTTCATTCACTTAAACATATATGCTGGGTTATTAACTACAAAGCGCTTAATTTGAGAACACTGCGAGAACGCGCATATATTTGCGCATATAATCAGCGTTAGAAGGCCCATATGCGCGGCAAACTGCGACCGCAATAGAAGATGCGTATATATATTTGTATGCGATCTGTTATTGCAGCTTCTGGTAGAAGGCTAGCTCTCACATTTTGTACGCATCTTCATAATGTGTACAGTTTGCGTGTTCAATAAAATATTGTTAGCTGAAACTTTATGAGTACGAGCGCTCATTCAGACAGGTTAAATTTTCTCACAATAATACGGATGTTCGCATAACAAAAATACGGAATTCTGTTTGTTTCGGGCAAAACAGTGTATAGCCGTTATATGATTACAGTGAAAATGTCCGTAAAGCTTAAAACGGAGAGCACTTTCCGTATATTAACCGCATATTTTGCCGTATTTTTGAAATATGACATAGTTTTCGTATTTTTACCTGCAGTTCTACGTATAATGACGGAAATTTTTTACAGTGTACAAACAAGTTATTGTAGCTGCCCGCTGAATTCGTGCGCGCACTTGAAGACGCGCCACTGCAGGCGAACAAAGAAAAATATCAGCTGCGTACATTGAAAGGTGAATTGTCTTGGGTAATATGGCAGCCAGGCCAACCATAGCTAGTTTAAAGAGCAAGGGCTCAATATCGCGCCCTCTGGGACGCCACCGTTTGTAAAATAGTTGGCGGTCGGGCCATCTTCAGTGAGCACAACGGAGGACCTTCTTGTCAAATGGTCGCGGATCCACAGAAACATTCGGCCACCGATTTCAACAGCCTTCAATGACCCAAGGGTCGCTACATCTGTAACCTCGTCGTACGCACCTTTTACAGCAAGAAAGCGCGCCCTTGATATGCGCTTGAGGCATTTTCGTTATATGAATGTTATTAGATCAATGACATTATCTATTGATGACCTGGCTTACTGAAAACCTGTTGTGGAGTCTGGGTAGACATTGTAGCGTTCAAGATACCATTCCCGACGTGTAAGAATCATCTTTTCCATTCATTTCCCTAGGCAGCTTTCCAGGGCTATAGAGCGATATGAAGTCAGGTCGAAACGTGACTTTCCTTGTTTGAGTAGCCGTACGAGCTTACTAATCTTGCATTGCTGAGTAACGATACCTTCATGCCATGAGCGATAGTAGTAATTTAACAGCTCTTGCATGGACTCTTGTCCGAGAGGTGCAAGAGCTGAATAGGTGATGCCGTCGGGCCCTGGGGAAAAGGACCGTCGAGAAGCAGTCAAAGAGGCGTTCAGTTTTCCACAGTCCCTAAAGTAGGTTTCCGAGCTGTGCGGCGGAAGATTTAACGTCATTTTAAACCACGTATCTGGGCTCAGTGTGTAGCAGCGGGAACGGCGAAGCCAGAAGGAGGGTGCAACTCGGGTCCCTTTCGGATCACATAACGAGTATTTCTACGTAAAAGGCGTCGGAAGCTCAACCTGAGCGAAGGGAAGTGTTACGGGAACATATCATCCCGATGTATCGCTCAGCGCACAATCTGCGCTCGTGACCGACGGCGTCTGTACTGGAAGCAGAAATCTGTACATGTATTTAGGACCTAAGGCAATTTGAGCTCACAAGAAATATTTCTAATATTTGAAGTGCATGTACTCTAGAAAACGTCACAGTTATAAGGCAACTTCCCTGCATAAAGCCGTAGAAGTTACCTACATAAAACGGAGTGTCAATAGTATGATGGGCCTGGCTGTCAGTGCGGCTGTCTTGCAGTAGGTGGTGTGCTTGTATCAACAAGGCAAGGCCATAGTCTTCAGTGAGAACTCGCAAAGTAGCGAGAATAAGCAGAGAAATCTGCTCTTTAAATGTTGTTGAAAAGCTGCCTGAGGCGAGTATTTAGTGCCTCCATATTAGGCACGCAGGTGTTGGACTCTTCCAGGTGTGTGACGCCAACCATTTACCCCGCTAACGAATTATACGTGGCGTCGAGTTGGGGTATGGCATTCTCTTGAATAAGGCATGCTATTGGGTTTATGAAAACTAAAAAGCTCAGTTTCTATGGTGGAATATATGATGATGCGTCTCCAATCGCTACGAAGGGTAGAAATACCACAGGCAAAGTAGTCACAAGGTGGCAGCTTTGCTATCCTAACGCGGCGTGGGTTCATGTCTAGAGGAATCGGCGAGGCTCAATGACGTTTCTGCACTATGGCAAAAGCGATGAACGCCAACACAAGATGCAATATCCGCTGTACAGCCATGTACTGCGCTCACAGAAAAAGAAAGCTCCACAAGATTATCACTCATTCAAAAATAAGTTTGTTGAACAACGGTACGATGACACCCCCGTTGCAATATTCAAGAGCAATCATTGCCCTATATGAAGTCCCGTAGCCAACAGGCAGACATTCTTCAAAGCATGATAGCAGCTTCGCGTATTGCAATGTCAGAGTAATACACGTCTTCATACAGCAACGCTGCAGCGGGGTTAGCATTTTGTCAGAATGATCGGAGTGTAGCTCAGTATTCCCATGACCATCTCTGCATTGAAGGCTAGGAGATAAAAATCACATAACTTACCTAATGCAAGGAATTAACGCAATCTGTGATTTCTAGTATGTACGTTTCCAATTAGAACGCCGTTGCGCACAAAGCAAAAATCAAGCGTCAGCCAAGTTCCACGTGTAATTTGTGCTCTCTTTTCTTTATTGCAGCTGTTGCTGAACATGATGGAACTTGGTTTAAACCCACAAGAGTCTCTGGCGCGGCCGCGCTTTCTGCTGGGCTCCCCGAATCACTCGCATCCTGAGTGAGTAACAACTAAAGCAGATGTCTCGCAATTTTCTGCAAAGCAAACGGTATTTCCATTGGTTGGCTTCATCTTCATTTGACTTATGCGGAGTATACGAAACATGATTCAATACACTCCTACACTGCATCGAAGACAAATAAGATGGTGCAAATCCAACGTTCCATATAGGAATATACTAGTCGTCCCAGCAAATATTACGCAGAGTTTAAAGATATACCGATGCGCTCTAAGATGACGCCACCAAGTGCATGTCGCTGGCTATTGTATAGAGTAAGGGACACTATTAGGGCGAAAGCTTATCTAGGCTCATGGTGAAGTTTGTGTCAGCCGACCTGACCACCGGAGTGTCAGCCAAAGCGTCATCACGCCTTATAAAGACAAGAGTAAAGACAGATTAAAGAATGAAAAATGACTGATAGTGACAGTTAGTGAATGATAACGTGATAATAGAAATTCGTAGAGGTTAATGGTGGCTAGTAATGGACTACTAATGACTGAGAAATTACCGATATGTATAACTACATTTTGTAAGGACACTTGATTAAAAATGACTAAAAATGCCTGAAATGACTTGTAATGACTAGTAATGACTATGAAAGGGCCATTATGTCTAACGACAACTTGTAATTTCTATAATTGATTAGAAATAACTAAAGATTCTTAGTAATGACTAGTAATGGCTAATAATGACTGCAATGAATTGTAATTACAACTTATGACTACCAAATGACCAACATGTCTAAAGATGGCTTGTAATAACCACAATTGTTCACAAATTATTAAAAATGCTTAGTAGTGAGCACTATAGACTAAAAGAAAGAAGAAAAAGAGAAGAAGCAAAGAGGAAGAGGCGAAGGATAAGAGGAGAAAGACTAGGCTTGCACCGTTCGCCTCTTAAGGGAGACCGTAAATGACCCTGTATCTTTTACAGCGTATACCGTTACGGGCTAATTCCAACATCTATTCCAGGTGGCGATAGTGTCCGCCGCCGCCGGTTCCCGTAGCAGCTGCTGCCGCGAATGAGAGAAAGAAAATGAACCAGTTGCCGCGGGTATCCAACACGGGCAGCTGCATTGGAGGCCGCTTCTCTATCACTGAGCCACGCCAGCGCTTATATCAGAAACATGTCCTATAACGCGTTCTAGTGCGAGAGGAGACATGCAATGTGGCATGCGCGCTGCGTAGCGTCAACACCTGCGCGTTTTGCATTGCACTTGCATATTATTACACACCGTAGAACGACTTGTAGCCGGTACACATGAAGCGACACAAGGCAGTTGCAGAATGTCTGAGGAAGAAAAAGAGGTTCAAGCAGATGTATACAAGAATGCTAGAAAAAAATGTACAATGTGTACCTGGGCAAAGCAAGCTTGTCAGGTGAAAACGTCGCCGCCACGTTTCAAAGGGGTTGCCAATAAATCATCATCATCATTATTTGCATAGTATCGTGCCACATGCCTTGCAATCTAAGATTCGCGCTACGTAGCGTCTATACGTATGCATTTGGGATTTTAAATTTCATAACACAAAACAAGCTAAAGTGCAATGTAAACTTTTTGCACATATTGCACGACCCAAATGGATAGCTGGCCATTTTGATATCGCGCACAGCATTGTGTGGCAAAGAATGGAAATCTACGGAGCGGAGCTTCTGCGCGTGCGTTACCACGGCATGTGGTCCCGCAGCCTTTGGCAGCGCTGTTGGTTTCTAGGCACAGGCGCCGGGCGAATTGATGCGGCGTCCGTGTTTCAAGGTGACAAGTTTGCCCAGACGGGTGAAGGAAAATCTACAAAATGAGCGAACTCAAACGCTGAGCGGCATCTTTCTTTTTTCTTATTTAGCTGTTGTGATCAATATGTGTTTTTTAGCTTTAAATAACGTGAATGGAAATGTGAGACTTTTTTCAGAACTATCGCTTGTGCGCGAATTATATCTGTAACTTTCCCTTCATTGCACCAACATGTTGCCCTGACAGTATTATAAGATATTTACAACAGATAACACAATTCTCTTTACGCTGCAGTATTGTGAGCAATATACGCGGGTAGACGCAAACGCGTGGCGATTAGCCAAGACACCGAGTTAACGCGATGTGGGCATGGCGCTTTCGAAAACAGATAAAAAAAGGAGGCCGCTCTTACGCTTACTGTTCGCACTCCCGCCTCGCTACCGTTGCTACGAAACGGCATCTGATTGCATTTCACCGGCTGCTAGGGATGATAAGGTAGCTGTAACATGCAGAGCGTGCCAATGTGTTGCTCATAGGTCTGCGTGAAATACTTGTCTCTCTCCTTCTCTCTATGACACGCACAGAACGTCTGGCAGTGATACCAGATTGATACTATATTCCCTGTAATAGCGTTCACGGGCAGGAAATGGCAGTATTGTTTTTTTCTACCTACGTTGCTGTATCTTTGTTCTCGTGAACGGAGAGAAGTTGCGCGTGGCAGTCGCTTCAAAATATTGACACGTGTACTTATCTTTATCGGGCGACCACGTTTCGCCACCTAACAAATGTAATTGCACAGCGCGGGACGCGCCTGCATGTATCCGAAGTTTCTGGAAAGTTATAGATACTTCTACCCGGCTATCTGTTGTCGCCGAACGTTGTGTTATCTGATTTCATCGTGTGACGCGAATGGTGTAGAACTTTGTGGAAGGTACGCGGGTCCGAACGATTAGTCTGGAACATTCGACGACTGCTGTATAAAAGCCGACGCGCTTGACTCGCTGATCAGATTTTACGACGATCGCCGACTGTGTTCGCCGCTCTCGTTGTGCTTTAAGTGTAGCCTGTTTTGTGGGCACAGGTTCGCCCAATAAAAGCTAGTTTTTGCCTTTCACAGTTTTGCTACTGTGTTCTTTGACGTCACGACCATGTGACATCTGGTGGAGGTGCTTTGCGTTCATATACCGGACGCCCCCTCGAAGCCGTGACCCAAGCCCGCACTCGGAAGACACCAACGTCGCCAAGAACCAGCGAGGTAGCCGCAGGCTGCAAGGACTGCCCCCAGAGCACGGACTTTTGCCTGATACGACTAGGAAGATGGCCACCAAGTCCACCCCAATGGCAGCCCCAGCGTCACCCGTCGTGCTGCAGCAGCCCAGGGAGCCTCCGACGTTCCGCGGTTCAACTTTCGAGGACCCGGAAAGCTGGCTTGAGACGTACGAGAGAGTCGCTACCTTTAACAACTGGAACAGCGACGACAAACTGCGATATGTCTTCTTCGCTTTGGACGACGCGGCCAGGACGTGGTTTGAGAACCGAGAAGCCACCTTAACGACCTGGGAACTTTTCCGAAGCGGCTTCCTGCAGACAGTCGCAAGCGTCGTACGCCGAGAACGAGCCCAAGCGCTATTAGAAACCCGGGTGCAGCTACCTAATGAGATGACCGCGATCTACACGGAAGAAATGAGCCGTCTCTTCCGCCACGCCGACCCTGAAATGCCCGAGGAGAAGAAAGTCCGCCTGCTGATGCGTGGTGTGAAGGAGGAACTTTTTGCCGGAATGGTACGAAGCCCACCGAAGACCGTCGACGAGTTTCTTCGCGAGGCCACTAGCATCGAGAAGACACTCGAGATGCGAAACCGGCAATTCTACCGCCGCACAAACTCGACAAACTACGCCGGAGTTCAATCACTGGCCACCGACGACCTGCGCGAGACTATCCGAGCGGTCGTGCGGGAGGAGCTACAAAAGCTGTTCCCACCATCACAGCCTCAAGTGGCTTCGATTGCCGACGCCGTGCGTGAGGAGCTCCAACAACAACTTGGAGTAGCCCCTGTATCACCCCAGCCTGAGCCGCAAGCGATGACCTACGCCGCCGTCGCACGCCGTCAAGGTTTCCCTCCGCGACCTCGCCAGGGCCCTGTCACGCCGCAGTTCCGTCGTCCGCCGCCGCCAGCGCCAGCACGACCACCCGTCGCCCAGCGCACCTACGCGAAGAAGACGGACATTTGGCGCGCTCCTGACCACCGCCCGCTCTGCTACCACTGCGGAGAAGCGGGGCACATCTACCGCCGATGCCCATACCGCGACTTGGGACTGAGAGGGTTCGCCGTCAACGCGCCGCGTCCACAGCTTGGAGAGCGCCCACGTGACATCGCCGACTACCTCGCCGCTACTCAGTGGAGCCCTCGACGGCCGTCCCGTTCGCCATCACCAGGCCGCTACCTGTCGCCGCAGCGCCGACCATACACTGGCCCAGTCCGGGGTCGGTCAGCGAGCCCATATCCGGAAAACTAAAAGCAGCAACCGATGGAGGTGCGGTTGCTGTTCGTCGAACTGACGAAGATCCTCCGCCGCCGACGAAGACACCGACGAAACTACCTCGACGACATAACGACACGCCACCGTCCCGACGAAATCAGGAAGCCAAGACTACACCGACGAAAGAATACTTGACGTCGCGACGTACCAGCTTCAGTTCAACACGACGCAGCCGTGATCCGACGCCAAGACCCAACTGCAACGCAAGACAAAGAACCACCGTCCTCGACGTGCTTCTAGACGGCCACGCAGTCACCGCCTTAGTCGACACTGGCGCCGATTACTCAGTCATGAGTGGACACATCGCCGTCCAGTTGAAGAAAGTGAAGACTGCATGGGAAGGCCCTCAAATTCGGACCGCTGGAGGACACCTGATTACGCCGACAGGAATGTGCACGGCAAGAATTACCATCCACGACCGGACTTACCCTGTCACCTTCGTTATCCTCCAACAGTGATCACCAGACGTCATTCTTGTCATGGACTTCCTCAACCAACACGGCGCAATCATCGACCTGATGTCGAAGTCAATAACGCTGTCGGAAGATCATGCGATACCGCCGGAGAGCCCTCGTAGTCACCACGCCTTGAGTGTGCTCGAACATCACGTGAGCATCCCGCCTCGCTCCAGCATTTTTATTTCGGTCGGCACCGAAACACCCGCTGACGTAGAAGGCGTCATCGAAGGCGACCAACGTCTACTGCTAGACCGTGAAATTTGCGTCGCAAGAGGGATCGCTCGACTGCACGGAGGACACACGAAAGTGTTGCTGACAAACTTCAGCCAGGAGTTCAAGCACATCAACAAGGGCACGACGATCGCATACATTGAGGAAATTCTGGAAAACAGCAATGCGTTTGTCCTCACTGATTCTGCCGCATCTACACCGACGACCGTAGTTCCCGAGCCAGACTTCGACATAAATCCAAGTCTCCCCACGATTAAGCAACAACAGCTCAGAAGTCTACTTCGACAATACAAAGAGTGCTTTTCGACGTCATCAAGGATTCCACGAACCCCAGTCGCAAAGCATCGCATAATAACCGAAGAGGGCGCTCGACCTCTCCGCCAGAGCCCATAGAGAGTTTCGACGCGAGAACGTGAAGCTATAAGGCACCAAGTTGACGAAATGCTGCGCGACGACATCATCCAGCCGTCCAAAAGCCCGTGGGCATCTCCTGTAGTCTTGGTGAAAAAAAAGGACGGAACCCTGCGTTTCTGCGTCGATTATCATCGTCTGAACAAGATCACGAAGATGGACGTCTACCCCCTCCCACGGATAGACGACGCACTGGATCGGCTCTGCAACGCTAAATACTTCTCGTCAATGGACCTCAAGTCTGGCTATTGGCAAATAAAAGTAGACGAAAGAGATCGCGAAAAGACGGCCTTCGTCACCCCAGACGGCGTCTACGAGTTCAAGGTCATGCCATTCGGACTGTGCTCGGCGCCTGCAACGTTTCAGCGCGTGATGGACACAGTTTTAGCAGGATTGAAGTGGCAGACCTGTCTCGTTTACTTGGATGACGTCGTCGTCGTCTTCGCCGGAAATTTCGACGATCACCTGAGGCGGCTTGCGACAGTACTAGACGCCATCAAGTCATCAGGGCTCACTCTGAAGCCGGAAAAGTGTCGATTCGCTTACGATGAGCTTTTGTTCCTAGGCCACGTCATCAGCAAATCAGGAGTATGCCCCGACCCACAGAAGACAGCTGCCATCGCAAAATTCCCGCAGCCAACCGACAAGAAGGCAGTGCGCAGATTCCTTGGCATGTGTGCCTACTATAGGCGCTTTGTCAAGGACTTTTCAAGCATCGCGGAGCCGCTAACACATCTAACCAAATGTGATGTCGAGTTCAAGTGAGAAACGCCGCAGGCCAAGGCATTTCAAGAACTCAAACGACGGATGCAGTCGCCGCCGGTACTTGCACACTTCGACGAGGACGCCGATACCGAAATCCACACTGACGCCAGTAGCCTAGGCCTCGGTGCCGTCCTAGTCCAGAGGAAAGAAGGACTTGAACGGGTGATATCGTATGCTAGCCGGTCGCTGTCAAAAGCGGAAAGCAATTATTCTACGACTGAAAAGGAATGCCTCGCCATCATTTGGGCTACAGCTAAATTCCGCCCTTACCTCTATGGCAGGCCATTCAAAGTCGTCAGCGACCACCATGCGTTGTGTTGGCTAGCTAACTTAAAGGACCCTTCAGGACGGCTGGCGCGGTGGAGCCTCAGACTACAAGAATATGACGTCACGGTAATATACAAGTCCGGAAGAAAACACTCCGACGCCGACTGCTTGTCACGCGCCCCCATAGATCCCCCACCGCAAGACGACGAGGACGACGACGCCTTCCTTGGGATAATAAGCGCGGAAGACTTCACTAAACAGCAACGAGCAGACCCGGAGCTAAAAGGCCTCGTCGAGTATTTGGAAGGGAACACCGACGTTGTCCCTAGGGCATTTAAGCGCGGGTTGTCTTCGTTCACGCTGCAAAACTACCTGCTCGTGAAGAAGAACTTCTCACCAGTCCGCGCCAGCTACCTTCTTGTTGTACCGTCAGCGCTGCGTCCAGAAATACTGCACGCCCTACACGACGATCCAAACGCTGGGCACCTCGGGTTCTCCCGGACGCTGTCGCGAATACAGGCAAGGTATTACTGGCCGCGTCTCACCGCCGACGTCGCCCGTTACGTCAAGACATGCCGAGACTGTCAACGACGCAAGACACCACCGACAAGGCCAGCAGGATTACTACAGCCGATCGAACCTCCTCGCCGACCATTCCAGCAGATTGGGATGGATTTGTTGGGGCCGTTTCCGATGTCAACATCCGGGAATAAGTGGATCGTCGTGGCGACGGACTATCTCACCCGCTTTGCTGAAACTAAAGCTCTACCAAAAGGCAGCGCAGCCGAAGTGGCGAAATTTTTCGTCGAGAACATCCTGCTGCGACATGGTGCTCCAGAAGTCCTCATCACCGACAGAGGAACGGCTTTTACAGCAGAGCTCACCCAGGCCATTCTGCAGTACAGCCAGACAAGCCACAGGAGGACAACTGCCTACCATCCGCAGACGAATGGTCTCACGGAGCGCCTGAACAAGACCCTCGCCGACATGCTAGCAATGTATGTCGACGTTGAGCACAAGACGTGGGACGCGGTCCTGCCGTATGTAACCTTCGCTTACAACACGGCGGTGCAAGAAACAACACAGATCACGCCGTTTAAACTGGTTTACGGCAGGAACCCGACGACGACGCTCGACGCCATGCTGCCCCACGTCACTGACGAAGAAAATGTTGACGTCGCTAGCTATCTCCAGCGCGCCGAAGAAGCCCGACAGCTCGCCCGCCTGCGGATCAAGAACCAACAGAGGACCGACAGCCGACACTACAACCTCCGACGACGCTTCGTCGAGTACCAGCCCGGCGACCGAGTTTGGGTTTGGACACCGATACGCCGACGAGGACTGAGTGAGAAACTATTGCGCCGCTATTTCGGACCCTACAAGGTCATTCGACGTATTGGCGCACTGGACTATGAGGTCGTGCCAGACGGAATTTCGCATTCACAGCGGCGCCGCGCACGATCTGAAGTGGTCCACGTGGTGCGTCTGAAACCCTTTTACGGACGCTGATGAACTTCCTTATTTTGTTGTTTTCTTTGCTACGGGTGTTTTTCTTATTTCGTTTGTATGCAGCATCGGGTCGATGCTTTTTTAAGAGGGGGGGTATTGACACGTGTACTTATCTTTATCGGGCGACCACGTTTCGCCACCTAACAAATGTAATCGCACAGCGCGGGACGCGCCTGCATGTATCCGAAGTTTCTGGAAAGTTATAGATACTTCTACCCGGCTATCTGTTGTCGCCGAACGTTGTGTTATCTGATTTCATCGTGTGACGCGAATGGTGTAGAACTTTGTGGAAGGTACGCGGGTCCGAACGATTAGTCTGGAACATTCGACGACTGCTGTATAAAAGCCGACGCGCTTGACTCGCTGATCAGATTTTACGACGATCGCCGACTGTGTTCGTCGCTCTCGTTGTGCTTTAAGTGTAGCCTGTTTTGTGGGCACAGGTTCGCCCAATAAAAGCTAGTTTTTGCCTTTCACAGTTTTGCTACTGTGTTCTTTGACGTCACGACCACGTGACAATATTTTATTGGGCGCTTGCGACATCGTAACAAACTTTTAATTCACATAAGAAGTACCCCTTTATTTAAGCATCAGCCTGCACTTTCTGTGTGCGTTTGCTGGGCTAATAAGGGGTCGTCGGTTCGCCGGCTTGAATGACGGCCTCTATTCTTTCTGGCAGAGACCCGTAGAGAGCCTCAACAAAGGCTGCGTCACCTTAAAGACGTTTGCACTCTTCTTGTATAGCTTCCCAAAGTTTATCAGCGGTCGCCAAATGCAAGGAGAGCGTGGAAAGATTAGTCTCCATACGTGCCCAAACAAGCTCCACTATGTTCATTCGATGCTTTCAATGCAATCAATGCAAATGGGATCATCAATGCCGACCGTTCAATGCATTTGAGACGATATCGTGATCCATTATTGTGCAAAAAGCAACACTCTTACATCTCCCAGAGATTCTTACAAGGGAACTTAGTCCGGTCCTGCAAAACAGCCGCCTACACAATTACGATAGCCTCCAACACATTTACTGATGCGCGTCCGCTTGCGGCCACATCCGTAATGTTCTGCAGACAGAAGCGGCTGTTCTCCATGCGCCACCCTCCTTTCTGCTGGTCCCAGCGCCTATAGAAAGTTGGTTCGCCGGAGAAGATGACATACTTACAATCCGCCACCCTCAGCTGCGATGATCGAAAGCGAAATTCGGGCGAGCTGTTTTGTTGGAAGCTGTTAGAAGGGGCTTCTGAGCGGCGATGCGACTTCGGAGTGCGGCTTCCCCTAATTATCGCCGTACGGTGCTGCAACTTAAAGTTGCCAGGTATAGAGTACTGCCTACGTCCTTCGGATTTTTAAATGGCTTCTCATTGACTGCAGCAACGATTTGTAGTTCTTGTTGAATCGACGTAGTGCGGAGTCCCCTCTCGTACGGTGCATTCTTAACGCGTCCTTCATCTCGGTATGCTTGGACTGTCCTATTGACGGTATTCAACTGGCAGCATGTCCAGACAACAATGTTGCGCTGCGTGCAACTTTTCTTTGACAATTCAACGACTTCTCCCCGCGTAGGCAAAGGCACCCGTGACATCGTTAGGCCCTGAAACACAGTTGACTGCTAGGCACGGACAGCCGTCGTCTACTTTATAAGCATATTACGCAAAAAATAAAACTAAAACAGGTGTACCAATGCTCGGCCAACACCACCTAGATATCAGCCAATCCTGAGTATTGCTGCGGGCTACGCAACGGCCGATCTCTCAGTAGTTACGCAGCCTGTGATTGGATGTGGCTGCACGCACTGATATGAACTCATATCATCGCCTGCGGCCGGTGACCAGCAATCAGCTGCGGTTTCGTAGCACTGCTAGCGAGGCGGGAGTGCAAACAGTTAGCTGAACCGCGACGCCCTTTCCACTTTATTTCCAACAGCGGCCGATGCGAATCGCCCATGTCGGGTTGGAGGCTAAGTGCCGCACGTTCGCGTGTTCCGCTCGTATTTCTCACGAAAGTACACTCAATCTACGGAAACATCCTATCGGTCTTCGTTCTGCTTGGCACATATATGCAGAAGATAATTGGGCGTATCGGGCGGTGTTCATTTCCAGCGGAATTTGTGAAGTCCAAATAAAGCATTCCAGAAGCACGTTCAACTAAAACTGTATTACCATGACTGGCAAAGATATGCGTTGTCCATCAGTATCGTGTCTGTTGGTAATAGTTCGATCTAATTTTGTACACGCGCAGCGACACAAATGGAAAGGTGTCTAGCTCAAAAACAACGAAAGCAATTTTAGGCAGTAGGCAGTGTTGTAATATACCCCAATTCTAATAAAACATACCATTGTGCAATAGGTATGTAAGTTGGTTTTGTTTACGGAAAGAGGTTACCATCATTTTTCCACAGACAACATCCAGTATCGGAAAATGCACCGAAATCTTGGTTTACAGCTATTACAATGACGCGGCAGTATGTGGACGTACATATGCCCTTATAACTGTAGTGGAAATTTGGTAATGAAATTCAAAATTTCGCGTACTTCAAAATAGCGAAAAGGTAGATCTGTTTTTTGAACCTAATAACGGCTATTACTGTTACCATAGGTCGAAATACAGAACATTTTTATGTAGCTTGAACTTTCAGTTTTACCACTTGCAGAACATATATATGTATATAAATAATATATAATATTATATTACATGTGTAGTTGATGACAAATCATTCATAAATGTATGATGTTCTTCACACCTAATATAATTCCCTCTGAAACGCAGTGGTGCTCTTGCGGTGGAAGCCACATTTCCAAAGGACGTACTACAGGCGCTCAAGCAGCGGGGCCATAGCGTGAAGGACAAATGCGTAGACCCTCGCACACACGGCGCAGGGCATGCCAATATATTGGCCAGGGCGTCGCTATGGTCTGCCAAGGAAGATGCGAGAAACGGCGTTGGAGGCCAGCAGTCCACCGATGTCGGTCCCATTTGGTGTGGTGTCGAACCTCGCATCAGCGGCTCCGCTTTGGGATATTGAAAGCACTCGTGGTTTGGCATATTTGCGCCTACATTGCCGCTGTCACGTTGTATTATTGAGTCATAATAACGGGTATAAAGCAATGCAGCACCCTGTCAGTAATGTTCCTGTTATAAAACCCGCGCTATTCTTCAATTTCGCTTATTTTAAGCATTTCACGTCTTGCTGCCATCAAATTAGGAACGTGAACGCCGGCGTGTCATAGCAACATATCATGCTTAAGACATGAAGGCACGAAATATACAATCTGCGAAACATTTAAAAGACTAGATCGACATCCTACAGACTTATTTACAAATGAATTGTTCAAAAAATTATAGAGAATTAACTGCTCAAGGTATGCACATACGTGTCAGTTACTTTACAACTAGTTTGTTACTAAATAAACGATCAGGCGCAAGCAGGTGAAGACGAAGTGAGGCACAAATCACATATGCGATTATTGAAGAAATACGATGTAACAAGACTTTTTGCTCAGCCAGTTCGTTCATAACTTACAAAAGGCACGGCACTAAGCAGACGAGGATGATGTGAGATGCAAGCAACATATACCTCGCATGCTTAACGCCGTAGCCCTTGTCCTTGGGTCACGAACCGACTAGCTCAGGAATAACTTTTGTTAAATAGTTGATTACGTTAAGTATTCTTTGGGATAGTGAATCAAAAGCACTCCTGTCCATTATAACAATTGTGGCAGTCGTTCTTAGATATAGTAGGCCGTAGAAAATGAAGATTTGCTCAATGTCATATGGTGCTGAAAGTTAATGCACAGAAAAATGCAAATTTGTTCAAATGTAACATGAAAATTCAATTTAAATTTTTTTCCTTGAGAGGAGGAGCCGTGACAAAAGGCACTCGTGAGCTTGACAATGAACTCGACTGCTTTTCTGTAACAGCAGTGCAGCACGCACACAAAAGACAACGGTGAAAGAAAGCCTAAAAATGTTTACGTACCATATATAGAAGGATATACTGTAGTATAAACAAAGATATATATTTACATACGGATATATACAAGCCCCACCCGCACACCCGCACGCAGGCGCCGTTATTCCAGCCATCGTGTCACCGATACCATGGACCTCCAACATGTGAGACGGAGCAGTTAGCTATATATATATATATATATATATATATATATATATATATATATATATATATATATATATATATATATATATATATATATATATATATATACGGTGTCTAAGCTAACTTCGACCAAGATTCTAAAGATACCCAATAGCTCTAGAGAAATCGTGCCGACTGCGTAGTAGCCGCAGTCGCATGTACTTACGGCTAGTATTTTTTCATCACGAAGCAGGTAATACTTAATTACTTCCAATAAGTGAAATTTTTATTATTGCTTGAATCGCAAACATATCAATTACAATGTTATAGAGCACCTCAAATAAGCTCCGAATCAAGCATTTGTTCAGTGCTCAGCTTTTCCTCGCTGGTTTTTCCGAGAAAAAAGAAGCGCGAGATATGCAAAATACGAAATAGATACACGCTTGCGCGCCGCTATTCAAGCGCTCCCAAGCCAATACTCACGTATACATGGCTTTACCAGCGGTGGTAGCTGGATACAGAGCCTCACGCTATGTGATGGTCGCGGCATCAAGAGAGCACGCCACTGACGCATTGATAAGCGTAGTGGAGCCATGTGCGATGTGGGGATAAGAAAATGCAGCTGTATATCGTTGAACGGTTGCTTGTACGCACTTGAGTAGTGGCGTGCGAGTGCACATTTCTTTCGTATTTCGTGTATTTCGCGGTATTTTGCTTAGTCTTGGAAATAATAACCAGGACCACTTCCGCACGAAATAAATGCTTGATTTGGAGGTTATTTAATGTGCCCTACAACATTCAAATTATATGTTTGCAATTCAAGTAGTAATTAGAAAGTTTGCTAATTAAAAGCAATTGACTTATTTATAATTCATGACGAGAACATACTGGCCATATGTACATACGTCTGCCGCTACTATGCAGACGGTACGATTTCTCTAGAGCTCTCATGTGTTTTTAACAAGCGTGGTCCTAGTTAACTGGCACACCCTGTGTGTGTGTATTCCTGATTCCTTTGGTGTGTATTCCCGATTCCTGATTAATAAGAATATAGCTGGTAACACAGAGGAATTCTATAGCATTAACGAGAGGTTGGCAGGTCTTGTTGTGAAACTTTATAAGAGGTACAAAATGAAGGTTGTACAGGTCTACGCCCCTACATCCAGTCATGATGACCAGGAAGTCGAAAGCTTCCATGAAGACGTGGAATCGGCGATGGGTAAAGTAAAAACAAAATACGCTATACTGATGGGCGACTTCAATGCCAATGTAGGCAAGAAGCAGGCTGGAGACAAGGCAGTGGGGGAATATGGCATAGGCACTAGGAATAGCAGGGGAGAGTTATTAGTAACAAAACCGAAAGGAACGTCTTTCTTCAGGAGGTCAGTCAGGGGACGGGCAACAAGGGCGAAATTTTCCACAAATCTGCGGAAGTACGAGCAGAGGCCGATAAAGCTGCGAGCATCTTTGGCACAAGTTGGTACGGGGAAATTCTGCATGGCATGAAATTTAGCGGGGTCGGGGCGAATGCCTGACGAATCGACGAGGTGTCCGAGCATGGTTATTTGGCGGTGACGGACGTGTCGCTTGGATGAGTTGAGCTGCAAGCGAGCGGTGCGAAAAACAGAAAGAACAGATGAAAGTCTTTCAAGACGAGTCGCAAAAGTTGAATAGAATGCAATGACGTCATCCAAGTAGCACAAACAGATGAACCATTTCAAACCATGCAAGAGCATGTCCATCATCCGTTCAAAGGTCGCCGGGGCATTGCACAAGTCAAAAGGCATTACCCAGAACAGATATAGGTCGCCTGGTGTGACGAATGCGGTCTTTTCACGGTCCATTTCATCCACGGCAATTTGCCAATATCCTGGGCGAAGGTCTATGGATGAAAAATAAGTGGCAGCGTGGAGACAATCCAGAGCATCGTCAATGCGGGGAAGTTGATATACATCTTTCTTGGTGAGCATGTTTAGATGACGATAGTCAACGCAGAATCGCCAGCTGTTATCCTTTCTTTTCACGAGAACAACAGGGGACGCCCACGGGCTGGAAGAGCGTTGAATAATCGCTTTGGCAAGCATCTTGTCAACCTCGCTCTGGATAACTTGTCGCTCAGAAGGCGACACCCGGTATGGCTGTCGGCGAACAGGTGCTGCGTCGCCGGTATTTATACGATGCTTCACGACCACAGTTTGACACAAAGGGCGATCGTTGAGGTCGAAAATGTCGGAGTAGGACTCGAGGAGGCCACGGCGTCCTGCGGCTTGTTGGGTTGAAAGGTCCGGTGCAATCATCTTTGCAAAGTCGTCAGTCGGGCCTGATGCAGAAGGCGCAGAATGAACACTGGTTGAAGACAGCGCAACAAATAGAGCGAAAATGTGACACTCGCGCGTCGGTGGCAATGTGGCAAGAGACATGCCTCGACGAAGTACTTGTCGGCACTGTCCGAAATTTAGGATGGGAAGAGATGACTTGCTGTCCGCAACAGAAACGATGGTGTGCGGGAAGGAAAGGAGACATTGTGTGAACGCAGGACTGAAGTCACGGGAGTAAGGACATAGTCTCCGTCAGGTACAGGTGGGCTGGCTAAAACAGGGATGAAGGTTGCTGCAACGATGGCAGGCGTATAAAATCCGCGGAACAAAGCTGAGCTGGAGCTTGAGCAGGAAGGTCAATGAGAACGGGTAGGGGTAGGTCAAGTTGTACAATACCGGCGGAACAGTCAATCAGAGAAGAATGTGGGACAAAAAGTCAAGTCCGAGGACCACGTTGTGAGGGCAACGTTCAAGCACACTAAACAAAACGGACGTGTGGCGACCGGCGACAGACACGAGCAGTACACATTCCAAGCACAGTCGGAGTTTTTACCTTCGGTGACCTGGAGCAGTCGAGTCGGAGCAGGGGTAAGTACTTTTTTCAAGCGCGTTCGAAGCTCCGCACTCATGATGGAAATTTGGGCTCCAGTGTCGATGAGTGCTGTAACGGGCAAACCAGCCACGTCCACGTCCAGAAGGCTCCGATTAGTAGGCAGGGTCAGCAGAGGGAATTCAGGCCGGCGTTCTAGAGCAGCGTCACCTCCAGGAGCTGCCCCAATTAGTTTCCCGTCGGAGAGCGGCGACGGTAAGCTGGGGATGGAGAGCGACGCAGCTGGGGCGAACGGGAGCGGCCACTATGTGGTGATGGCGATCGGCTGGTCGCGGTGGCTCGAGCGTTGTCAGGTGCGTCTTCAACCTCAGTGGAGAGTGATGGCGGGCGGGGATTCAGTGGGGAGCGGCGGTAGGCGTAAAAGATTGGTGGAGTGGGCTGGCCAGTAACTTCGACAGTGGCGAGAGATGTGGCCCGCACGTCCACAGTAAAAGCAGATGGGTGTATCGTCATGTATGCGCCATTCGGCCGGGACGCGATAGCTTGGACATGGACCGTATTGGCTCCGGTGAACAGGGGCAGAGGCAGCAGAGGAAGCAAAGTCAGGACGGCTGGTGGAGTAGATGGACGGAAGACCCACATTGGCAAGTTCTTGGCGAATTACCGACTGAATGAGAGACACAAGCGGCCGGGAATGGTCACAGCAATGCGTGACAGGCGTGGCAGGAGACGCTGCTTCGATTTCTCGCCGAACGATACGTTTGATGTTGTCGCAGGAGGTGGGCTAACGTGGTGTAAAAATGTCTTCGCACGTCGATGAAGCTGCGGTATTAGATAGACACGTAAACTGTTCAACTGTGCGGCGACTCTCCGCGTCTTCACCGCGGCGACATTCGTTAATCATCTCATTGACCGTTATGTTCTTGCATACAAGCAGGTTAAATGCGTCGTCCGCGATGCCTTTTAAAACGTGGCTGACCTTGTCTGCCTCTGCCATATTGTTATCCACTTTGCGGTAAAGAGCGAGGAAGTCCTGGATATACGTAACGTAAGATTCAGTGGACGTCTGTAGACGGGTCCCAAGCTCTTTCTTCGCGGCACGTTGGCGGCGGACGGGCTTGCCGAACAAATCTCTAAGCTTCTGTTTGCACTGGTCCGAACTCGTAATCTCTTCTTCGTGTGTTTTGAACCAGACCCCTGCTGTTTTCTTGAGGTAGAATATTATATTGGCTAGCATAAGCGCGTTATCCCACCTGTTGTGTGCGCTGATCCGTTCGTAATTCTGCAACCAGTCATCGACGTCAACGTTGTCGATCCCGGAAAACATGCCAGAGTGATCACCCCGCACGTCCACCAATGATGTTACGGGAAGGAAGAAGTGTGCGTCTATTTACAGATAGCTTTTAATGGCTGAGCCAACGAGCGTAGAGCAGCAAACATACTACACTCTGCTTTGTCGCCTGCAAGGCCGCCATTATCGTCCTCTTCTTCCCGCATTACCGATGTGACTATATATATATATATATACCAGAAAAAAAGCAGTTCTGGGCCTGAGTACATATTCACAGTGAAGTAGACACGCGTATGACGCGGTTTATTAAATAAACCGCTTCATACGCGCGTGTACTTCACTATATATATATATATATATATATATATATATATATATATATATATATATATATGTCTCGTGCTTGTGTGTGTAAGTTAGCTTAAGAGTGCGTTTGTATGTACGCGTGCACCCTTCGGCAGAACACATGCAGAGTGCTGTTGGTTTGGAATTCATGTTACCATGCACCGAGTACCAGAACACCGATGACGCCAACTGAACAGCACTGTGGCGTTGTATTGTCGCTTGAGCTCAGAAAAGTATTTCCGTAACGTAGGAAAGCACTGTGAGGAACTTAGGAAGCATGAAATTTCGGATCATGATTGCTTGAAAAAAAAAGGAACTGTTGACCTAGATGCATGCGGCCGCACCGTGACACCACTGGGTCAATGGCCACGCCGAAATTCCACGCTCACCGAAGATCCCACTCTCACCAAAATTGGCAGCAGACGACAGACGCCTCTCAATTTATATGCTTCCGGCTGAGTTCAAACGAAAGTCCCCGAATTTCCATGTTTGAATTCATGCAGGTTATAGTAGAGGGCTTGGTACCGCAAGTAGCGCTTGCAAAGGTTTGGCCATAATCGTATAGTCAAGCTAAACGGACTTTCTTACCTTGTTTACTAAAATTACAACTGTGCTGCTAACCGTGATAGTTGTGAATGTCAGCGGGGTGTCTATGTGTAGAGATGAGAGGCTTTGTCAGCCTGTACAGTCAACATCAGAGGCAACAGCTGTGGTACATGTCGCATCACCAATACCTACCATAGTTGGTTTATGGCGCCGGAATATACCATGCATGCGTGTTTGTCTGCAATGGCTGCATAACTTCTTTGTTCAAGCACTTCACACCCGAATTAGTTGGCCTTCAGCTGAGGCCCACCATTCTCTGCGAGATATCCCATAAGGCTTCGGCATCTTGCAGTTTTCCAGGCGCAAACGACGGCTTGCAGTCGGAGAACATTTTGCCGCTGGCTCCTTCCACGTCCTCCGAAACGGCCAGATGCAGAGATGTCTGCGCGCCGTCCCTGATGCTCTGCGGTGAACAAGTACACGTGTCCTGTTAATATCTGCTCTTTCTACAAAGAGCAAGTAGGAGAGCCCTCATGCAACCAACCAAATGCCCAATTCACCGGTCTCATCTTTTTGTTATACCATGCAGAATTAACAAACAATTTATTGAAAGATCGAGAGCTCTACCATCATTCGATCAAGGGCTAGCGTGTGGACACTCAAAGAGCAAGTCGAAAGGGACCAGGCAAAAAACAGAGTACGGTGGGGCAATGGAAACAGAAAAAAGGACAATTGCATTGACCTCGCAGCATCGTGCTTGCGTTACCTTATGAGCGCATAAGCAGCGACTCTGAGCAAATCTATTTAACTGAATTTTGGGCTTTTAGGCACCATAACCAGGATTTGGTTATGAGGCACGTCGTAGTGTACGACCCCGGATTGATTTCGACCACCAGTGGGCCTTTGCCGTGCACCTAATGCGCGGGACATGGGCATTTTTGCATTTGACTACACTGGAAATGCGCCCGCCACGGCCGCGATTTGCTCCCCCGACATTCCGCTTAGCCGATGTCGCTAGGACACCGTAGCCGCTAGGACATCACTGAGCTTAAGAAGAGCTGGCTTACCATACGTGAGACTGTTGACAGTTGACTCGGTCGAAACACTTGTTAATTGTAAGCGACATATATCTAAATATGCATAACACTATACTTCCCAACATGGTTTGTTCTCCAGGACGCACTGTGTGGTACATATCAGTCCCAAGTTGTTCGAATTGCGATTTTATTCATTTGTGTAAAGAAGTAGTGCATATATGGAGTGTGCGTCGCTGGAAGTATCTTTTCAAGCAATCCACGACGACGTACTACGTCCAACTTTCCAAATATCACGACCTAAGAAAAGTGCGTAATAGGCATATTGTGCATTTTTAACTGATCACAAATGTTATATACATCATTTCGTATTTGAAGCCCTAAGAATTTTGCAGAAGCAGAACAGGCAGCAATTCACATATAACTTATGGATGAACACTGTACACAATTATCACAAATTGTACACAAATATCATATGACTAACCAATTGAAGTAGTACGTCGGTGACATTTAATTTCTGCTTTGAATATCAACTTCATGTCCTATTCTGACCGTGAACAAAAGCGATTTCTTATTTTCAGATGGCTCTCGCAGCACCTATGAAATACGAATGGCATGACAAATATTACCTTATCTGTTTATTCACATCCTTTTGCGTCGTATTCACTGAACGGCAGGGTCATTCCATCGCAGTGTTATTGATGCCGCATAAGGAGCATTATCAGGTACATAGGAGGGACCGTTTGTCTTTCAAATGTTTGAATTTGTTGTTGGTGTACAAAACCAGCGTATACAGTCTTATAAATCCCGAAGCGAAAAAAAAGAACGCTAAGGAAAAGCAATAAAAAGCATTTTTGCGTAACGATTATATACATCTACTGCCACTCTAACCGAGAGATCGCGAGAGGGAGTGCATGTGTGACGCGTCGGCGCGATCCACAGCAGGCCCCGCATACAGACCTCCGCTCATTCAGTGCTTTGTTTCCATATGTGGTATCGACGGACGTGGTCGCCGGTAAACAAACGATGGCGCGCTGCTCTGGCGCCATGCCGTAGCGATCATGGCCGCAGGGCAAGGCTTGCGCGGCAATACGATTTTCTTCTCCCAATTTCGCCATAAATTCTTCCTCCCCTTTTCTCCTCGTCGTCTCTTCGTTATCGCCGTCTTGTAATTTTTGATGCGCTCCGTGTTCGCTCTTTCATCGTTCCCTTGCTTGTTTGCTTGGTTACGCCGAGGACACCGAGGGACGCCGATGCTCAAAGCAGGATTGGGTGCCTAAGAGTTGCTCTCTAAAACAATGGGACACTACCTACCAAACGATCCACCATCGCTCTTTTTTTGACCATCATGAACACAGAAAAAAAAATCAAGGCACTCAACTCTTTGAAAGGGGAGGACCAGCGCAGCTTATATATGGCGATAAATGCGTTGATAATGATTATGTTTATTGAAAACCGAAGACGTGCACCACACTTATGTCGTTTTTTACATTTTTTTTTTCAATAAATTGTACGCTCAATGCTGTTATATTTCTTTTCTTCTTAACCTCATTTTATTCTGTTTTTGTATCTTTTATTTGGTCAGCAATGTGACTATCGCTTTATGACTGCTATGATAAATGGCGCGTGCCTCCGTGGCAACACTGGAAATGTTGTTGCTCAATGTTTGGTCAGTACACGACCAATGGCTCGCCCTGTGCACACTGATGTTTGTGTAATCATGATTTCCAAACCTTTCCAAGAGAAACGCCACGAACCACTTTCCGTCTGGCAGAGACGCGATTTGGTTGGAGTCATCCACAATTAAGATGGGAGCGGAGTCGGCAGGGGTGATGAATCCAAAGGTGCAAAAGCTTGGCGTTTTCGGCACTGTCTTCGTCCCCCTTACGCGCCGCTCGCCATCATCGCGCAAACCGCGCTTCTGTTCACGACGGTAGCCTTCGTAGGCGCGCTGTTCTTCCGCAGTACTCACCGCACGATCGCCTACCCAATGCATGGGTGGAAGGGAAATGAAATAGGGCTACATAGTTTGCCTATAGAGTCCGAGAAGTCCAACCACAATCCATCCTAAACAGTGTCCTATTCCGGTTTTCTTTTTACTACAATATTTTTTATTGCAATGCGTGTTGACACTTCTCGCGATTAAACACAGCTGGTGCATACGGCGATGCGCTTCTGTTTCATGCTTTAGCAATTTTAGCTCTCTGGAGTCCGCTATTTTGTTGCTTATGCGCACAAACCACCAGAATATAGTGTAGAACAGCTCCGCTGTGAAACTCTGCGAGAATTCATATGATGATGACACTCGCGGTAATGCGATTCGCATTCCAGCAATGCAGCGACAGACTATACTCCACAAGAAAACTTTGTTCAGAATCCGTAGTGGTCATTTTCATATTTAGATTTTGTCGGCTATATCTGACATCCTATGTTTTCGGGAACATTCCGCTTTGCTGTGACACTTTGCTTGCCCAGGCCAACCAAGTCTGTGACGGCAAGAAAATGATGGTACGACGACGATGCCTTATTGCATTTAAATGAAGAAAGAAGGACATTCGTTCGAAAGACCAATTTATTATGATGATGGTGGCATAACGACGGGATATGACTATTCTAAAACAATGCAGATGATGTAACAACGATGACATGAAGTCAATTGGTTGACTAGGAATCTGTGACAATGATGCGGTGATGACGATTGTACGACGATCATAGCATGACGACTGCGGTATGTCTTAGAATGAATGACGAGGACTGTATGACGTGAAAATCATGATGCCTCTATATCAGTGGCATAGGCACGGTTCATTGGCGACAACAAGATTACGACGGAATCACGAATAATTTATGACGTCAGTGAAAGGCTGAAGCAGTATGACGTCGACGTTATCATGACATTAGATAGCGATTCTCAAATGATGACCTTGTTGCGATGACAGCCTTACGACGGGGTGTGAAGAAAATGGAATGACACCAATTACATGACAGAAATGGCGTCACAGACGATGCGACAACATTTAGATGGCACAGAGAAATGATCACAAACTGATGACTACCACTGCTTCACGTCTCCGAGCACATACCTAGTGGCGCAAACAAGTAGATAACATGGCTAACTGTCCGAGAATATTGTTACGTTTTAGTGACGGAGAAGAGCAGGGTAGCGAAAGCTGTCAATCACAAAACTATTTATTGGGGCAACGTGTGCCCACATAGCAATATCAGACTCAAACCATGACGATAGCGGCCAGCACAGTAGCGATCTTCGAAATCTCATCAATGGGTCAAGCACGTCTGCATTCATACATGAGTCGTAGAAGATTCCAGCGTAATCACTGGTGTCCGCATGTCTTCCAGGAAATGTTGCCCAATACGTGTCGTGCATGCAGTCAGATTACTAAAGGTACTATGACAATAGACAAAGTATACAACAATAGATAACATGCGCGAACATTGCGATACATGCAGGCGCGTCCTCTGCCGAGCGATATCGTTTAGTATTTGTTAGCCGGTGAAAAGTGGCCACCGGAGAAATGTAAATCCGTACAATTGCCAGTGCCCCCTTCTTAAAAAACACCGTCTGGAGTCGGGAAACAAGAGAAATAGAGAGAGAAAGAAAGAAAGAAAACATAAATATGTAGTTAAGAATACACACAAAGAGCCAAAGTCCCGAAGTTCGTCACCGTGCTCATAAAAGTTTAATATGCGCCACTTGGGTGACTACAGCCCATGCGCGGCACTGCTGTGATTCCGCAATGCTGTCTGGTACCACCTCAGGTCGGATGATCTTGCGGGGTCCGAAATAGCATCGCAAAAGTTCCTCAATAAATCTTTGTTGAACTATGGGGGTCGATACAAAAACATGGTCGTCATACTGCTATTGCAAGCAGCGCCGTCGAATATTGTAGTGTCTGCTGTCGGCTCTTTTCTGGCTCTTTATGCGCAGGCGGGCCAGTTGTCCTGCATCTTCAGCGCTTGGTAGATAGGCAGCGATGTCTAGATACTCTTGGTTGGCAACGTGCGGCAGCATGGCGTCGAGAGTGTACTTGTGTTCCTTGCTTAAACAAACTTGAACTGAAACATCGGCATTGTTTCTTCTACTACCGTGTTATATACGAATGTTAAGTATGAAAAGACCGCGTACTACGTCTTCTGCTCGACGACGACCTACATCGTTAACGTGTCTGCAAGCGCCTTGTTAATACGTTTGTTTCGACAATTCATCTGGTTTGAGGGGTCCTCCGGTGACCTGTCCGGCTATATTGCAGGATGGATTAACTTCAGCTGTGAAAGTCGTTCCTCTCTCGGTAAAGAGAACTACAGCCACGCCATGTTGTAACAGGATGATTTTGCCGAAGAATTTCGCTACTTCCGGCATAGTGCCTCTGGGTAGGACTTGCGAAGTGGATACAGTAGTCGGTGGCCAGGCCGATCCATCTTTTTTACTGTCCCGTAGGAAAGGGCCCTAGTAAGTTTATCCCGATTAGTTCAAACAATCGACAAGGAGGCTCGATCGGATGTACCAATCCTGCTTGCCTTGTCGCTCGTATCTTGCGTCGCTAGAAGTTTAGGCACGTCTCGATGTAATGGGCGACTTCAGCCTTCAAGCGTGGCAAGTAATACTTCTCCTGAATCCTCGCGAACGTGTGGAAAAATCTGAGATTTCTTACCATTTGGTCATCATGAGAGGCGTAGAGAACATGCAGCCGCAGTTCTGAAGGCACAAACAAAAGGTAGTTGGTGCGGACTGGCAATACGTTTTTCTTTAGAAGGGCGTAGTTTTGCAACATCAACGAAGAGAATCCGCACTTAAATATCCTTGGGACAAAGTCCACGTTCCCTTCGAAGTACACAAGGCTTCTTAGGTCCAGTGTACTTGATACTTTTCGGCGAAGTTGACCATGCTTACTGTACCTAGCAAAGGGTCGTCATCCTGGACGTCTTGCGGGGGCGGGTTAAATGGGACGCGATACAGCCAGTCAGCATCGGAGTGTTTTCGTTCGTATTTTAATATAACAGTGATTTCGAGTTCTTGCATTCGGATGTTGTGCCGTGTTCTGCGTCCTGAAGCGTTCTTTATATTGGCCAACCAACATAGGGCGTGATGCTCGCTTACGACATCGAACAGACTCCCACATATCTAAGGGTGAAGACATTCGTTTTTCGTCGTTCAATAATTACACCGCGCCTACGACATCGACTTACTAGCGCAAGAAATGACCCCTTTAAAATCGGGGATTTCTCTCCATGAAGACCGCGCCGAACACTCCTTGCTTCGGTGTCGATTTTGGTGTCGGCGCCCTCGTCGAAGTAGGCGAGTACTAGTGTTGTCTGCAGGTGTTAATTCCTCAAATGCTTCGAAAAGCCATGTTTTCCACTTAACTTGGACGTCGCATTTAGTAACAAAAGTCAGAGGTGCGGCGATGCGAAAGGAATTCTTGGCAAACCACCTATATATTAGGGTCACAGACTAAGAAACTGGTGGGCTGTCTTCTGTTCCACGGGCTGCGGAAAGTTTGCAATGACTGCTGTTTTCAGTTCAGTTCAGTTTATTATTCTTTAAGTAGAATAAATTGGTAAGAGACGATATACAGACAAGGGTCCGTAACTTAAAGACTGCAACGGGACCCTTGGTTAATAATAACAATGTAGAGTTGTATAAAAGAAGAGCAAGCTAACTAAAAGAAACACACGAAATCGCGAAAATACAACATACAAAAATAAGATCAATGAAAACAAATTGAATGTATACAATCCTATAGCGCAAAACAAAAAGAAACTCAATACACACAATTGACAAATGAAGGTAATGATTAAAACTTCTTTCTGGGCGAGTTGGTGCATACTTGACATAAAAATTTTTACAGCGCAAACACATGCAACCACAAAGTATGAAGGACGGGACACAAGCGCTGTGTCCCGCTGTGTCCCGTACTTCATACTTTGTGGTTGCATGTGTTTGCGCTGTAACAATTATGTCAAGCAGTGTAATGAATGACATAAACTTAGTTACACATATAAAACAGCTTAACGTAATGACCAAATGTATGAAAGGATGAAGATTTAATGCTGACGGGTAAACCATTCCACAGTTGTATAGCAGCGAATGATGATGTAATTTTTCCGTAGTTAGAATGAACAAGAAGTAGTAGAAAATTGGAGTTACGCGTAAGCCTCGTATTATTGTTATTGATGAGGTGGCTGGAATCGATGAATTGGTATGAGAGCTGTTTAGTGAGTAATTGATAAAACATAATTATTAGATGATAGTTGAAGAAGTTGGTTACAACGAGGATATTATTTTCACTAAGTAGTAGAGTAGCACTCGTGAAAAACCCACTGTTAGTGATAATGCGTATTGCTTCGTTTTGTAAATGCCTAATACACGAGTTATGACAGCTATATGTATTTCCCCAGGAAACAATACCGTAATTAATGTGACTGTGACTGAAGGCAAACTATAATTCTAATAATGCTTCTTACGAGAAATGTGTTCTTGACTGGATTAATGACCCAATAATGAAGGCACACTTTTGCTTAATGAAGGCAACGTGTTGAAAAAATTTAAGGGTAGAATCTAATTTGATGCCCAGAAATGATACACAGCCAGAGACGGGAACGTGATGACCATCTAGAGTTATCTCAGGCAAGCCAGGTAGTATTCTGTGGCTAGAACGACAAATGACAAATTGAGTTTTTGAAGGATTGATAATTAAATGATTGCACGAACACCAGGCAACAATATATGACCATACAGTTGAACAAGGCTCATTGTTTAGTTTAAGAATTAAGGTAGTTAAAGATTTGTCACGCATCGAGATAGTAGTATCGTCTGCGTATAGTACACAATGTGCCGACATAAGACACGTGGGTAAATCAATAACACAATTAGAGAAAAGTAAGGGACCCAATATTGGGGGGGGGGGAGCCTTGTGGTACACCTTTGTTAATAACTTTAGTATCAGAATAAGCACCTGAAAAAGAAAACTGTGTGTTCTCTATTATGTAGGTAACATTATAGAAGGTCTAGTACTGGACCGGTAATTCCAAGGGCTTCTAGCTTAGTAAAAAGAATGTTATGATTAATTGTATCAAAAGCTTTAGTGAAGTCCAGTAACACCGAACCAACGAAGTTACCCGTATCAATCGAGTGCCGAATATAGTCCGTTAGGGATATTAAAGCCAATTTAGTCGAACCGCCAGCGCGAAAACAAAATTGAGAAGATTGAAACAAATTGAATGTGTTTAAGTAGTTATTTAGGGGCTTCCAAAATAACTTCTTAACAACTTTACTAATCGACGATAGAATAGAAGTAGGACGATAGTTAAACACCTCCGCTTTATCACCTTTCTTATGTACAGGAATAGTCTTAGTCCTTTTAAGCGAAATCGGAAAAATACTACCATTTAAAAATATCATTAATTATAATACTAAGTGTATCAGAAATAAGCGGTGCAAAAGTTTTAGATCGAATGCAGCAATGTTATCTAATCCAGTGCTAGCATTCTTTAGAGTTAATATCGTGGACCATACCTCTTCTGCAGTTACGGGAAAGAGAAAAAAAGAGTGACTTCAGCGATAAATGGGATAAGCAGTAGTCATATGACGACTGATGTATATATTATATAAGTAGTCATTGAAACTATCTGCTATGCTACAAGAGTCAGTATGGATGTCATTGTTGTAGTCTGTTTTATGAGTAGTATTACGGGACTTAGGTAGGTTCATGAATGCATTAAGTCGCCAATGTCTTTTGGGATTGTTCTTGTGTTTTGTAAATTGATTTTCGTAATAGTGTCGTTTAGACTTCTTTAGCAAGTTATTCAGAATGTTACAATAATTTTTATAGCGTGCCCCTAAGTGTACATTACAAGGATTATTTTGGTCTTTTTGTGTAGGATTTCTTTCTTTTCTCATCCTAGTCAGTAAGTCAAGTTCTAGTCATTAAGTCAGTTCTCATACTAGTCAGTCAGTCAGGAATGACTCCCGACATGCTGATGACGTGGCTCAGGAGAGAATTATAGTCTAAAGTTCGACGGAAACTCGTTAGGCGAAGGTGACACATTGTTAAATAAACCGGCGCTGGCCTAAGGTTCAAAACAGAAGTAAAACTTATAGTGATATTTCGAGATTCCAGCGGTTTTCTAGTTCACGATGAAGATGAGCGCAAAAGGGGGCTATTATTCATGTGTTTGTTGGCGCAACGTGCGCATGTACATCTCGGGGAGATTACCCTGTGTTCGGTTAATCGCATTTCTAGTACTTCGAATATGACAACAGAATGAGGTTAGTCTTGAAGATAACCACGTCTCTGTCGCGGTTATACTCGCAGCCGTCTAATCGATGATCTGGTTAGTAATCATCTGATTATCCACCGAGGCGTCCAAACTTGCATTTCCTTTCCTGGCATCGTTCTTGTGCTGCTGAATCCTTCTTTGAAAATCCTCAGTTGCAGCTATCTATGATGCGGTAATTAATGACAAAAATTGCAAGATGATCATTTTTCTTTCTACACGTAGTAAATCTCGTACGCACAAGTGAGTTGTAGCATGATAGATTCCTAAGAATAATAGCAGCCGAGAGATAGGAGATGCGTTTAAGGTGGCGCAGAATATGAGTCCTCTCGTGTGGCTTACCAAACCAGATCGTAGTATAGCCGAGTGAAACGCCAGAATATTTTAAAGCAGATCAGATTGCACGCAAAACTTACAAATACCAAAAATGAATAAAATACGTGGTATTCAAAACGGTAGATTTTAGAGACGTAAAACCAACCGGACAGTTTTCATGAATTAAAGGAATAACCTTCCATCTTTCTTTTCCACTAAATTTTACGGGGTCCAAATTCTTTCGGAAAGAGTTTATCACGCTCCAGCACGCATTAAATGCTACTCAACAATTGGAAATTCCTAAATGTGTAAGAGCAAGCTTGCGTACATAAAAAAATCTGACCTTGCCAAAAAAACGAATGACGAAGTCAACTGTCCTTCCGTAGAAGTCGGTAGCTTGGTGCGCAAAATCCGACTTAACAAATCCTGGATGCAAGCAATTCGCCGTCACACCTGCACGAGAAACGGTAAACCTGTTAAGTGCGAACAACATTGATGGCACTATCAGCCCACCTTTCGTCCAACCTATCCAGCTATCCAGCTTTCCGCCCCAAAAAGTTGTGCAATCCGGAACCTCGTGGTATCTAACACAGTATGTGCCACTAGATACTGCGCAGCTGTTCAGCGAAAATCTTTGAAACGAAACTTGCTATGTGTCCCTGGGTATATGGCCGTCTTCAAATAGCCGCTTTTGCGCCAGCTGTGTATGAGCTAATGAGTATACGTGAACTTCACGGCGGCGCAGCGAACAGGTGCTGCCTGTCCAAAGTGAAGCGCGATAGAGCAGCATAGCTGTTGTACGCACCTAATATATAAAGAGTGTCAACCATTAACATACAGGGATACTCATTACGGATACTTCTTGCGCAAATACTTCTTATCTTATGGTAAATTATAGCGCTTTATTCGGCAAAAACACGACTTGACTGAGGAATGCTGCAGTGGGAGACTTTGGAACAATTTGCAGCACCAGGGGTTCTATAGGGTATCCAAATCTAAGCTGAGTGGTGTTTAGCATTTCGCCGTCATCTGAATGCGGCCGCCGTGGCCGGGATTTGATGCCGGGACCTCATTCTTGGCAGCCAAACACCGTAGCCACTAAGCAACCACGCTGGGTTCGTGTCCTTCGAAAATAAAGTTTAGTTCTACATACGAAACGCAATAATGAAAACCACTGAACTACCCAGTGCGTCTGATATTTTTGCGTACTAGATGTGCCACTGGTGAAACTTAAAAAGTTATAATACTATTTCCTATATATGGTCGGCATATTGACGAATGATTCTACTTTTTCAGAACGTTGTTATAGCGCATAAAATATCGGAGTCTCATTCACTCATTAATTCATTTTCATTTTATTACTAGTTTAGCCATACAAATTATCAAAACGCTGACTGAACCTATAGCCAGATGATAGTGTGGGGTTCAAAAACAAAAATACACGATGGCAATGACAAAGCAGTTCTGTAAAATGAAAAGCCCAAAATCACGGCGGAAGAATAAAGTACAGCATACAATGAGGAGAAAATTAAATAATATCCATTTTACAGCAGAATGAAAAAAGATCTGTCATGAACTACACGGTACAACAAACATAAACCGAAAACGACTGTCACATAGATCAAGTAAGGCTCATAGCGTATGTTCCTAACGTTTCATTTGTTTCGCTCGACTTTTATTTCTGGGGGTAAAGAATTCGAAACCGTGGCTCCTGAAAACTACACCAATCTTCACTGTAGATGTTATTATTCGGTGGCAGATTAAAGTTACTATGTGTGAGGTTTCTTGCGAGTCGAGAACGAGAGCGAAACAGGAAGTCATTGATAGGTTCATTATATATTACAATGTTGTTTACACACACCGCTATCTTTAAAGACCGCAAAAGGTCAAAAGGAATGATATTTAATAGCTGGAGAATTGCTTTACTTGGTTCAGTATACTTGCTTTGTGTTATAATTCGGACAGCCCATTTTGTAATCGCCGCACAAGATCAAGGTAATTGTTGTATGTCAAACCCCATGATTCTACACAAAATGTTAAATGAGTGGTTATAAGGTCAAAACAAAAGGTACGTAATTTATGTGTGTTAAAGCAATCGCGGGCCTGTAATAAGGCATAACAGCTAGAAGCCAACTTTGAGCAGACGGCGCTAATCTGATTTTTCCAGTGAATATGTTCATCTAGAATGACACCAAGATACCTAAATGAGTGTTCGTTCGTGTGAGTGGTCGTTAATGGAAATGTTAATTTGGTAGTTGTCAATGAATTTTGCTCGTGAGCTAAATACCATATATTTGGTTTTGCTTGAATTAATCGTTACCTTGTTGCTGAAAAACCAGCTTGAATTTTTTCAATTCATTGTTTGTCTTTGCTTCTTGATGCTCATGGTTGTCAGCCGTAACTATGATCGCAATGCATACATTGCAATATTAGAGCAACTTAGCACTTTCGGCAAATCATTCAAGTATACCGAAAATAACATGGGCCCTAAAACGAATCCTTGTGGAACCCCGGTCAGTAAATATTGAAGTGATGATATAATCTTATTGATAACTACGGCTTGTTGACGATTTTCGATGTAAATGGAAAGTAAGGTGTAAACTTCACCGCGGAATACATGGGGATTTAATTTGTTGAGCATAATTATTCTCTAACGTTTTCTGGAGCGTCCTTGCTTTTAGCTTTTCTAACGTTCACAAAAATTTCCGTACATCGGTGTTTTCGCAACCATAGGAATGAAGCAACCATAAACTGAAACCATTCGTTCACATATTACGTATTTACCCCTTAAAAAATATGAGATGAGTTTCACATGAAAGTATGATGAGATTTCACATCACAGCCATTGGACTTTCTGATGAGTTTCATTGGAATTTTCCGATGTATTCTTAATGTCATACTAAAACATATTGGCCACCGTCTTTCTGTAAAATTCTTGATGAGTGTTTTTCTTGTGAGCATGAAATGTCTTCCTAATGTGTGCTCCAAAACCGTTTTCTTGTGATTTTCTCATGTCTTCCTAATAAATCCCTAATGAGCTTACACATTTACACTACTGGTGCTCATAGCACTCCTATGATAAAATTGGCCACCACGTGTGGTAACATTTTCTCATGTGTCCCAATGGCAGTCAGACCTTATTTAAATATGTTACATGTGCGTGACTGTCTTTGGTGCTTGACATATGCAGCCTGTATACATGTATGTATGTGCAGCGTAGATGCAGCGCTTTTGACAACATGTACACGGGCGCTACATATGCTACATCTTAGACATTACTCAACGAAAGAAATTTAACAAAAACATTTATTGGGCATATCAATGCTTCCTTAAATGCACAAGGAGGTTAAAAGAAAAGAAAACACAGTATGAGTCTGGTTACGGATGTGATACTTTCTTTTCATTCAATCTCGCTACTTATCATTGAGGAGAGGCTCTTCTTGAGGTGGAGTGTCGTCATCATGAAATGAGTGCACCTGTGCCCTGCATGGTAGAAAGGATAGAATATTAATAAAACTTGGCAATCAACCACAGAAATACACGCTGTATCACTTGCTGCAGAACGATCTGGAGATGTTATAGCTAGTTCTGCGAAAAATTTACGTGGTGTCGGTTCACACAAAGTTGTTGAGGAACCACTGTGTGGCCTTTGGGTGCAGCAGTAACTACAGTAGGCAGAAATTGCTCTCGGCTGTACAAATGTGCAACGTGGATCAGCTGTGGCGTGTGTACATGTTGTGAACTACTTCAGCTATATCGGTTTCCACTTGACAAAGGACAGCAGTGTTTGTGGATTGCTAGTGTGAATTAGAAAATCTCACTAATTACTTGGCATGGAAATGAGCGTAGGAGTGTTTGTGTACGGGCAACCCATTCATCCCCGAGACATCCAATTGCCAGTCGCTACAGAATATTTGCATCAGCTACCGGCACAGTTCTCATACATTCCAAGCCTACTATGTCGTGCCTGTGTTGGCCTCCTGTATGATGGCATATATCCTATTCCAGAAAAACACCACACCATGTCTGGTGTTTTCTATCGTTTACACCCGAGCGCTGCTTTCAGAAGGAGGGCACAAGCTGAAAAACAAATGCGCAGAAGCATAATAAACAAGCTTGCATAAAAGGAATTTAATAAATAAGCATGGTGGTTGCTATCCCACGTCATTAGAGAGTATTCCTCTTTGTCATGCAATCATAATAAGCGTTGACTGACACACGACCCATTTTCGGATAAGGTATTCCTGACTGATTTTGTTGTATCAACCGGTTGCCATAGGCTAACGAAACAGATAAACGATCTAAATCCAGTGCACAGCTTGTTGTGTCAAAGCATGGTCAAATGGGACGAGTACACTAGTCCTTTGAGTGAATTATGGTGCTTTCCTAGGCGCATGCTGAGGCACTGGCTAGTCAGCGTGCCCGATGTACATTGGACCAAATGTGCACGTGATCAAAAGAATAGCCTACACTACTCCTGACAGATATGAGACAAATTTTGCGTATCTTTCTCTAAGCAAGCCTCCAATGCCTCGGTGCCTTTGTCAATTCACTTGTGGACTGCTATACACATATATTTTCAGCAAAAATAAATTAGGTAGCACATGCACAACAGTCATGTTGTATGGTCTACCTTCCCTCGCTGCGTAAATTTTGTCCTGAAAAGTTACATGAACTGATTGAATTGAAAATTGAATTGAGAAAGGCAAGGAGGCAAGCGAGGCTTGCTTGGTTAAAGGTAGCACCAAATTTGTCCAGTGCGTGTCAGAGGCACTGTACTGTAGTCCTTTCACATGTGGTCAAATGTACATAGCGCAGACTGGCTGGTGCCTAAATATGTACCAATGAGATCACCATATTTCACTCAAAAGACCAGTATGGTCGTTCGACTTGGCCACACATATCCGCAATGGGGCTTCAGGCCCGATTATGATTGTTTATCTGTTTTCACCCATGGCTGAAAATTGGCAAGAGAAATCAGTCAGGCACACCACATAAATAACAATAAGAGTGAGCCAGCCCCCTTTGATTCCGTATGCCACAGATTATTAATTAGCAAATTGGAACAGTGCGGTGTACGAGGTGTCGTATTGGAACTTTTACGACATTACTTAACCAATCGCTATCAATATGTCAGTATAAATAATGATGTTTCATCTTACGCAGAAATCCTAACGAGTGTTTCACAAGGATAAATACTTGGACCTCTTCTATTTATAATATATATTTTTGATCTGTGTGACATCCCCGACTCTCCCGAATTAGTTATGTATCCAGATGATACTAACATATTCTTTAAAGCTGCTACTATAATAATGCTCGAATCAAAAGTTAACAATTACCTGAAGCAACTCTCTTGCTGGTTACAACATAATAAGCTACAAATGAATTCCCCCAAAACAAAATATATGATATTTGCGCCTACTAATAAACCACGTAACTGCAATGCGGCTATTCGTTTTGAAGATGGGCTGATAGAACAGGTAAAATGTCAAAAAGTTCTAGGAATATGGTTCCAAGAGGATTTGGCCTGGAACATACACATCGACAAACTTGCTATCGAACTAATCAGAACCGTTGGTTGCTTATACGGACTGAGTATTCTGGTTCCTCTATGGTTAAAAAGTTCTTTATACTACGCACTCTGTTATTCTAGATTAACCTACTGCATTTTAATTTGGGGCACTACTTCGCAAAAAAAATTATAATAAATTGATAGTGCTATAAAAAAGAGTCCTACGCAAATTCGAGGTATACTAAGGCGCTGTACAAAACTTTAGAACCACACCATATTTTATGAAACATTTTTTGTTAAAGGCAAACCAGGTGCATTATTACAGGTTGCTGCAATATATTAAACAAAACAAATCGCAGTACATCTTGAATGTACCCACCAATCCGCATTAGAGCCTTCGACAACATAACATGAGAACACCAAAAATAAGAACCACTTACGGAAAACAACTAGTCGGTTACCAGGCGCCTTCACTACTAGATCGCCTACGTGATTTTGAGGATGAAATGATAGAATATTCGAAGAAATCATTCAAAAATTTTCTCATCCTGAACGATATTGAGTTTGTCTGATTAGAACCACACTGTAAATTGTCAGTCTTTCGTTTCCTTTGTTTTCTGGTTGTGGTTGCTCTCAAACAAAATGCATCGTACTTTGATTATCCTGTTGGTTTCTCATATTTCTTGTATACATGTTTTGTTTCAAGAAAACACTATTGTCTCGCGACTACCCAGTTGGTTTCAGTATGCGTGTATGTACGATACATGTTGCTGCCTACGGCCTGCGTGCCGAATTGCGGTAGGAGCAGAAGCCTTCCTCGGGCCACATGGCCTTTAGCTTGTGCTTCCTTTCTGTTGTAAACAGGAGAAATAAATTCATTCATTCATTCATTATCAATGCATTAAGAAAGCCATCATTTGTAGATTACAGGGATAGATATTACTCTGTGCCAATTTACTTACTTCTTTTTATTGAAACACCGTTTATCATGATTTTATGCCTTTGTATTACAACTTCTGCCATCGCTCTCAAATTTACTGGTGCACAAAACAAGCGCACATCCAGTGCTATTTTTGATAATCCTTCCATCAACTTAAACAGTCAGTTGTTATCCAAGGTCATGTTGCATGGTCTCCCTTACCTCGCTGCGTGAATTTCCTCCTGAAAAGTTACATGAACTGATTGGCAAATTCAAGTGGACACTACAACTTTCGCTGAGTGGACACAGCTGGTTCTCAGGAATGCACAAAAACAGTGATGGGTATCTGTTGGCATCCTGTAGTGTGTGCAAACTAGCTGTGACATTGCTGCAGCTGACAAACTCACAACTGCTACAATGCCTAACGGCATCAATAGGGGCAGCTTGCAAAGAAAAGAATGTGAAGAAAGTGAGAGATTAGAAAGCATACCTAAAAACACCTCACTACTTAAGTAACTCTAGCACAATGAATTCTGGCCTTCCTATTTCATTTCAAGAAATTCGAGTTCATGAAATATGTATTTGCAGTGGCAGTTATTCTGAGAACAAGACAGACGTAATTGTACATATCACTGTTAAACAATGCTATGCGCACTGCGTGCTTAGACCTGTGACATATATGGCACACTACACTTCAATCCTTACATGGACAAAAACAGCAGATGTGTGTGTCATAAGCGGAAAGGAAACTAGGGAAATATATGCTACAGCATAGGAAACAGTTCCAAACAAATAAAACCAAAATAACAAAGAAACATACTGTGTAATAAGCAAAAATAAAATGGACTTATAGCCAAGCGATTGACGCGAGAAAAATACTAAGCGTCAGGACATGTGAGGTGTACCTTTAGCAGAACAAGGTAACGTGGGCACAATCTCTGCAAACACAAATAAGCAGCAAGTGGAATAAAGTTGCATAAATATTTAGCCTATTTAGCAAGACGCTATAAGTAATATGTCGATACACTTATCCAAACTTGATACCGAGATACTACTTTTGTGAACATGTACACTTAAAGCATACCTGACATGTCCATCCAGATTACACGCCGTGCTGCTGCAGCCATGGCCACGGGTCATGTGGATACTGTTGTGGGTCACGACTTCACCACTACAAAGAGAATTCTGTGTTAACTTATAGCTGTGGCACAATAAGACTGTCACATCGTGGACACATGCAAGGAGCACGTAAAAACAGTCACGAAAACAATGCCTGCACTGGTGCAGGGTGGCCAAAGGGCACAAAGTCGAAGTCGCTGATGAATGTCACGATAACAGGGACTTCTTCAACAAGGCAAAATTTCACACGCAGCAGCAACAGCGCATTACATGAATGTTTGTTTGCATAACAATTCTAGAGTTTCTTTCATGACTTTAAGTAACTATCCCTTGTAATGTTTAGTTACGTCAAAGTTATGGCAACACCCCTTCAAAACAAACCTGTACCAGTAGCACGCTGTGATTGCTTACATTTTTCCCCTAATAATGCTCGTAAAGCGAAAACCTTGTAAGCAGAGATTATCTACAACGTCGAATCTTTTGTAAGCGAGGAAACGTCATTGCAGTAAGAATCAGTCAAGAGGTAGATGAGTCGTTATCATGCCACTTCAGCAGAAAAGCGGGAGTGCACGCACAAGTGCGCATGAGGAACTCGATTATTTCCGAACGTAATTTTTCTCATGAGAAGAAAAAGCTTATCAAGATTTTAAATTCCGCATTATGGCAATAAATTCGTGCAACTAAACTCAGACACCCAGCAAGCATCGGCATAGGTTTCACTGTTGTCCTGGGAGTTCTCTTTCCTACGTTCGCAACGCACCCTATGCCCACACGAGAAGCACGCACAACACGTGCGTAGTTAGCAAGCACGGTTACTCACCTTTTGAATGGCACGACGCGGTCGAAAAGCGCCCTCCAAGTTGCCAATGCTTTGATGTTACTCCCAGCTGACAGGCGGTGCATAGTGGACGAGCAGTGGTACGCTAACAATATGCATTATTTCTCTGCGACATCCACCCAACTTTCCACGACAACCAGAGACAAAGTGAACATCGTTGGTCCACATTTGACTGGCACGCCACGCACACGCGAGTTTGCAGCGAGGCACAAGCTGTCTGTGGCACTTATGCGCATGCGAACTAAGTCAGATTTCGTTACAGCAAACAAAAAACACACGATCAAACAAGCACATCGTTGCAGCTCGCACGCCTGACTGACTCGTAAACAGAGCGACAGGCTAATTGGATTGGATTGGATTGGAAACGGGGTGGTGGGTGGCGCCACCAACAGGTCGGCTGGGGCCAGCCAATGCCTCAGCCAGTGTAATCTGAGGATTTGTGCGGTTGCCTATTACCGCATAGCTGTTGCAAGACTAACAGAACCGCAGATAAGCCTATATTGTAAGCGATAGCTTAGCATAGAAAGAAATTCTATAACGCATTTTCAATATGAATTGCTTCTGCTATCTGCAGCTAGCAAAATCATGGCCTTCGAGATATCAAAATGTTATTCCTATAGAAAGCCATTGCTGTGACGCTATTCGAACGATTTGCACTTCGGTTACCTCTGTTAAAACCCGTGAATTACGCATTTCGCTGCTCCCTGTGTTACCTGCGCCATCACTTCAATTTAAATAACTTCCTGCTGTCGTTAACATCAACTGTATAGCCCCAGACATCGTTGACGCGATCTCCGAGGGACACATGTGCAGTGTGCGATGTTTCAGTGCCCGTTGCAACAGTGTCAGACGGAAAGCATCAAATCTGCTCGTGTGGCGCAGCTTACACTCCTGTCGCCAGTATCTTGTTTTCGTGTTAGTGTGTTTAATATGCGCGAGTTGCGCTCCTGTCGCTAGTGCCTTCTGTGTTGATCGTGCTACCCACGAAGATTCCTCGAAAAACCCACATATCTCGGCCACGTGCATTTGTCCTATGTGGTATATGCCAGAAATGTGCGCTGGCGTACGATATGCTTGCAACCAAGTACTACAGTGCGTTCCAGCAAATAGACACTGCCGCTTACGTGCAGTTTTTCATGTCATGATCATGTCAATCTGCACAATTGTCGGTTTGCTACTTAAAGACAAGTAACACATCCGAGAAATCAAACCGCTCAGAATAAGGCATACACTATAGGTTTGCACTGTTTACCAAATGTGATAACGGGGTGACACGAAATTACAGTGCTCTTTAAAAAGAAAAGAAAATGATGTCGCTGTTTTGTGCCTAGCCTTGATAAATCATAAGCGTTTCCAGAGTACTGGGCGCTCACGCTGTGTTATGTAATTTTCTTCATTTTTCTCTTAGACTGCCCCTACGATGAATCGGAACCACTCCCACCAAAGGCCAAGGGTCCGAGTGTCCTAATTAACTATATCCTAATTAACGGCACCTTAATTAACATAGTCTTCGTTAACACCAATAGTCATGGGTCCGAGTGCTTTCAACTATATCTTAATTAAATGTACATTAATTAGCATCGCCTTCATTAACGACAGAGTTCGTGGGCACGATTGCCACGCGAGATCATGGGTTCGAGTGCTTTCATTAACTATATAGTAATTAAATATGCCTTATTTACATAACCTGTAACAACAAATGGTGTGGGTTCGAGGGCCTTAACTGACTATGATAAATAACGGTACATTAATTAACATCGCCTTCATTAACAAAAGGTCGTGGGTTCGATTCCCACCCAAGGTAGTGGGTGCGAGTGACTTAGTTGCTAGATCTTAATTAGGTGTGCAATAATTAGCACCGTCTTCATTAAGAAAGGTTGTGGGTTCGAGTGCCTCAAATAACTGTATCTTAACTTTCCTTGAGTGTTCGAGTGTCTTAATTGACTATATATTAATTGTCATTACCTTAATTAGCATCGCCTTCATTAACAACAAAGGTGATGGGTGCGATACCCACACAATGACTTAATTCGAGGGACTTAATTCCTAGGTCGTAATTAACTGTGGCATAATTAGCTTTGTCTTCATTAACAAAGGTCGTGGGTTCAATTGCCTCAAATAACTGTATCTTAACTGCGCCTTAATAAACATGGCCTTCATTAACACCAACGGTCGTGGGTACGAGTGTCTTAATTAACAACATAATAATTAACTGCGCCCTAATTAACATATAATTAACAGGCTCCGATTTCTACTGAGTCGTACGCGAGTTCAAGTGCAATAATTAACTATATCTTCAGTAACTGTATCAATTAACGGTGCCTTAATCAACACCAAAGGTCGTGGCTTCGCAGCCTTGATTACCTCCAAAGGTAGTGGGTTCGACTCCCATGAAAGGTTGAGAGTTTGTAACCTCTTTGTACATTGAGTGCTCACGCCGACAATTCCGGATTTCCCGCCTCATGAGCCATTTAGTGCTATCGCATTACAAAAAATTTTTCACGACTGCGCATCGTACACATTCATATACGATGTACTTTGACATTAGCAATAACACAAAGCTGTACACTCCTCTCATCAGAAATCACAAGGTGCATTGTCATTTGAGTCTCTGATGTAGTTGTGATGACAAAAAACATTTGACGATGCATTTCTTATGAATGTCCGATGTCACATTAGGAACACATAAAGCCCTCTACAGAAACTCATGGTTCATTTTTATAAGGGATATCAGAGACGGCCAGCTGCACAAGAGGGCTATAGTAGGGAGACGAACTAGCGCAAGGGGGTGCTGAGTACTAAACTGAGCAGTGTCGTCTGCTGCGGCAATTGCTAATCGTGGTTCGAACTGCTGACAGTAGGCTCGCATGTTGGAGTTTTAGTGGTGGTACGTTTTCGTCGCTTCTATTAGGTCTATGTTCACCGCCTCTGTCGACCTCATCTACTTGCAAACGTTAACAGGTCAGGTCAATGTCTTATATAGGGAAAAATGGTTGTGTGAATAGAGTTGATGAATTGGGTGTGACCTTCGGCTGGTTCAAATGCACCGATGAGTTTGTCTCCCATATATTTTCACGCTTGGGAAGGCCTTCTTTCTATACACAGCTCTTTTCTACGTTGAAGTCATTAGGCAACGTGCTTTCATGCACAGTACGTGTTCGGCGCCTTTGGGAGAGTGGCGGCAATTTTGCGCTGTTCCATGCAGTTCCGAAAATTTATAACCTCTCGATCGAGGTTGCGCGCACGTCATAAAATCTGTCGGAAACTTTCAGCCCACGCGATAGGCGGTGCGTGTGCGGAATAAATTATTTTCTCTCGTTTCGTAGGTTTCGAGTATTCTACGCTGTTTCTTTTTGTTCTTTTTAATTTAACGGGACCAATTTATCACATGCCCTGGCGAAAAGGTTGACAGCGTTTTGTAATTTTCCACTTCACCTATCTAGAGGATGTGCGAGCACGACTTGGGGCCCTGTAACGCAAAACTATTCAAATATGTTTTTATTCCCATCTATAACGTCAAATTTGCATAACCGCCTACGCAAGCGTCCGGCGTTCACCCGCAGGGTTGTCTCAACAGACCAATCAAACGCTCTCCTCGTTCGTTGGAGGTCACTATTGTTTGCCTGAAAAACGAATAGCATATCTACACTGAGCGTCTTGTCTTATCTAATTGGTTCACAAGAGGCGAGGAGCGCACTAAAGTGGAGAGGGATTCTTTGGGACCGATCCACTGCACTGAACATAGATAATCGGATAGAGAAGGTGGTGCTGGCGTCTGCCATTGTTCCTCTTTCCCTTAGCTTGCGGTGGCTCGTCGACAATCGTGGTGGCATGGAACGGAAGCTTAAGAATCATGCTAAAATGGATCCTCAGCAAAAAATAGTTGGCAGAACAAGGTTGTAAACGTGCCGAAATTGTTGGGAAACGTTTCACGGCCACGCAAAAAGTTTTATTACACGCAAATTAACTGATGCTATCCGGCAGGTGGGAGTAGCCAGTGTCTGAGCGATCGGCAGCAGACATCTTTTCTTCCTTTCGGAACGGGGTGCGGCTATTCAGAAGTAAATTCAGTTTTGTTCAGCATATTATTGCATCTTTAACGCGTACACGTCACGGTGACGCGTTGAGTTTGGTAGTTTTGCGAGGTCGCGTGACAAGTAGCTGAAGTGTGCGCAGCCCGAAAACTCTTGACCAATAGCCGAGGGCTAATCGCAAAAACGCGTCGAATAGGAAATAACAATTTTTTCTTTTGTTCGGACCATTTATGCATAATCAGTGTGTGCACTTCATATCAGATGGGGAGCTATAGCGGTTTTCGTGACGTCGCGTGACAGACAGGTGAAGTGGGGGTGGTCCAAAAAGTTTCTGACCAATCGCAGAGGGCTGATAGCAGAATCAGAATGTAAAAGTTTGGAATAGTTTTACGTTGTAGCGCCCTTGGCCAACACAAATATGAGAGCCGAAACTGCAAACGCTAGTTCTGATAGCATGGAGTAAATTACAGAAAAATTAAGAAGAGCATTTTTTTCGGATTCATATCGTATCAGCAAAAGGCATGGGATGGCTTAAAGAAGAAAAAAAAAACTCATAGCTGATGTGCCTGTTATTTCGAAAGTTGCACAAGAATATTTATTCCCAGGTTATGGACCACGCAAAGAGCGATAGGACAAGAAATGTTAGGCGTACCATTAAAAGACATGAAGAAAGGGGTGTGGCTAAGACAGAACGGATACATTTTAGTATACATTTGAAGAGAAAATTAAGCTGGGCAGCGATTTATTGCGCGAGGTAGTTACCTGGTCTATTAGTGTTAGAGAATGGGTGCCAAGCGAAGGAACGCGAAGTCGAGAACGGCTGAAAACTTGGAGGGGTGAAGAAATTAGAAAATTTTCAGGCGTAATTTTGAATCAGCTAGCGCTTGTCAGGGGTAATAAGAGATCTGATTATGAGGCAAGCCGTAGTGGGGGACTCCGGAAATCCGGACAACCTGGGGCTGAATAACGTGCACCTAAATCTAAGTACACCGGTGTTTTCGCATGTGGTCCACATCGAAATGCGCCCGCCGCGGCCGGGATTCGATCCCACGACCTCGAGCTTAGCAGTGAATAGCCACTAAGCAACGATGGTGGATGGCCCTGTTATGATATTATCGCAGGCCTGCTGCGCGGGAAAGCACGTCGCAAACTATAGCATAGCTTACATGAAAACTAATGCCCCCGATAGCAAGCTAGCGCGGCACGGAAGCTCTTTTATTTAAAAGAGACACTAAAGGGAAATACTAAGTCAAGCTAAAGTGATAGATTAGTCTCCGAGAATCTCTAAGGATATTAGAATGCTTAATGTAACCGCGCAAATGACAACTGACGAAGAAGAAAACACACTGGACAAGCGCGCACATATTCGTTATCGCAGTTACGTTATGCATTCTAATATCGCCCACCAACTATCCCCCCCTTTCTCTGTTACAATCTCTAAGCAGGCAATATAATCGCTAACAGAGCCTTAATATTCGAGAAATTCAGCTAAATGCGGGACTTGGTTAGAAAATCCCACGGGACATTCAAGCACATGTCCGATTACGAAAACACTCCTCAGTTCAATTATATCACTAGTACTCAACTATCGGTTGCAGAAAACATCTATGTATTGTATCATAAGATGAAATAAAATTATACTTGTCCAGTTACATTTCATTTTCACACAAAAAAAGAACAACTCATTGATGGGCGCGGCCGAAAGGTTTCGTTTTCGCTCGACTCTGCACGGCCCACGCTTTAGCATTTCAGTTGTAACGTTATCGCGCAGTGCTGCGCTGGTTTTGCTGGCTCACGAAACTCGCACAAACTGCAAGAAGCAGAGAATTCAACCTCTATGTGATGTCGCGGGATACCCAAACAGTCTACGCCACTTGATAAAAAAAAAGACCTACAGCGGCGAATCCACCGCTCTGTCTTGGGTCGGTACCGGTACCGGCGTCTGTCGGGCGCTGGTTTACTCACCGTCGGCAGCAAATGGCGGTGATGGCTTATGCAACGTCACCGCTCCCCCAATTGGGCGGCGGGAGATTTCAATTTCGAAAAAGAAAGTTATTCGTACCCTTCAGATGCAATTTTCTCGTAAGCTAAGTACTTTCTTGGCAGAAAACAAGCATTGAGAGGTCTCTAGAATGCTATTTAAACAGTCTGCGTCGGCTTAGTATTTGTCTTTAGTGTCCCTTTAAAGCCATTATTATATATTGTCGTTTTCCAGGTGCCGCACGGAACCTTGTGCTGCGAATATACCCCACGGAAAAAAAAAGCTTCGTGTGTCTGCGTACACGTTGCTCGCAGGCCTATTGGATGAGCAGCTTCCCTCTTCGCTGCATATTGGTGCAGTCAAAGACGGCACAGTGCCGCCCCCACAAATAACCTTTGTGCATGGCGCTGAGCACATGCGACAAGAGCACGTCTAAAGACACAGCAATATGTGAACACGCACCGCAACTGCAGGTGTTTTCTCTCCAGCAGTCCTGATCAAAAGGCAGCACCTGCTGTCAATATAGCGGAGCAGCAGACACTTGTGCTACGACGCTATGAACAATCTGGTGTATAGAGTCAAGCATGCAAAATAAGTGCCTTTGTTGAGTGCTTTTGTATTCTTACCAGTGCCAGCGAGTCTTCGTGCCAGTTCCATTGTGAACAGCGTCATGTACAGCTTGGTGCTGGTGTATACGTGGTTTTGACTGTATTTTTTGAAGTTGACGTCAGCATTAAACGTTCCGAACCAATGAGCAATGGAGCCTACGTTGATGATACGGCAGGGCGAGCTCTTCTTGAGGAGACCTTGGAAGGCATGAATGCGATATGAGTTTCCATTTGACGATGTTTGATATGAACAGTCAATTTTGGTCACTGTAAACAAAGGAATGCAACTAACTAAAATGGCCATGGACTTTATTCATGAGCGTTACTTAGGCTAACATTTCACTTATCGAAGAAAAAAAAAGTTGGTTACTTGTGTACTTACCGAGAAGGAGATTTGTCAGCAAGAAATGACCCAAGTAATTGGACTGGAATGTAACTTCAAATCCATCTTCCGTCTCCCTTCTTCCCAACGGGGCTGCACAATATGCCATATGCTGACCTCAGTACATGCACCATATTATATACTGAACTTCCTTTTATGCAATTTAAACCCTGCCTAGGCTTTGAATGGCTGTGGTAGTCCAACCATTTGTGGTAATAATGGCCTATGAATACGTCAGCTCGCCGACGACACTTCTCGTTCTCGCGTATTATTCTTTTTTTCCGCGATGGTGTATTTGAATGTTTCTTTTATTTTTAATTTATATTTATGCCGCTGTTACAGCTAACCTTTAATAAAAAATTATTAAACGCTTATATAAAGTGTACGATGTATTTGGTAACGGTTATTCCTGTAAATAGTTTTGCTATTTGTTGTCACATTTCAGTATTTTAACTATATGTTAACTGAGCCATTAGCACTGAAGTTTTAACTGCGTGATGATAGAGCTTGCGGATTTGAGAGTGGTTCCCTCGCTGCGAAAGAACCGGTGCTAGTCTCTACATGTTGTTAGTACGTGCCACACTTATTTGTACACACATTTGCTGTCGCCACTCTTTCTTCAACAAGCAGCATACATCTCATTCTTCCTTGAGACACGTCTCAGGCTGTGCATACAACTGATGTCCAGTTCGTATTACAGCCTAACTTTTGAACGAAGTCGCGCATAGATAAAAACGTACGTGATAACAAGGTTGTGTAATTTGCTGTGCATAATTATAAGCATTCCAGCATAAAAGTAAACAAACACCTGCCGGGGTTGCTTAGCAGCATTAGTGTTGCGCAAATAAAGACGGCGGTCGCGGTATGAAATCGCGGCTGCGGGGCTGCATTTAGAGGGAGGGGGCAAAATGCAAAAGTGTTCTTCTCCGGTGCTTTGGGGGCAAGTTAAAGATCACCAGATTGACAAAATTATACCATAGTCCCCCACTACGGCGTGCCTCATAATCAATCCGTGGTTTTGGCACGTTAAACTTCAGGATGAAAAGGAAGTAGACAAAGTATTAAGCATCGCCGTTAGTTGTAGATAATCTATATATCCCTTCGATTCCCATATATTCTACCGTGTGCGTTGAATCTGCATGACCTTTCATTGCATTGTTTGACAGCGAAGGGTTCCTATTTTTACGGCTGGCCCAATAAAGGCTTTCAACCACTCAGTGAGAATAATAAACACAGTTCGTTATGTGACTGATCTGGAAAGTGCGAAGTCTAACTTAGCACGAGTAATCAATGCAGAAAGTTGAGCTATTTGGTGTTGATGCATTTGCTTTGACATAGTTCCTAGCGCTAGCAAGAATAACGGAAAATACAGTTGGGACAGGAGAAACTGCTCGGTCCTGTCCCAAATTTTTTTCCTTTAGTCTTGCTAGCCCTAGTAACTATGCTACTGCACATGCATTGAATCAGCGCATAAGAACGATGGTGTGCTGTTGAGGTCACACGGTAAAAATGACAGGAATAGAAATTGCGTAATTATTTTTTTATTACAAAACCCAAGCTTAAAACTTGCCATGCGCTGTAACCAACTTCCTACCAAAATGCTTGGAGTGTACTATAGTTCTCCAGCTCGGAGTCTCTTACTGACTTTTATAAAAAAGCCGATGCGAATGCATGTTGATACATTTTGTTATCTTCAAATAAGGGCATTATTTAATGCGTTTATTGAGACTAATATTGTATGGACTCTCCAAGCGCATTTTTGCCATCGGCGTTACCGTCGCCGTCGCTGTGATGTTCCCTGTGAAGTCCGAGGGTAATAACACTGTCACCGCGCGTCATTTGCTGCATGTTCGGAGAAGAAAGCACGTCAGGGAAACCGTCAATCGCGGCTCAGTCTGGCACGCGCAAATGATCCTCCATATACGCGCTCAATCTGACGCGCCGTATATGGAGGCAAATGGGGAGGCAAAGCGCGGCTTCAACTCCGCCAACAAGTGCGTGCTTTGTACGACCGGGTGCAGCTGCGCACGCTCTTTCTTGAAAGGGACCTGCGACGGCTCATACCTTTGTGCGCGCTGTGTACTCGCCGCTCTTTCGTTGAATCGACAGATTACTCGAAGTTGACATCACTCCAAGCTGCTGCTGCGATTTCTCACACCAGCGGTTTGACAACGAGTGTCCCCGCTCATCGAGTGTGACGTGTTCATCCTGACTTATGCACGCTGGCAGCATGCTTGGTAATCCAGTTAATGAGCGAATGCTTCCAACTTTATATGGCCGACAAATCTACTATCCTTAGCAATCCTTCGCCATGCGGGGCGAAACTGCGACTTTTTTGTCTATGCGAAAGCATCAAACGGTTAGTTGAGATAAAAAACCTGGATTCTATCATATGTTGCAGGGACGCGGCACCTAAACTCACATTGCCATTTGCTGCGATGCCACCTTTACTACCTGCGCTCTGGTGGAGCAGAGTGGGTAAAAGGGGCACCTGCTGCCCTGCAGTGCACCAGTTCTTGCGTGAGGGGAGAGAGCATCGCACCGTTGCCACGTCATCATCATCAGCAGCAGCATCAGCAACATCATCATCATCAGCCTGGTTACGCCCACTGCAGGACAAAGGCCTCTCCCATACTTCAACAACCCCGGTCATGTACTAATTGTGGCCATGTCGTCCCTGGAAACTTCTTAATCTCATCCATCCACCTAACATTCTGCCGCCCCCTGCTACACTTCCCTTCCCTTGAAATCCAGTCCGTAACACTTAATGGCCATCGGTTATCTTGTCTCCTCATTACATGTCCTGCCCATGCCCCACTCATTTCTTTTTCTTGATTTCAACTAAGATGTCATTAGCTCGCATTTGTTCCCTCACCCAATCTGCTCATTTCCTATCTCTTAACGTTACACCCATCACTCTTCTTTCCATAGCTCCTTCCGTCGTCCTCAACTTAAATAGAACCCTTGTCATAAGACTTGGTTTCTGCGCCGTATGTGAGTACTGGTAAGACGCAGCTATTATACACTTTCTCTTGAGGCATAATGGCAACCTGCCGTTCATGATCTGAGAATGACAAATGCACCCCAGCCCATTCTTCTGATTATTTCAGCCTCATGATCCGGATCGGCGGTCACTACCTGTCGTAAGTGAGATGTATTCCCCTACCACTTCCAGTGCCTCGCTACCTATCGTAAACTGCTCTACTCTTCTGAGACTGTTAAACATTATTTTAGTTTTCTGCTGATTAATTTTTAGACCCACCCTTCTGCTTTGCCTTTCCAGGTCAGTGAGCGTGCATTGCAATTGGTCTCCTGAGTTACTAAGCACGGCAATATCATCAGCGAATCGCAAGTTACTAAGGTATTCTGCAGTACCTTTTATCCCCACTTCATGTCTCTGAATACCTCCTGTAAAGACACTGTGAATAGCATTGGAGAGATTGTATCTCCCTGCCTGACGCCTTTCTTTATTGCGATTTTGTTGCTTTCTTTATGGAGGAATACGGTGGCTGTGGAGCCGCTGCACATATCTTTCAGTATTTTTACATACGTCTGGTCTAGACCCTGATTCCATAATGCCTCCATGACTGCTGAGGTTTCGACAGACTCAAACGCTTCCTCGTAATCAATGAAAGCTATATGTAAGGATTGGTTATATTCCGCACATTTCTCGATCACCTTAATGGTAGTGTGAGTATGGTCTATTGTTGAGTAGCCTTTACGGAATCCTGCCTGGTGCTTTGCTTGACAGACGTCTAAGGTGTTCCCGATTCTATTTGCGATTACCTTAGTAAATAGTTTGTAGGCAACTGACAGTAAGCTGATCGGTATATAATTTTTAAAGTCTTTGGCGTCCCCTTTCTTATGGATTTCGATTATGTTAGCGTTCTTCCAAGAATGCGGTACGCTCGAGGTCATGAGGCATTGCGTATACAAGGTGGCCAGTTTCTCTCGAACAATCTGCCCACCACCCTTCAACAAATATGCTGTTACCTGATCTTCCCCAGCTGCATTCCCCCTTTGCATAGCTCCCAAGGCTTTCTTTACTTCTTCCGGCGTTACCTGTGGGATTTCGAATTCCTCTAGACTATTCTCTCTTCCATTATCGTCGTGGGTGCAACTGGTACTGCAAAAATCTCTATAGAACTCCTCAAGCACTTGAACTACCTCATCCATATTAGTAATGATATTGCCGGCTTTGTCTCTTAACGCACACACCTGAGTCTTGCCGATTCCTAGCTTCTTCTTCACTGCTTTTAGACTTCCTCTGTTCCTAAGAGGATGTTCAATTCTATGGATATTATACTTCCTTATGTCACCTGTCTTACGCTTGTTGATTAGCTCCTTAATGATGCCCACAAGATTGTCGTTCATTGCTTCAGCACTAAGGTCCTCTTCCTGAGTTGAAGCCGAATACCTGTTGTGTAGGTTGATCGGGAATTCCTTTATTTTCCCTCTTACCGCTAACTCATTGATCGGCTTCTTATGTGCCAGTTTCTTCCGTTCCCTCCTCAGGTCTAGGCTAATTCAAATTCTTACCATCCTATGGTCACTGTAGCACACCTTGCCGAGCACAGCCACATCTTGTGTGATACCAGGGTTAGCGCCAAGTACGAGGTCTATTTCATTTCTAGTCTCGACATTCGGGTTCCTCCTCGTCCACTTTCGGTTATCCCGCTTGCGGAAGAAGGTATTCATTATCCGCATATTATTCTGTTCTGCAAACTAATAATAACTCTCCCCTGCTATTCCAAGAGCCTATGCCATATTCCCCCACTGACTTGTCTCCAGCCTGCTTCTGGCCTACCTTGGAATTTAGGTCGCCCATCAGTATAGTGTATATTCTTTTCACTCTACCCATCGCCGATTCCACGTCTTCATAGAAGCTTTCGACTTCCTGGTCATCATGACTGGATGTAGGTGCGTAGACCTGTACAACATTCATTTTGTACCTCTTATTAAGTTTCGCAGCAAGACCTGTCACCCTCTCGTTAATGCTATAGACTTTCTGTATGTTACCAGCTATATTCTTATTCATCAGGAATCGGACACCTAGTTCTCGTCTCTCCGCTAAGCCCCGGTAGCACAAGACGCGCCCGCGTTTTAACTTCACTGAGCCCTATTCTATCCCATTTACTGCCCTCTAATTCCTCCAAAAGCACTGGTAGACTCGCCTCACTAGATAACGTTCTAGCGTTTTAGCGTTGCCACGTCACACTCGCTTTATTCTTGGGCATGAGGGCTCCTACGGAGGGGAGTCAACGCCTCCTAGATAGGAGGCTTGCGCACTCTGTTTTATGGTGTCATTCTACTTAGACCGAAATTTATCGACGTCAAGCCCGGCGGGACGAAAGCAGTGACGTCAAAGTCACCGCGGCAAACTCAGGGGCATTCCCGTTAGGTTATATGACAGTCGGGCAAGGAGAATGACACCGTAGATCGAAGTGCAGAGATATGGTATCTAGCACTCATTGCAGAGCGCGCGAAGGGGGCACCTGCTGCTTCGCTATCTCGCCAGGTGTCGCATAAGGGGAGAGTGCATCGCCGTGACGTGCCACCCGATAAGCGTCAGCGCTTGGGTGGCTTGCGTCGCTACCACTGCAGGCTGCCGCTGCTTTGCTTGCTCGGGCAGCTTGTACCACAATGGTACATTAGTCCCAGCGCGAAATTCAAAGGACCGTTCGGCGCTGTTTAATTCGACATGTATGCCTTCGCGTTCACCGCTAATAAGAAGTGCTTAGGTGACCTCGGATTAGGCGTCCTCGGATTGGTGACCTCGGAAGCCAAAATTCTAAAACTCTAATAAAAATAATAATAAAATAATAAACTCTAATAAAACAAAATAAAGCACTTATATAACCGTCAAACGTCAAATACAATTTTATTTTCGTCGAATTACATTACTCAAATTTCTCCGCTTGCTCTCACACGGGGAAAACAAACTGCCGTGGCTAAACAAACATGAATGACACCGGCGTCCAGCCCCTGACATGAACGTACCTAGTTTGCTAAGGAAATGTTGTGGACTTTTTCGTCAGTGAACTGACACTTACCGTTAAAGTAATTAAATGGCTATTACTTTATTACGAAGATAAGAAAATATTATTAGTTAGAACTTCATTTAACGTCTCTGGTGCCGAGGCTGCGCAGTCGTTCGGAAATCGGATACGATTGAGTCCATTCATTCAATCAATCAATCAATTTTCTATATTACAAAGAAATAATATACAGATTGAGCTATACAGAAGGAGGTCGCATAGTTAAACCTGAATTGGGACCTCCTGCTCATGGTTAACATAAAAGTTCATTTTGCAAGCAACAATAGCTGAATTGGTATAATTCCAGTATAATAAATAATGAGACACAAATCTAAGTAGATGAAGTAATTAATAGACAATATAACGGCAGTAAGCAATATTGCGAAGCTAGATAAAACTAAAGTAAAAGAGGAAGACAAAAAATTAAGAAAAAAATTTATTATATGTTCGAGTACATAAGAACGGCAGGTCTAAAACCAAAATCGGATTATACAGCGCATAGTGCGAGTTACATATCACATAACAGAAAGTTTTTCAGTTCATCACGAAATGGATGGGGTTTTAGGAGTTTTATGACAAATGGTAATGTATTCCATGATGATAAGGCTGCAAAGTGAACTGTCTATTTCACATAATTAGTGTGCACTTTGGGCAAAATGAAGTTATTATGCAGCGCAAAACGAGTTGAGTTAGTGTTTCTTAGAGATGATATAGGAATTAGCAATAATAATATTTTGTCGTTTATTAGCTTGAAAAGAAATGTGGCAAGGTTGTACTTGACAAGGACTGCAACGTCTAGAATGTTATTTGCTTGTAGTAACTGTTTAGCATTGGCGGTGTGTGAATTCGACGGGATTATTCAAATTGTCTGGTTTTGGATTGCTTTTATCGGCTTTAGGTGAGTAGTGTACGTGTTACCCCTGGAGGTTATGTAGTAGTTAATGTGAGAGTGTACAAACGCGAAATAGAGAGCAACACAGGTCGTGAAAAAATGGACGCGCCCTGAATAGAATGCGTATTCCATGTGATAACTTCTTTTTATTATGCGTTATATGGCGATGACATTTTAGGTTACAGTCAATAATAACACCTAAGTACGTGCATTCATCACTTGCTGGTAATAAATGATCGCCAATGGAAATGGGCGGAATGCATAGTGATGATTTATGGTTAAAAGGTTAACAAAAACCCGGGGCACTTCGCCGACCAAATAAAGATTTAAAAGAAAAGACGTTTCGGCTCCCACACGGGAGCCTTGTTCACAGGTAAAATAAACAAAAGTGCTCGAGCAGCTCGCTTAAATAGTCTAGAACACGTGACGCAGGCAGCGCGCATACACTGACGGCAGATTGCCATCGCTCCTGTTCAGAGTGTGTGGCGTAGTCTGGATCATGAGGGACTCAAGATAAAGGCGTCGAGATAGCCCTTCTTCCCTGGCAAGGACACGTGCCGTATTCTGCGTTCATACAATGTTCAAGTGGCACACATTCCAAACAAGAAACTACGGCAATCACTCGTCAATGTTAAGGACAAATTACCAAAAGAGAAATTCCCAGGTGTTGTGTACGTTGTCCCGTGCGCGGATTGAGACTACGTGTACATTGGCGAAACTGGTGACTTTGAAAGGCGTCTTAAACAGCACAATTATGACGTCAAAAAAGAAAATGTGAAATCCAGTGCCTTGGCTGAGCATGCCACTTCAGGTGGCCACGCAGTCGACTGGGGGAAGGCACGTGTCCTTGCCAGGGAAAAAGGGCTATCTCGACGCCTTTATCTTGAGTCCCTCATGATCCAGACTACGCCACACACTCTGAACAGGAGCGATGGCAATCTGCCGTCAGTGTATGCGCGCTGTCTGCGTCACGTGTTCTAGACTATTTAAGCGAGCTGCTCGAGCACTTTTGTTTATTTTACCTGTGAACAAAGCTCCCGTGTGGGAGCCGAAACGTCTTTTCTTTTAAATCTTTATTTGGTCGGCGAAGTGCCCCGGGTTTTTGTTAACCTTTTAACCATGTTTCATCCCGACCAGACGGGCTTCCGTCAAACACTGAACTTCAGTGATGATTTATTTTGGGATCAGAATGAAATAAATTTAGCTTTAGTAGGATTAATAGCAAGCCTATTCATTATGCACCATTCTAACAAGTTATAAAGATCACTATTAAGCTTGGTTATTACCGTTGAGAGACATTCGCCAGAAATCGTAATTGTTGTATCATCGGCATATAGTATACATTTAGAAGATGTGAGGCTGTTAGGTAGATCATTATTATAAAGTGAAAAGTGTAACGGGCCCAATATGGATCCTTGTGGTACATCTAAATTAGTCTTATTAGGTTTAGAATGAGCATCGGAGCATTACTCTCTGACTTGGTTGTCTGCGGGTCGAGTTGCGTAGAATGCTTCCTTTACTTCATCCGCTGCGAGTCGTGGCAGCACTTGGTCTACGTGACGGCGCTGCACCCCTCCTGCGGTGTCCACTGTGACCATACGCCTGCCTCTTGTTGACGTTACCATGCCGGGTAACCATCTCTGGCAAGCCTGATTATGCTGCCGCGACCAAACAGACGCTCCCGGTGAGAAGACTTGTGGCAACGGTGCCGGGGGTCTGCTTAACGTGGGATCCCGTGCCACCTCTTCCTCTGGAAAATGTGCGCTTAGGCGGGTCCTGGGTTGAAAACCCAGCAACATCTCCACCTACGACTTGCGATCTCGAGTCGGTGTTGCCCTGTAGCGTAGCAAGAACTTGGAAATACGACTGAGCAGACTTCCATCCTTATTTTTCTTGATACCTTCCTTAATGGTGCGCACTGCAGGCTCCGCCAATCCATTTGACCGCGGATTGTATGGAGCGGAAGTAACATGACACACATGGTTATCTTTGAAAAATCTTTCAGTCACTGAACTGCTGAATTGTGGCCCATTGTCGGATACGACTGTATTGGGCAGACCAAAACACGCGAAGATCCCTCGCAGTACTTCGACTGCAGTTTCTGCACTTGCTGTTTTAAGAGGTACTGCCTCTATTCATTTCGTTTCAGCTTCTAATACCACCAAGATCATGACCTTCCACTGGCCCTGTATAGTCGATATGCAGGCGAGACCAACGTTTGTTTGTTTTCGGCTAGCTTCAAGGGACCTGTGCCGCTGGCATGGGCAACATTGCACGCATTGCTGGCAGCTTTGTACCGGCTTGTCTATGTCGTGGTCTAATCCGGGGCACCAAAACTTCGTACGGGCGAGGCGCTTCATTCCAGTCGTGCCTGGGTGGGTGTTGTGAAGTTCTCTCAGAATAAGTGCCCGCATGGTCTCGGGCAAAACTACGCGATGACCCCAGTATATTAGCCATTTACTCACAGTGAGTTCGTATCTGAGGGTGAAGTACGGCTGAAGGTACTGTTGCTCCGGTCCCAGCTGGTTTGGCCAACCAGAAAGGATCCATGTCTTCACCTGTCGGAGGAGCATGTCCTCACTCGGGCTCTCTGCCAAGTGCTCTGCGCTAAGAGAAAACTATGGCAAAGCTTGCGCATGTAGCACATATTCGACAGAATCATCTTCACCAGAGTGCCCTTGCTCCGGCAGCGACAAACGGCTCAAAGCATCGGCATTCGCGTGTAATGGTCCTTTCCGGAATTCTATGTCATCCTGATACGCTGATAAAAATAGCGCCCAACGCTGTATCCTGACCGCCATCTGCGGAATTGGTTTCTCGGGATGGAAAAGCCCTGTCAACAGCTTCCGTTTGCCGAAAAGATAGTCTCTGAACCTTGTCACACCGAAAACTAGCGCGAGCGCTTCCTTTTCCAGTTGCGAGTAATTTCGCTCCGCCGGCGTCAAGGTTCTAGTGGTTCTAGAGCGAAAAGCAATCGGATAGTCTTCGCATTTGATACGGTGGGACAGCACTGCACCCAAGCCTACCGATGAGGCATCGCATTCCAGTCGAAGGGGTTTTCGCGGGTCATAGTGGACCAGAAATTTAGCGTTGCCTAAGGCACTCTTTGCATCTCTAAATGTGCTCTTCTGGGACGGTCCCATTGCCGCAACACCCTTTTTGCCAGCAAGCGATATAAGGGAGCCAGCGTTGTTGCAAGTTGGGCAAGAATTTAGCATAATAAGTAACCAAGCCCAAGAACTATTTCAGCTGGCTTACCGATACTGGCTTCGGGGCGGCCAGTACCGCCTAGACATTATCTTGCAGAGGATGAAGACCTTTGGCATCGATGCGGTGCCCCAGAAACGACACTTGGGCTTCCCTAAAGCGGCACTTGGCTTTGTTCAACTTCAGGTTGCGTTCACGAAGCCGCTGAAACACCTGCTGCAGTAACGATGTGTCGTTTTCGTTTTCCGCCACAATGATGTCGTCGAGGTACACTTGAACATTCGGCAAACCTTGCAAAATCGATTCCATGCGTCGCTGGAACAAGGCGGGGCCTGAAGCGATTCCAAATGCTAGGCGATTGTAGCAGTAAAGGCCCCGTCGTGTGTTGAGTACCACCGTCTTTCTAGCTTCGTCGTCCCGCGGCAGCTGATTGTAAGCGTTGCGTAGGTCCAGAGTGCTGAAGACTTCTCCTCCCGAAAGCGCCGTAAATATGTCTTAAACTTTGGGTAGGGGATACTGTTCCAAGTGAGACACTGTTAACTTGAAGTCGCCGCACAATCGTATATCGCCGTTCTTTTTTGCTGCCAGAACCACCGGTATTGCCCAATCTGAAATGCTTATCGGCGAAAGCACTCCGTCTTGCACAAAACGGTCGATCTTGGCCTAAAATTTGGAGCGCCTGGCATAAGGCACTGTACGAGCCTTACAGAAACGTGGGCGGGCTCCTTCTTTGAGGTGTAATGGCACAAGGGGGCCCTTGCAACAGCCAAGCTTGTTCTCGAAAAGATCCGAAAATTCATCGAGCAGAGGCGTCGTCTTGTTATTACGAAGAACATTTACACTTGAGGTGGTTCTAGTGTCCTAGAAGGACACACCCGCCTTACGGAAGGGCTCTATCGTGTTCCGGCCGTAGAGCAGTCGTCCGTTACATGCCACCAAGATTAGCGTGCTGGTCACAACAGTCGATCCAGACTGAAACCTCATGGTTATCTCGCCTACAACTGGCAATGGCCCGAGGAAGCATGTTAAGCGGAGCGGCGGTTTCTCCAGTGCCGGCCACCCTTTGCGATGTTTCTTAAATATGTTCTTCGGTATGACGCTGACCGGACAACCCGTGTCGAGAATCATTCGTAATTTCCGGCCCTGCCATGTCAACTCTTCCTCGGGAGGTTTGAATGTAGCTCTGTCGGCGGAGGTGTGAGCGACAAGAGCACCTTCCATTTCCTCGACAGCAAAGGCACCGCGCTCTCGAGGGCAGCCACTGCTGCAAACCTTCTCCAGATGACCTTTCCTGCCGCGATGGTGGCACTTGGTGTTTCGATGACGGCACATGTGTTGCGTGGGGGCCGCCGCAACGCTGACATGAATGGTTGTTCTTTGTAGTGTTCCACTTCGTCCAGGGTCGTCGTCCTCGCTGCGACTGTACAACATTGATGCTGGTTCCCGTAGTCACTGGGTCTGCTTCTCGCATGTCACGAACGTCGCCTAGCGCCTTCTCTGAAGCTATGGCGAATTCTTCTGCTTCCTCAAAAGTTAGCTTCTTCCGCGTTAATAGGCAGCGTCGTGCGTCATCGTCCCTGATTCCGCATACTATGCGGCCTGGCAGCCTACGGTGCAGCGAGTTGCCGAAGTTGCAACTTTCCGCCAGTCTCCGAAGGTCGGCTATGTATTCCCGAACGGTCTCTCCGTCCCTTTCTTCGCGCATGAAGAACGAGAAACTCGCCGCTATTTCATTAACTTCAGGATTGTAATGTTCCTCGAGGTATTCAACGACTTCATCGTAAGTCTGGCTGTTAACCGACACGGTTGGAAGGCATCCTTGCAACATGTGCATGACATTATCGTTCAATGAAGACACCAGCAGAGCTCGGAGTTTGGTCGTTTCGGTAATTTCATTGCCCTCAAATCAAGCTTCCAGCCATAGCCTGTACGTGTCCGGCAGCTCACCTTCTCGTCGAAAACCGGTGGACGAGATGCCATCATTCAATCCTGTCAGTAGCTGACCATGCTCACATGAAATCCCATCTTCGTCGCCACTGCTGTAGCGCGAGTAACAACAACAGACGCAGTAGGTGCAAGCAATGGAATGGTTTATTGAAGATAGCGTGGCTGCTTTCATTCTGTACGAATCAGTAGGTGCATGCGCACTTCGTGATGCGATAGGCGGGCTTGCAATGACGCGATATGGCATACAGCTGCTGAGAACAATTTTTTATGAAAAACAAGTTTGGTATAAGAATTGGAATAGGGACAATGTGCAGATGTAGTGCGCAGAAAAAGGGGGAAATGGTCAGTAATGTCACTTTCAAGTACTCCTGCATCGGGTGGATTCAAAAGATTAGACAATGCATGATCGATTAGAACGTTAGAACCTCCAAGAACTGAGCGAGTATGGATTCATTGAACTTATTAACTCGCTCACTTGAACTCATTAGTTTTAAAATATCATTCAGAAAAGATGAAACAACTTTTTTCGCGTGTGACAGCAAAGAACTGACATCACAAACAAATGTAATTCCTTGTACATTACATTATATTTCGTGACAGGCGTATTAAGGAAAACCATGCATCCCTAATCCACGTGTGCGCACTCATGAGTGACACCTGACGTCCTCGCTAAAAGTGATTGGCTGAAAATTTTTTCAAATAATCAATAACATACTATCGATTCATATGAAATAGATTCTCGAACAATTTTCCAGACACATAACTTATTTTTGTCAAGAACTTATAATCAGCTTTCTTCGGAACTCTTTGTTTGTGCTTTCGCGGGATGCTGCTTTCCTTCTGATGTTTGCCTGTTTTCAAGAAATGAGTAAAAGCACTTTAAACCACTTGACTGCTGTGCTGAAAAAAATCATTATTTTTCGATGGAACCTTTTTCCGTAGCTTTCTTTGGAAAATTCAGTCACCTTACAGCTTGTCATTTTCTATGTAACCTCTATCACATGCTCAGTGACCCATATTGCCTTCTAGCTTAGGCCACCAAGTATGTCAAGGCTGCTGTCTTCCCGAGCAGACCAAATGGAACAATGTGCCCCCTCCCGAATTTACAGCTTGCTGATGTATTGTCACGTAGGTGACTGTGAGCTACCTGGCACGCAGGCAGACAGAAACGGACACTGCGTCGGCGGTAGACTTAAAGAGAGTTTAATGGGCGAACTTGTGCCCGAAATCAAGCGAATAACGCGGTGACGGCGAAAGCAGCAAGCGCGTCTGGGGCGTGCATCGGACTTAGCCAGCCCAGGCGGTGGTCCCGTATTTATACGCTTCGCGTGCATGATCGAAACGCGTCAAGCGACGCAGCTCGCGTCGCTAGAAGCTGAAATAAACGCACGTGGCATTACCCCCCCCCCCCCCCCGTGAGAAAGCATCGCCCCGATGCTAAAGAAAACAAACTTGTAAGCATGCAGTCGACCACGGATAACGAAAAAAAAATGAATGTCTGTTAGTCCGCTAACGTTCAAAAAACTTCTTGAGGCGCGCGACGTGCACCATCTCAGGTCGTGCGCGCCGTCGCTGTGACTGCGTCACTCCATCGGGCACAACCTCGTACACCAGCGGTCCAAGTCGCCGAGTTACCTTGTAGGGCCCGAAGTAACGGCGCAGGAGCTTCTCACTAAGTCCGCGGCGACGAACCGGTGTCCACACCATAACGCGGTCACCAAGTGCGTACTCTTGGTCTCGTCGTCGTAGGTTGTAGAGTCGGGCGTCGACGTTTTGCTGCTCTTTAATACGCATTCGGGCTAGCTGGCGAGCTTCCTCGGCACGTTGAAGGAAGCTGGCAACGTCTGCATGGATGTTGTCGTCTTCAACGTGAGGCAACATCGCATCAAGCATTGTGGCGACTTGGCGACCGAAGACAAGCTCGAATGGCGTCATCTGCGTTGTCTCCTGTGGCGCGGTGTTGTAGGCGAACGTCACGTATGGAAGGACTTCGTCCCAAGTCTTGTGCCCGACGTCGACATACATGGCGAGCATGTCGGCGAGGGTTTTATTTAAACGCTCCGTAAGGCCGTTTGTCTGCGGGCGGTACGCTGTAGTGCGCCGATGGCTCGTGTGGCTCAAGTGCAGAATCTGTTGCGTAAGTTCAGCTGTGAATGGCGTACCTCTGTCCATAATAAGGACCTCGGGTGCACCATGACGGAGAACGATGTTCTTTATGAAGAATCTGGCGACCTCGATTGCATTTCCCGATGCTAACGCTGCTGTCTCGGCATAGCGCGTAAGATAGTCCGTTGCTACCACTATCCACCTGTTCCCGCAAGTGGATGTAGGGAAGGGGCCAAGCAGATCCATGCCTATCTGCTGGAATGGTTTCAATGGCGGCTCGATTGGTTGCAGGAGGCCGGCTGGCGTTGTAGGCGGTGTTTTCCGACGTTGGCAATCTCGTCAGGTTTTCACGTAGCGTGCGACGTCTGCGTTCAGGCCCGGCCAGTAGTATTTTTCTTGAATTTTTCTGAGAATTCGAGTGAATCCCAGATGCCCTGCTGTCGGCTCATCGTGAGACGCTTCTAAAATCTCTTGCCTTAGCTTGACCGGCACGACGAGTAGATATGCCGCTTTGTACGGCGTGAAGTTCTTTTTCACAAGCACATTGTCGCGCAGGCATAGCGACGAAAGCGCGCGTCTGAATGCTTTTGGCACTGAATCGGTCTTCCCTTCGAGATATTGAACCACACAGCGTAAATCAGGATCGGCACGTTGATCTTGTGCGAAGGTGTTAGAGCTTATGGGCCCAAGGAAGGCATCGTCGTCATCGTCGCAGGTCGGGGCGGATTCAACAGGGGCTCTCGAAAGGCAGTCGGCGTCAGTGTGCTTTCGGCCTGACTTATACACGATGGTGACGTCGAACTCCTGTAGTCGCAGGCTCCAACGAGCGAGGCGACCTGACGGGTCTTCCAGGTTAGCGAGCCAGCACAGAGCGTGGTGGTCACTGACGACCTTGAAGTGCTTCCCGTAAAGATACGGCCGAAATTTTGTGACCGCCCAAACGACAGCGAGGCATTCCTTTTCGGTCGTCGAATAGTTCAATTCGGCTTTCGACAGTGATCTGCTCGCGTAGGCGATGGCTCGCTCCAGGCCGTTCTTCTTTTGAATCAACACAGCACCGAGTCCTATGCCGCTTGCATCCATGTGGATCTCGGTGGCAGCGCTCTCGTCGAAATGGCCGAGTACTGGCGGTGACTGCAAGCGTCGTTGAAGTTCGCGAAAAGCGTCTTCTTGGGGCTTCTTCCATGTGAACTGCGCGTCGGCTTTCGTAAGGCGAGTGAGAGGCTCTGCGATTCGGGAGAAATCTCGGACAAAACGCCTGTAATACGCACAGAGCCCCAAAAATCTACGGACAGCTTTCTTTTCACTGGGTATCGGGAAACTTTCGATGGCTGCCGTCTTTTTGGGGTCCGGACGCACGCCTTCGCGATTAACTACGTGACCGAGGAACAGGAGCTCTTCGTAGGCGAAACGACATTTCTCTGGTTTCAGAGTGAGTCCCGACACCCTAATTGCCTCGAGCACGGTCTCCAGCCTATTAACGTGCTCGTCGAAGGTGGATGCGAAAACGACTACGTCGTCGAGATATACGAGGCATATCTGCCATTTCAGCCCAGACAACACGGTGTCCATGACACGCTGAAATGTCGCCGGCGCTGAGCATAGTCCGAATGGCATGACTTTAAATTCGTAAAGACCGTCCGGCGTGATGAAGGCAGTCTTCTCACGGTCCCTCTCATCGATCTCAATCTGCCAGTAGCCGCTCCGGAGGTCCATGGACGAAAAATACTTGGCACCGCACAGTCGATCTAACGTGTCGTCGATTCTCGGAAGCGGGTAGACGTCTTTTTTCGTGACGCTGTTGAGACGCCTATAATCGACGCAAAATCGTAGGGTACCGTCTTTCTTCTTTACGAGCACCACGGGTGAAGACCACGGGCTCTTGGACGGCTGAATGACGTCGTAGCGAAGCATTTCTTCAACTTGTGTCTTGATTGTTTCACGTTCTCGCGCTGAAACGCGGTAGGGACTTCGGTGGACGGGACGAGTCGATTCATCGGTTATAATGCGATGCTTCGCTATGTGCGTTTGCCGGATCCTCGACGACTTAGAAAAACATTCGGAATATCGCAGAAGAAGGCGACGTAGCTTTTCTTGCTTTTGTTGAGGCAGGGCGGGGTTAATGTCGAAGTTCACCTCATCAGCCACAGTCGACGACGCTTCATGGGACGACTCGGAGAGCGCTAATGCGTCGCTTATTTCGGCGAACTCTTCCAAGAAAGCGACCGTCGTACCCCTGTTGAGGTGCTTGTGTTCGGTGCTGAAATTGGTTATAGCACAGCCGCTCTGCCTTCACGCAGGTGGACGACACCGCGTGCGACGCAAATTTGGCGATCCAGAAGCAGCTGCAAGTTCGCTTCGACAATCGCATCGCCGCTTGAGGACGCGTCTGTTTCAACGAGTGCCATGACGCCAGCATTTGGCGGGAGGCTCACTTGATCGTCGAGGATGGTGAACGCGGCGCGATGATAATGATTGCTTTGCATTCTTTCTGACCGTTTTGTCGTCAGTGTTATGGTTTTCGTCTGCAGGTCAATCACCGCACCGTTTTCGTTCAGGAAGTCCATCCCGAGGATTACGTCGCGAGAGCAGCGCTGTAGGATGATGAAGTTCACAGGGTAGGTGTGACCGTGAACAGCCACTCGCGCAGTGCATCGTCCCGTCGGGGTTATGAGGTGGCCTCTTGCTGTGCGTATTTGAGGACCTTCCCATGCGGTTTTGACTTTCTTTAGTTGTGACAAAAATCGTCCACTAACGACGGAGTAGTCGGCCCCGGTGTCGACGAGTGCAACCACTGGATGTCCATCTACGGTAACTTGTAAGTCGGCACTTGGTGTTCGCGTTCGATGTCGATCGGTCACCGACTGTGCGGTCTGTCGCTTCGCACGGTCGCGGCTGCGTCGGGTGGAAGCCTCGTTGCAAGGGGCTGTTGTGGCCTTCAGCCGCGTCATCGAATTTGTGGTGTCGGGTCGCGGCTTCGTGTTTTGTGGCGTCGCTGCGTCGGGTCGCGTCATGTTGTCGGAATGCAACGAGGCGTCGGAATGCGTCGAGGCGGCGGAATGCGTCGTGGTTGTAGGAGGGTTTTTCGGTCTTCGCTCGAGAGCGGCGTCACCTCCTGACGCCGCTGGCTTTAGTTTCCCCTACGAGGGCTCGGTGACCTCTCCCTCGCGTACCCTTGGTACGGCGAAGACGAACGGCGTGGGTAGGGTGACGGGGACCTGAAGCGACGTGGGGCGGCATTTTCGGTCGCTCGAAGATAGGCTTCGATTTCTCGAGGCCGTTGGCCAGGAAGGGGTCGCGGGGCGTCGATGTTGTACCCGCGGAGGCCCACCTGACGGTAGGGGCACTCTCGTAGGAGGTGGCCGGCTTCACCACAGTGAAAACAAAGCGGTCGTCGATCTGGGGTTCTCCAGATGTGAGTCTTCCTCGTGGTGATTTGCCGGAACGTGTTTGAGCGGGCGGCCTGCTGCGGGCGCGGCGGTGGCGGGTAGGCTTGGCTGCGTTGAGGTGGCGCGTACGTTTCCCGCCGCCAGCTGGTTGGCCTCGCTTGGCTTTGCAGAGCGGCGATGTAAGTTGAAACGCGTGGCTCCTGGGAAGGTGGCGATAGGGCTGGTGCCGTCTCGGTAGAATCGAGTGTGCCCAGCGCTTGCTGGACCTCGTCCCTTACAACGTCGGCGAGCGAGGATATTTGCAGAGGTTGCGCACCCGGTAGCAACTTGCGCAGCTCGTCGCGCACGATGGCACGGATGGTATCTCGAAGGGCCACTGCGGAGGCACTTCGGGAGTCGTCGCAGTCTGACGGAGGAGCGCGTAAGTTGCGGTCGTATTTCTTTGCGCGAAGCTCGAGCGTCTTCTCGATAGTGGCCACTTCGCTAATCCATTCGGCGACGGTCCTCGGCGGGTTTCGAATGAGAGCGACGAAAAGTTGCTCCTTGACGGCTCTCATAAGGTACTGAAGCTTCTTGTCTTCAGTCATGTTGGCGTCCGCATGGCGGAAGAGCTTTTGCATTTCTTCCGCAAAGACGGTTACGGATTCGTTTGGATGCTGCTGGCGAGTTTGAAGCAAGGCCTCAGCTCGTTCTTTGCGTAGAATACTTGCGAAAGTTGCAGATAAGTGCCTTTTGAAAGCCTCCCACGTTGTCAGGAACAGCTCCTGGTTCTCGTACCAGGTTCTAGCAGAGTCTTAGAGAGAGAAGAAGACGTTCCGAAGTTTGTCTTCGTCAGACCACTTGTTGAAGGTTGCAACTCTTTCGTAACGTTCCAGCCAATCTTGCACATCTTCGCAAGTGGAGCCGCTAAAAAGCGGAGGTACTCGCGGCTGTTGGACGACGAGCGGCGCAGGTGTGGTGGCGGCTTGCATTGGTGACGTCGAGCGGTGGTTCACACGGCGACCAGGGGCAGGTAGTGGTCCCAATTCAGCCGGCAGTACTTGTAGTCGGCGGCTGCTCCGGGTTTCCTCCTTTTTGTCTTCTCTGGAGCTGTCTTCCGCGTCGCCGGCTCCAGATGCACTTGGGCTGGTGTCACAACTTTGAGGGGGTGTCCGAAGCATAAGCACCTCCACCAAAAATGTCACGTAGGTGACTGTGAGCTACCTGGCACGCAGGCAGACAGAAAGGGACACTGCGTCGGCGGTAGACTTAAAGAGAGTTTAATGGGCGAACTTGTGCCCGAAATCAAGCGAATAACGCGGTGACGGCGAAAGCAGCAAGCGCGTCTGGGGCGTTCGTCGGACTTAGCCAGCCCAGGCGGTGGTCCCGTATTTATACGCTTCGTGTGCATGATTGAAACGCGTCAAGCGACGCAGCTCGCGTCGCTGCGACGCGAGCTGCGTAGCTCGCGTCGCTAGAAGCTGAAATAAACGCACGTGGCAGTATGGTGTCTAGCATAGTAGACAACTTGGGTAAATGTGTACGGACCACTGAGTAGATGCCCAAATAGAAAAGCGCTGCGCACGTGGTATTCGAAGTGCTAATTCCTTGCTACTGTCCCATAATAGATAGGCCAAGGTGAAGCAGGGGGTAAGCAGGCCTAAATACATAACAAAACCGTAGACATCCGTCTGCAAAAAACACCTCTAAGTCAAGCGAAGCCGCTGGATAGATCGCATGTTGATAGATAGCTCGTTATCGTTGACAGCGAGATTGACAATTTTTGTGTATGTTTATATGCCCTTACGTATTCGTCATTCAGGGATGACATAAAAATACGGCATGGAGATACAATAAACACCTACACAACCATTGTAACCATTAAACTTATCATTACCAATCGCACCATATCATACAGGACATTAGTAACAGCATTCGCGACGTTTATCATCTTCAAATGATGAATGAGCGCAAATTGCAATACGATTTCCATTGTTTGCGAATTTCACGCCGTTTGCGCTGTGGGTCCATGGATGCATGTCCACAGCTAGCCTCTTTCCCGACAATTGAGTCGCTAGCTAGTCCACGGTCAAGTGGGTAGAACATCGGTGTGCAGTATTGAGGGAATGCGGTACAAAAGCAACCATCGGAGCAACTTGAATCACTGGGTAAGGAACATTGGGTATGTGCCACTCCTCAATTATCCTTCTTTCGGCCTACATGAGTCACTGGATGAGTAACGCTAGGATTTTCATCCCTTAATGAATCTGTTCGACGTGAACTTGGGTCACGGAGTATATGCCACTGGCTTTGTGCCACTCTTCAATAAACCTCGTTTGGGCCAACCTGTGTCCCTAGGTACGTATCACATGAACTCTACCACCAGCTGCGCGTCAATTATAATATACCTTCCTAATCACACTAAGGTCATCAATACTCTCTGAAGGATGGATGCTGTGGCAACTTTTCTTCCGTTTCTGTAGGCGGTTCGTTGCTTATATTAACAAGTGGTTTTTTGATTGCGTATTTTAATATAATATTTTATTATCTCTTTTGCAGCGATAGCTGTATCGGCTCACGCCCTAGTCATTCTTATGTCCGCCGCTCAAGCACTTGTCCGTCTCAGGCATACCTATGCATGCGCATTGTGAGCACATAGATTACCGAAAAAAATCCCGCACAGAAAAGTGTAATGGAATTGCTGATCTACCGGGTGGAAATCTGAAGTACTAACTCTCAGCGGCTTTGCTGAGGCTATGACGTCGTGCATATTGAAGGCGCATGGCAGAATTCATTTGAAGCCAATTTTTTTGCCGTGCAATGTGTAATAAATGGCATGAAATTTTTGCAGATGAGCAAATGAATGCAAATGCAGCTACAACTTTTTGCAATGCTTGTATTCATTCCGTTTGAAGGTAGCAAATTTAATGTGATGCAATTTTGAGGTTCGTCCGTCACAACGCACACAATGCACGCCGAAATGAAAACAAGTTTGTTTGACTGTGAAACGTGGACGCATAAAAACACCACGGGGACGAAGGCGACAGGCGGCGACTGTCGAGGGATAAATCATGATGGAATATCTACGCGCAAATAAATGGGACGCATATATTACTACAGTACAGGATTCTGAACCACCTGTGCCATAATCGCACGACTCCATACAACAGAATCGGCAGAAAATAGGCACATAACAAGTGACGCAAACAGAATGACTGAATCAACAAAAATCAACTAAATAAAAAATTTTTGGAGAATAATGCGGTCGTTTATTGGGAAGATGGGTGTGTTTAGTAACATCATCGAGCCCACCGTATGCCTCCAGTATTTATCTAGAGACTTCCTGCTGTGTTACAGGAAAAAAGGTGACCCTATTCGCAGTGCTTTTGGTAAGGGCACTGGCAATATATGTATGTATGTATGTATGTATGTATGTATGTATGTATGTATGTATGTATGTATGTATGTATGTATGTGTACTGGAGTTTTCGTTTAGAAGGTCCAAAATTTAATAATTTGCCTTTGGAAGATAGCTTTAATCTAGCCCTCGATGTATATTACTTGATGAGGCGTTGAGGCAGTCACCAAGTTGGGCTACTCATCTTTATATACTGGGCATCCCCGCAAAATTTATCCCGAGCTCCAAGATGTGCCTATATACTCTAAAATTACGCGACGAAATGCATGTTGCGGTCTATCGTATGAATTATGTCACACAATTTTCTTATTCTGCTAATTGCATAATTAGTCAAAGTTAATTATCCAACATTGGGAGCAATGAATTCAGACAAAAAATTCGAATTGAAATGCTGTAGAGTGCTCTGCAAAACGTCCGATTAGAGAGTTTGTAACTTTGCGTCTATTAAGAATCAGGGTTTTTCTGCTTACTGCAAGTGCCCGTGGAATAAAAAAAGATACCACGTGAGATGTGCGCTTGCGCACCCTGAATTCGGCGCACCCAAGCGCTCCGCGTACAAACGAACATAGCATTTATTCGGGCGGCTGCCGCTGCGCCTGCTTATTGCTACGATAAACCGCCGCGAGGGAAGCACAGCGGTGGCATAAATCGCACAGACAACGCCTGCGTCACTGCCATGTCGCTTATTAATTGGCAGCACACCACCCTAGACGCTATGTTCGTTTGTACGAGATACGCTTGAGAGCTCTGTACTCAGGATGCGTAAGCGGGCATATCGCCTGGTATTTTTTTGTGTGTGAGGGAATGAGGAACGAGACCTCCTCCAACCGAATATGGTCGTCTTCAGACCCTCGCTATCCACTCAAGAGGCCATGCTACTGATGAAGAGGCAGATAGTCGACGTGATCACGAGAGACGTGCGAGGCATCTTGGCGCTAGACATCGCCAAGGCCTTCGACACGGTCAAGCGCAAGCACCTCCTCGAATCTGTGACGAGACTGAACCTTGGCGAACGCTTTCACGCGTACATGAGCTCTTTCCTAAGAGATCGCAAGGCCACGATCAAGTTGGACCAGATCAAGTCGGACGGATACACGCTGGGAGCCTGTGGCACGCCGCAGGGTGTGGTGTGATCTCCACTTCTCTTCAACATCGCTATGAGAGACCTATCAGTCCGACTCGGCCGAATCCTGGCCGTCAATCTGAATCAGGCTCTCTACGCGGATGACATCACTGTCTGGTGCGGCGGTGGGTCGGACGCAGCGGTGGAGCGGGCCCTGCAAGAGGCCCTGCACGGCACGGAGGAATTCCTCGAGGGCATGGGACTGGTCCTCTCGCCGACCAAGTCTGAACGCTTGCTGTATCGGCCCGACAGAAAAGCCCGCAAGTTCGACACGACGCTCGACCAAGTACCGATCGAACTCAGAACGAAGACGGGCCAGCGCATCCAGAGGGTGGATTCTCTCAGGGTGCTCGGACTGGTCCTCAATGCAAAGGGTAGCAACGCGCAAAGGATCGCGCGCCTAAGCACGAAGACGGAGAACATGCTCAGACTCGTTTCGCGAGTGACGAGCAGGAAGGGGGGATCAGCGAAGCCAACCTCATAAGGATGTACCACGCCTTCCTCATGAGCCATATCAACTACGTGGCTTCTGCGCTAAGCTGGTCGCGGTTGGAGGAGAACAAGATCGACGCACTCATGAGAAAGAGCATTAAACGAGTCCTCAGCATCCCCGTGACGACCAGCACGGAGAAGTTGATGCAACTCGGTGTCCACAACACCCTGAGCGAAGTGGTCGAAGCACAGAAAATGGTACAGATTGTTCGCCTCTCTACCACCAAGGCTGGCCGTCGAATACTCGAGATGGTGGGTCTGGCAGGCATGGCGGAGGAGTCGTGCCCAGTCCGGCACTTCGAGGGTTAAAGGGACGCCTTTCGAGTCTCGCCCTTCCCGAGGAACGTTCATCCACAACATAACGAGGCACAGCTCGCCACCAGAGCCCGAGCACTCATCAAGACTGCCCTGCAGAACCCAGAGCTCGCGTCCTTTGTCGACGCGGTGCGGTATCCCTGATCAAACTCCTACGTGGCCATGGTGGTGGACCCCCAGCGCAAGATCCTGAATGCGGCGTCTATCCAACGCTCGACGGCGTCCGTCGCAGAGCAAGTCGCAGTGGCGCTGGCTCTGTGGGAACCAGGGCGCACGCAGATCTTCACGGACTCCGGGTCGGCAGCGATAGCCTTTCTCGCCGGCTCGGTCTCGGCCGAGGCTGCGGCAGTGCTGAGGACCCGCAAGACAGGCACGGCCCTTCACGTCATCACTTGGTTCCCGGATCACATAGACCGGAATGTCTCCCCCGCCTCGATCAACCCGAATGAGCTGGCCCACGACCAGGCGCGAGGTGTCATCAACCGCGCCGGTCCGAGGGGCCCGGCTTCGCAGGGGATTGACCGAACCACGGACCCGCTGCTTACTTTCCACGAGATAACTGCTCACTACCAGCTGGGACGCAGGCAGTTTCCGGCTCCTCATCCGAAGCTAGGCAGACCCCAGGTCTCGGTGCTGAGAATGCTGCAGACGCGCTCCTTTCCGTCTCGCTCAAGGCTGAGCCACTACATTACAGGTGTGGATCCCCGCTGCGCAGACTGCGTCGAAGAACGGTCCACCTTGAACCACATGCTGTGGCAATGTTCTGCGTTGTGCCACTCGCCTTTCAACAGGCAAGAACACTTGGAGGAAGCCGTCAAGAGCGATGACCTTCAAGTCCCGCTTCGGGCTGTCCAAAGGGCCTGCCACAGGGCTGAAGATCACGGTCTTCTGCCTCCGGAGCGGGTGTGGCCCGTGACTACGACAACGTAGTCCCTTAGGACCGATTAAGGTATCTTGTCTGTCTGTCTGTCTGTGTGTGGGAATCTGGCAGTAAGCGAAAAAACCTCAATACCCAATAGATAGTTAGAGACTGTTAATCGGATGTTTTTTGAAAGCGCTCTACAACTACCTAATTCTAATTTTTGCCTAACTTCGTTGCTTCAGAAGTGGGCTACTAATTCTTGACTAATTGTGAAAGTAAGCAGAAGAAAAAAATTTGTGACGCACTCGATACAATAGACAGCAACACGCATTTAGTTTCGTCCCCTTAGATTTCATCTGCATATAGTTAAGCTATGGCTAATATTAGCTGGGACCCACTGTAAAAACTTCCAACCAAAATTTATCCACAGAGGTACCGGTTTACCCAGCAACAGACAGCAGCCGCGCCTAATCCGCAAGGCTTCCAAAAAACAAAAACAAAGAAAAAACTTCGCTTTAATACTGAACCATGAAACTACAATAACGCGCTCAAGCTATTATTATAGAATGAGGCCACACTGTCACGCTCATCTCACGTAAAGCAATGAGTTGAACGAACTCAAATGAGGCCAGCGGTAAAATGAGAAAAGGATAGAGGAAAATGAAATTGAGCAGACTAAACTCGACTTCTAATCCACGTAACGCGATGCGCGTTCGGTTTGATAGAAAATTCTATGACAATGCTTTTTTGCCAATACATAAATACGGGACTGTGAAGGTGCCAAGGTGGATGGATGACGATACGACTCACATGAATAGGTTGCTACCACAAGCAGAGGCAAAATACCAGAACTTGTACAATAACAGCACTGTAGAAAACATATTACAGCACACAACATTGTGTAGGCTTTCTAATACGAGATGTACATTCACCGGAAGGTCATACAGGGAATGTGTTAGTGGTAATGAGTTTAACATGGTGATCAATGAAACATGGGGTAATTCACTGCGTGAAAAAAATGCAATGTTTGAATTCATCATAAGAAGGACGAGATACAAGATAGGTATCGCAAGGAATGCTCTTAACGATATACGCAATCACTGTGGGGGTTGTGTAATATATTTGTTCATAGAAATACCAGAACAACGTTAAGTGATAGACAGTTTCAGTACTGCGTACGGAGCGTACCCAGCGTTGAGTACGTAAAATCGAGACATGCTGCAATGTACGCATTTCTAGAACACAACACGAACGGTACGTGATGCGTACGGTGCCGCTGCGTACGCACGCATCCGATTCTTGCGTGCGTACATAGGGAGCCTTGTGTGCTGCTCTCGTGGTTCTTCTTTGTTCGGGAGAGCGTGAGACAATATAGTTTCCCAAAATGGCACCGTCAAAGGTGACCAGCGGAAAGCTGTACTTTTCAATGGCCTACGACTTCGCTTTGCTGCGTGAAGTAAACGCGCAGAAGCCATTCCGGTATCCTGCACGGTGGGAATGCATAGCAATAATAGGAACTTTGTTTTTGAGAAAGTGTTCTGTGAGTGCTGTTTGCGCGAAAGACTCGACCTGCTATTGGCGCAGCTCGTCGCAAATGACCGTGCCAGCCTCAAAAAGCAAGTACTCTACATTTATTTTTCTCAGTATGATTGGTGTATTTCATCCGTATTAAAGTAGAGTCTCTTAAAGGCCTAAACATAGTTCCACGAAGCAGGAACGCGCCGACACCTTACTTTATATTATCGAGATCCACAGCGTCTAGTTCCACCGACGGTTCGACGTACTGGCGGACGCGGCCAATGTGCTCCGACGCACCCGGTGTCTAACGCTCGCCCGCTTACTTAGGCGACACCCGCTCTTACGTACCGCAAAGCACATGCGTGCTGCATACGTATCGCCATGGCGCAGTACTAAAACCGTCTATTATTGCGCACAGCTTTACCCACCGTGTTGTCTTAGTGGCTATAGTGTTGGACCGCTAAGCACGAGTTGACGGGATCAGATCCGGCCATGGTGAGCGCATTTCGATGAGGGCGGAAAGCGAATACACTCATGCACTTAGACTTCGGTGTACATTAAACTAGGAATAGTCAAGAATCAGATGTATGCGTTAAGAGACAAAACCGGCAATGTGATTACTAGTATGGATGAGATAGTTCAAAAGGCTGAGGAGTTCTATAGAGATTTATACAGTACCAGTGGCACCCACGACGATAACGGAAGACAGAATAGTTGAGAGGAATTTGAAATCCCACAAGTAAAGGCGGAAGAAGTAAAGAAAGACTTGGGGGCTATGCAATGGGGGAATACAGCGGGGGAGGATCAGGTAACAGCATATTTGTTGAAGGATGGTGGGCAGATTGTTCTAGAAAAACTGCCCACCCTGTATACGCAATAACCCATGACTTCGAGCGTACCCGAATCTTGGAAGAACGCTAACATAATCCTAATCCACAAGAAATGGTACGCCAAACACATGAAAAATTATAGACTGATCAGCCTATTGTCCGTTTCCTACAAAGTACTTACCAAGGTAATTGCAAATAGAATCAGGAACACCTTAGACTTCCATAAACCAAAAGACCAGGCAGGATTCCGTAAAGGCTACTCAACAATAGATCATATTCACACTATCAATCAGGTGATAGAGAAATTTCCGGAATATAAGCAATCCTTATATATAGCTTTCATAGATGACGAACAAGCGTTTGACTGAGTCGAAACCTCAGCAGGCATGGGGGCATTACGGAATCAGGGTGTAGACGAGCCGTATGTAAAAATACTGAAAGATATCTATAGCGGCTCCACAGCCAGCGTAGTGCTACATAACGAAAGCAACAAAATCCCAATAAAGAAAGGCGTCACGAAGGGAGATACTATCTCTCCAATGCTATTCACAGCGTGTTTACAGGAGTTATTCAGAGACCTGGATTGGGAAGAATTGGGGATAAGAGTTAATGGAGAATACCTTGGTAACTTGCGATTCGCTCATGATATTGCCTTGCTTAGTAACTCAGGGGACCAACTGCAATCCATGATCACTGACCTGGAGAGGCAAAACCGAAGGGTGGGTGTAAAAATTAATCTGCAGAAAACTAAAGTAATGTTTAACAGTCCCGGAAGAGAACAGCAGTTTACGATAGGTAGCGAGTCACTGGAAGTGGCAATATATCTACTTAGGACAAGTAGCGACCGCCGATTCGAATCATGAGAGTGAAATTATCAGAGGAATAAGAGTGGGTTGGGGTGCGTTTGGCACGCATTCTCAGATCATGAATAGCAGGATGCCATTATCCCTCAAGAGAAAAGTGTATAACAGCTGTGTCTTACCAGTACTCACGTATGGGGCAGAAACCTGGAGGCTTACGAAAAGGGTTCTACTTAAATCGAGGAATACGCAACGAGCTACGGAAAGACGAATGTTAGGTGTAACGTTGATTGATAAGAAAAGAGCAGATTGGGTGAGGGAACAAGCGCGAGTTAATGACATCTTAAGTGAAATCAAGAAAACTAAATGGGCATGGGCAGGACATGTAATGCGGAGGGAAGATAACCGATGGTCATTAAGGGTTACGGACTTGATTCCAAGGGAAGGGAAACGTAGCAGGGAGCGGCAGAAATTTACGTATGCGGATGAGAATAAGAAGTTTGCAGGGACAACATGGCCACAACGATTTCATGACCGGGGTACTTGGAGAATTATGGGAGAGGCCTTTGCCCTGTAGTGGCCGCAACCAGGCTGATGATGATGATGATTAATATACCCGAGGTGGTCCAAATTATTCCGGAGTCCCTTGCTGTGGTATGCCTCATAATCAGTTCGTGGTTTTGGCACGTAAAGGAATATCATTAAATTTTTATACGCACAATGGTAACGACACAACACGGCCGGAGAAAAAAAAACGAAAGAAAAAACAGTGAACTCATGAGAGACGGTCATGAAAGAATGACCACGAGGGCTTTCTAAAAGAACAAGATAAGTTTAGTGTTTCATTATAGTTAGTTATAGAGGGTCAATATTTGGTAAGCGTGCATTTTGTTAGCTCAACCGCTTCCATTCCATAGTTAGTTCCTCTTCTAATTGTTCTGAAATAAAGTGCTTTAGGTTGTAACTCCTTTGAGTGTTACATTGTAATAGTAAAGATAATTCATAGCGGTAAAAAAACTATCCCGACGGCATCACGTAATTTATGCCACTTGTGTCATGACGTTCTTACCATAACAAGCATGTGATGGCATTCATCCCATGACATCAGATATGCTTGTAGTTCTTCAAATTTTAGCCACGATGCACATGCTACATAATGAGATCCAGGTCATTCACGTCATGACATACATATCAGGTTATCCCGTCCTCGTCAGGGCATGCACGCATTTCATCCGTATCATGATATATATTGAGGTAAAGAAGCGAACACGACGGTATTATGTCAGTTATATAATTTATTTCATGACATGGTATGCCATGGCCAATATATTTTGTTACTGATTCCATGACACTTCATTTGTGTTATGTATGCGTGCATGTATTGTCACTCCATGTCTAATTAGATATTTCCGGTTGAAGAAACAACCACGATGACATCTCTACATAGGTGGCTTCATACATACAATTATACATAAATAGATAGATAGATAGATAGATAGATAGATAGATAGATAGATAGATAGATAGATAGATAGATAGATAGATAGATAGATAGATAGATAGATAGATAGATAGATAGATAGATAGACAGACAGACAGACAGACAGACAGACAGACAGACAGACAGACAGACAGACAGACAGACAGACAGACAGACAGACAGACAGACAGACAGACAGACAGACAGACAGACAGACAGACAGACAGACAGACAGACAGACAGACAGACAGACAGACAGACAGACAGACTAAACGCAGGGAATTCGCAAAACGTTTTCGTATTAAATGGTATCCTTATATGAAAAATGGCTACAGTGCCCTGGCATTACCTAGAGGAGGTCTACACCGCACTAGAGTAGACTTTTGCCCTATTACAAGTGAGACCTCAAATCTACAAAAGTTGTGCCCGGCATTAGATAAAAAGCATGTTATGAAAATGCAGTTGTAAACTCAGTTAAACATATCTCTATTATCCTGTTATAGAGTCCTTCTCTGGGGTCACAAAAGACGGGGCTGCCTCCAATAAGAATATTTCCCATTATAAATATCAGTATTTCTACTTGCGTGCATGATGATGGTCGGAATCTATGGAACGTGTCCACTGAAGGGGATAGCAAAGAATCGGCGGCAGGAGGTTACATAAGAACAAATAATATTCAAGTGTGCTGTCAGAGAAATTGAATAAGATGTCTAAGCGCTACCTTTACTAAGTAGGTTTTCATCTTGACAGAAGGTTGCTCTGTATGCACCCGTGAATCAATACTCATATCTCTTTTTGCATTCACGTCTTTATTTATGCCGTAAAACGTTAATGTTTTACCATGAGGCCGAATCAACAAATGCAATAGCAATATTTTAGAATATTGCACGAACTGTAAGACTTGTAGCTGTAGTGGCAGTCTGAAGTGAAGTAAACATTAGCTGACTATACAAATACCTGCTTCTGTGCTAGGGGTCCTCTGTTTGAGTCATATTATCGCACACCTTCACATATCTTTATTATGTAACGCCTTTCTGGTGGACTTTACCACTTTTCCGTATCGTGTATCGCTCAAACCTCTTTTCGAGGCCGATTGTGGTGGTTGTTCTCAGCCGTGCCATTAATATACATCATCCTCAGGCTTGAGCTCTGTTATTGTTTCGCACTTTTAATATTAGACTGAAAGAGAGAGAGAGATAGGGATAAAGGTTAAAGTCGTAGAGGATATATAATAAAAGGCATGCGGCTGTCGGTGTTTTGATAGATCACATTTGTTTCGGGGCTGACATTCTCAATACCCTAATGAAAATTTTTCTTAAGAATATGAGACCTGCTATTGGCAATTTTAATTATATAATAGTACGGCATATAACGCACACATGTCCTATACTATATAGAATGACATCGCATATAGCATAGATATGCTAAAATGTGTGCTGAACCTCACGGCTACTCGGACGATGACGGCAAAGCTTCGCTTTGAGTGGCCATGTAATTGCTATCTCAATAAAATTAGCAAGCGACATCAACTTATAGAATTCTTGTCGCCGCTCTTTTTTTTGCCATGGTTTACCACTGCTACCCATGTTATAAAATAGGTACAACACTCAAAATATCCATGTCATGTAATATTTCAGCAAGCATTTAGCCACTGTGGCAGTTATTGGCTGCTCTCTTGCCGATATAGAACTTGGACCGCTGCCTTTATGCGGGAATAGTGTAGCTGGCTATGTGCAACGTGTTATGTACCACTCGGTATGTGAACATTGTTGGCCACTTCCCAGGAAAAGGTATGTGCCATGAGGTATGTGCCCAAATAAACGCGCCGCACAAGAGGCAAGAACAAAGACGGCAGCAACTGAGAATTGAAGAAGTCAGCTTCAGAGAGATAAAGAAGTCGGCTACCTAATCAGCGGAGCAGGAAAAAGAATGGTCTCCAATCCACTGTGTGAAGGTGGTTGGACATCAAAGCTGTAAACGACAAATAGAACAATCACCCATTGCGACATAGGTTGAAATTATTCACGTGACGACATTCACATGTACTTTACCTAATTATTAACCTAAGCAGTTTGGACCGCCTGCGACTTGGCTTGCGACCCTAATCCATGCGCCTAAGAAGAGTAGACCAGAGAGAAGAAAAATTCGCCGCACCTCGCATGCATGATGCCCTTCAGGAGTCCTCACTATGGGGAACCAGCGCTGGAGTTTTCATGACGCCTGCAGCGCCGACCTGGCGGTCAGAACGCGCACAATGCACCCGCTCCCGCGGACGAAAATTGCTACTGGTAGTGGCGTTGAGTACCCTGAAAGTCGAAGGAAAACAAAGGACGCCGACAATACTGTTGCGTATACAAGTGCCACAACTACGTCGGGATGAGGGAGGATGCATCCTTCTGCGTCTTTCCATCTAAACCCTACGAACAAGAATAGAGGCGGCATTGGATCCAAGCATCCAGGCGAGCGGAGTAAGTTCCCGTCTTGTCGCCCGGTCAAGCGGCGTCGGGCTGGTTCCTAATCGAATTTCGCGTGTGTGCTTGGTTTATTCGATAGTTAAGACGGTAAACCGTGGCAGACAGTACCAAACAGCAGAATCTGCAGTCGGCATTTCGTCGGAAGCAAAATGAGCAATAGCCTGCACAATCCGGCATATTTACGAACCATTTTTCCTTCGTGATACCACCGCCAAGCCCCTTCCAACGCCACCGCACCAAGCGAAAGATACGAAAGGTATATATTATCCATTCATTGCCAAGAATTATGTGGGAGGGAAGCTGCCTTGTAATACGAGTTTTGTGCGCGCACCGCCGGCGCACGCGCGACTAAGCTGCCTATGTGTCTTTAAAAATGCGCATGCGGATGAGGACTCGGCGCTGAGATGCATCCGCTAAATTTATGTTATTAATGCTAAATGTAGCCAGCGTTGTTACGGATCCAGCAGCGGAGCACTCGAGCCTTTGCTTGCGCGAGTCA